>NC_071087.1:71186051-71495051 GCF_027358695.1 Spea bombifrons
TTTGCAAAAAAGTATGGTGCTAAGTGTAACTAGCTTCATGTTTTCATCCAAATACTGTATTGCTTGTAGCTTCCACATACTGCACCCCACAACATTACTTTTATGTTGGTTGTTATTTGGGCTGCTGAAGGCATGATTTAAAGCAGTTTTGGTGAATTAGAAACAAAAAAAGTTTTTTTGCAAAAAAGTATGGTGCTAAGTGTTACTAGCTTCATGTTTTCATCCAAATACTGTATTGCTTGTAGCTTCCACATACTGCACCCCACAACATTACTTTTATGTTGGTTGTTATTTGGGCTGCTGAAGGCATGATTTAAAGCAGTTTTGGTGAATTAGAAACAAAGAAAGTTTTTTTGCAAAAAAGTATGGTGCTAGGTGTAGATAGTTCATGTTTTCATCCAAATACTGTATTGCGTGTAGCTTCCACATACTGCATCCCACAACATTACTTTTATGTTGGTTGTTATTTGGGCTGCTGAAGGCATGATTTAAAGCAGTTTTGGTGAATTAGAAACAAAAAAAGTTTTTTTGCAAAAAAGTATGGTGCTAAGTGTAACTAGCTTCATGTTTTCATCCAAATACTGTATTGCTTGTAGCTTCCACATACTGCACCCCACAACATTACTTTTATGTTGGTTGTTATTTGGGCTGCTGAAGGCATGATTTAAAGCAGTTTTGGTGCATTAGAAACAAAAAAAAGGTTTTTTTGCAAAAAAGTATGGTGCTAAGTGTAACTAGCTTCATGTTTTCATCCAAATACTGTATTGCTTGTAGCTTCCACATACTGCACCCCACAACATTACTTTAATGTTGGTTGTTATTTGGGCTGCTAAAGGCATGATTTAAAGCAGTTTTGGTGAATTAGAAACAAAAAAAGTTTTTTTGCAAAAAAGTATGGTGCTAAGTGTAACTAGCTTCATGTTTTCATCGAAATACTGTATTGCGTGTAGCTTCCACATACTGCATCCCACTACATTACTTTTATGTTGGTTGTTATTTGGGCTGCTGAAGGCATGATTTAAAGCAGTTTTGGTGAATTAGAAACAAAAAAAGTTTTTTTGCAAAAAAGTATGGTGCTAAGTGTAACTAGCTTCATGTTTTCATCCAAATACTGTATTGCTTGTAGCTTCCACATACTGCACCCCACAACATTACTTTTATGTTGGTTGTTATTTGGGCTGCTGAAGGCATGATTTAAAGCAGTTTTGGTGAATTAGAAACAAAAAAAGTTTTTTTGCAAAAAAGTATGGTGCTAAGTGTAACTAGCTTCATGTTTTCATCCAAATACTGTATTGCTTGTAGCTTCCACATACTGCACCCCACAACATTACTTTTATGTTGGTTGTTATTTGGGCTGCTGAAGGCATGATTTAAAGCAGTTTTGGTGAATTAGAAACAAAAAAAGTTTTTTTGCAAAAAACTATGGTGCTAAGTGTAACTAGCTTCATGTTTTCATCCAAATACTGTATTGCTTGTAGCTTCCACATACTGCACCCCACAATATTACTTTTATGTTGGTTGTTTTTTGGGCTGCTGAAGGCATGATTTAAAGCAGTTTTGGTGAATTAGAAACAAAAAAAGTTTTTTTGCAAAAAAGTATGGTGCTAGGTGTAGATAGCTTCATGTTTTCATCCAAATACTGTATTGCTTGTAGCTTCCACATACTGCATCCCACAACATTACTTTTATGTTGGTTGTTATTTGGGCTGCTGAAGGCATGATTTAAAGCAGTTTTGGTGAATTAGAAACAAAAAAAGTTTTTTTGCAAAAAAGTATGGTGCTAGGTGTAGATAGCTTCATGTTTTCATCCAAATACTGTATTGCGTGTAGCTTCCACATACTGAATCCCAAAACATTACTTTTATGTTGGTTGTTATTTGGGCTGCTGAAGGCATGATTTAAAGCAGTTTTGGTGAATTAGAAACAAAAAAAGTTTTTTTGCAAAAAAGTATGGTGCTAGGTGTAGATAGCTTCATCATTTGAAAAGTAGATAGCTTCATGTTTTCATCCAAATACTGTATTGCTTGTAGCTTCCACATACTGCACCCCACAACATTACTTTTATGTTGGTTGTTATTTGGGCTGCTGAAGGCATGATTTAAAGCAGTTTTGGTGAATTAGAAACAAAAAAAGTTTTTTTGCAAAAAAGTATGGTGCTAAGTGTTACTAGCTTCATGTTTTCATCCAAATACTGTATTGCTTGTAGCTTCCACATACTGCACCCCACAACATTACTTTTATGTTGGTTGTTATTTGGGCTGCTGAAGGCATGATTTAAAGCAGTTTTGGTGAATTAGAAACAAAAAAAGTTTTTTTGCAAAAAAGTATGGTGCTAGGTGTAGATAGTTCATGTTTTCATCCAAATACTGTATTGCTTGTAGCTTCCACATACTGCATCCCACAACATTACTTTTATGTTGGTTGTTATTTGGGCTGCTGAAGGCATGATTTAAAGCAGTTTTGGTGAATAAGAAACAAATAAAGTTTTTTTGCAAAAAAGTATGGTGCTAGGTGTAGATAGCTTCATGTTTTCATCCAAATACTGTATTGCTTGTAGCTTCCACATACTGCACCCCACAACATTACTTTTATGTTGGTTGTTATTTGGGCTGCTGAAGGCATGATTTAAAGCAGTTTTGGTGAATTAGAAACAAAAAAAGTTTTTTTGCAAAAAAGTATGGTGCTAAGTGTTACTAGCTTCATGTTTTCATCCAAATACTGTATTGCTTGTAGCTTCCACATACTGCACCCCACAACATTACTTTTATGTTGGTTGTTATTTGGGCTGCTGAAGGCATGATTTAAAGCAGTTTTGGTGAATTAGAAACAAAAAAAGTTTTTTTGCAAAAAAGTATGGTGCTAAGTGTAACTAGATTCATGTTTTCATCCAAATACTGTATTGCTTGTAGCTTCCACATACTGCATCCCACAACATTACTTTTATGTTGGTTGTTATTTGGGCTGCAGAAGGCATGATTTAAAGCAGTTTTGGTGAATTAGAAACAAAAAAAGTTTTTTTGCAAAAAAGTATGGTGCTAAGTGTTACTAGCTTCATGTTTTCATCCAAATACTGTATTGCTTGTAGCTTCCACATACTGCACCCCACAACATTACTTTTATGTTGGTTGTTATTTGGGCTGCTGAAGGCATGATTTAAAGCAGTTTTGGTGAATTAGAAACAAAAAAAGTTTTTTTGCAAAAAAGTATGGTGCTAGGTGTAGATAGCTTCATGTTTTCATCCAAATACTGTATTGCTTGTAGCTTCCACATACTGCATCCCACAACATTACTTTTATGTTGGTTGTTATTTGGGCTGCTGAAGGCATGATTTAAAGCAGTTATGGTGAATTAGAAACAAAAAAAGTTTTTTTGCAAAAAAGTATGGTGCTAGGTGTAGATAGCTTCATGTTTTCATCCAAATACTGTATTGCTTGTAGCTTCCACATACTGCACCCCACAACATTACTTTTATGTTGGTTGTTATTTGGGCTGCTGAAGGCATGATTTAAAGCAGTTTTGGTGAATTAGAAACAAAAAAAGTTTTTTTGCAAAAAAGTATGGTGCTAAGTGTAACTAGCTTCATGTTTTCATCCAAATACTGTATTGCTTGTAGCTTCCACATACTGCACCCCACAACATTACTTTTATGTTGGTTGTTATTTGGGCTGCTGAAGGCATGATTTAAAGCAGTTTTGGTGAATTAGAAACAAAAAAAGTTTTTTTGCAAAAAAGTATGGTGCTAAGTGTAGATAGCTTCATGTTTTCATCCAAATACTGTATTGTTTGTAGCTTCCACATACTGCACCCCACAACATTACTTTTATGTTGGTTGTTATTTGGGCTGCTGAAGGCATGATTTAAAGCAGTTTTGGTGAATTAGAAACAAAAAAAGTTTTTTTGCAAAATAGTATGGTGCTAGGTGTAGATAGCTTCATGTTTTCATCCAAATACTGTATTGCGTGTAGCTTCCACATACTGCATCCCACAACATTACTTTTATGTTGGTTGTTATTTGGGCTGCTGAATGCATGATTTAAAGCGGGTTTGGTGAATTAGAAACAAAAAAAGTTTTTTTGCAAAAGAGTATGGTGCTAGGTGTAACTAGCTTCATGTTTTCATCCAAATACTGTATTGCTTGTAGCTTCCACATACTGCACCCCACAACATTCCTTTTATGTTGGTTGTTATTTGGGCTGCTGAAGGCATGATTTAAAGCAGTTTTGGTGAATTAGAAACAAAAAAAGTTTTTTTGCAAAAAAGTATGGTGCTAGGTGTAGATAGCTTCATGTTTTCATCCAAATACTGTATTGCTTGTAGCTTCCACATACTGCATCCCACAACATTACTTTTATGTTGGTTGTTATTTGGGCTGCTGAAGGCATGATTTAAAGCAGTTTTGGTGAATTAGAAACAAAAAAAGTTTTTTTGCAAAAAAGTATGGTGCTAGGTGTAGATAGCTTCATGTTTTCATCCAAATACTGTATTGCGTGTAGCTTCCACATACTGCATCCCAAAACATTACTTTTATGTTGGTTGTTATTTGGGCTGCTGAAGGCATGATTTAAAGCAGTTTTGGTGAATTAGAAACAAAAAAAGTTTTTTTGCAAAAAAGTATGGTGCTAGGTGTAACTAGCTTCATGTTTCATCCAAATACTGTATTGCTTGTAGCTTCCACATACTGCACCCCACAACATTACTTTTATGTTGGTTGTTATTTGGGCTGCTGAAGGCATGATTTAAAGCAGTTTTGGTGAATTAGAAACAAAAAAAGTTTTTTTGCAAAAAACTATGGTGCTAAGTGTAACTAGCTTCATGTTTTCATCCAAATACTGTATTGCTTGTAGCTTCCACATACTGCACCCCACAACATTACTTTAATGTTGGTTGTTATTTGGGCTGCTAAAGGCATGATTTAAAGCAGTTTTGGTGAATTAGAAACAAAAAAAGTTTTTTTGCAAAAAAGTATGGTGCTAAGTGTAACTAGCTTCATGTTTTCATCGAAATACTGTATTGCGTGTAGCTTCCACATACTGCATCCCACTACATTACTTTTATGTTGGTTGTTATTTGGGCTGCTGAAGGCATGATTTAAAGCAGTTTTGGTGAATTAGAAACAAAAAAAGTTTTTTTGCAAAAAAGTATGGTGCTAAGTGTAACTAGCTTCATGTTTTCATCCAAATACTGTATTGCTTGTAGCTTCCACATACTGCACCCCACAACATTACTTTTATGTTGGTTGTTATTTGGGCTGCTGAAGGCATGATTTAAAGCAGTTTTGGTGAATTAGAAACAAAAAAAGTTTTTTTGCAAAAAAGTATGGTGCTAAGTGTAACTAGCTTCATGTTTTCATCCAAATACTGTATTGCTTGTAGCTTCCACATACTGCACCCCACAACATTACTTTTATGTTGGTTGTTATTTGGGCTGCTGAAGGCATGATTTAAAGCAGTTTTGGTGAATTAGAAACAAAAAAAGTTTTTTTGCAAAAAACTATGGTGCTAAGTGTAACTAGCTTCATGTTTTCATCCAAATACTGTATTGCTTGTAGCTTCCACATACTGCACCCCACAACATTACTTTTATGTTGGTTGTTTTTTGGGCTGCTGAAGGCATGATTTAAAGCAGTTTTGGTGAATTAGAAACAAAAAAAGTTTTTTTGCAAAAAAGTATGGTGCTAAGTGTTACTAGCTTCATGTTTTCATCCAAATACTGTATTGCTTGTAGCTTCCACATACTGCACCCCACAACATTACTTTTATGTTGGTTGTTATTTGGGCTGCTGAAGGCATGATTTAAAGCAGTTTTGGTGAATTAGAAACAAAAAAAGTTTTTTTGCAAAAAAGTATGGTGCTAGGTGTAGATAGCTTCATGTTTTCATCCAAATACTGTATTGCTTGTAGCTTCCACATACTGCATCCCACAACATTACTTTTATGTTGGTTGTTATTTGGGCTGCTGAAGGCATGATTTAAAGCAGTTTTGGTGAATTAGAAACAAAAAAAGTTTTTTTGCAAAAAAGTATGGTGCTAGGTGTAGATAGCTTCATGTTTTCATCCAAATACTGTATTGCGTGTAGCTTCCACATACTGAATCCCAAAACATTACTTTTATGTTGGTTGTTATTTGGGCTGCTGAAGGCATGATTTAAAGCAGTTTTGGTGAATTAGAAACAAAAAAAGTTTTTTTGCAAAAAAGTATGGTGCTAGGTGTAGATAGCTTCATCATTTGAAAAGTAGATAGCTTCATGTTTTCATCCAAATACTGTATTGCTTGTAGCTTCCACATACTGCACCCCACAACATTACTTTAATGTTGGTTGTTATTTGGGCAGCTAAAGGCATGATTTAAAGAAGTTTTGGTGAATTAGAAACAAAAAAAGTTTTTTTGCAAAAAAGTATGGTGCTAAGTGTAACTAGCTTCATGTTTTCATCCAAATACTGTATTGCTTGTAGCTTCCACATACTGCACCCCACAACATTACTTTTATGTTGGTTGTTATTTGGGCTGCTGAAGGCATGATTTAAAGCAGTTTTGGTGAATTAGAAACAAAAAAGTTTTTTTGCAAAAAAGTATGGTGCTAAGTGTAACTAGCTTCATGTTTTCATCCAAATACTGTATTGCTTGTAGCTTCCACATACTGCACCCCACAACATTACTTTTATGTTGGTTGTTATTTGGGCTGCTGAAGGCATGATTTAAAGCAGTTTTGGTGAATTAGAAACAAAAAAAGTTTTTTTGCAAAAAAGTATGGTGCTAAGTGTTACTAGCTTCATGTTTTCATCCAAATACTGTATTGCTTGTAGCTTCCACATACTGCACCCCACAACATTACTTTTATGTTGGTTGTTATTTGGGCTGCTGAAGACATGATTTAAAGCAGTTTTGGTGAATTAGAAACAAAAAAAGTTTTTTTGCAAAAAAGTATGGTGCTAAGTGTTACTAGCTTCATGTTTTCATCCAAATACTGTATTGCTTGTAGCTTCCACATACTGCACCCCACAACATTACTTTTATGTTGGTTGTTATTTGGGCTGCTGAAGGCATGATTTAAAGCAGTTTTGGTGAATTAGAAACAAAAAAAAGTTTTTTTGCAAAAAAGTATGGTGCTAGGTGTAGATAGTTCATGTTTTCATCCAAATACTGTATTGCTTGTAGCTTCCACACACTGCACCCCACAACATTACTTTTATGTTGGTTGTTATTTGGGCTGCTGAAGGCATGATTTAAAGCAGTTTTGGTGAATTAGAAACAAAAAAAGTTTTTTTGCAAAAAAGTATGGTGCTAGGTGTAGATAGCTTCATGTTTTCATCCAAATACTGTATTGCTTGTAGCTTCCACATACTGCATCCCACAACATTACTTTTATGTTGGTTGTTATTTGGGCTGCTGAAGGCATGATTTAAAGCAGTTTTGGTGAATAAGAAACAAATAAAGTTTTTTTGCAAAAAAGTATGGTGCTAGGTGTAGATAGCTTCATGTTTTCATCCAAATACTGTATTGCGTGTAGCTTCCACATACTGCATCCCAAAACATTACTTTTATGTTGGTTGTTATTTGGGCTGCTGAAGGCATGATTTAAAGCAGTTTTGGTGAATTAGAAACAAAAAAAGTTTTTTTGCAAAAAAGTATGGTGCTAAGTGTAACTAGCTTCATGTTTTCATCCAAATACTGTATTGCTTGTAGCTTCCACATACTGCACCCCACAACATTACTTTTATGTTGGTTGTTATTTGGGCTGCTGAAGGCATGATTTAAAGCAGTTTTGGTGAATTAGAAACAAAAAAAAGTTTTTTTTGCAAAATAGTATGGTGCTAGGTGTAGATAGCTTCATGTTTTCATCCAAATACTGTATTGCTTGTAGCTTCCACATACTGCATCCCACAACATTACTTTTATGTTGGTTGTTATTTGGGCTGCTGAATGCATGATTTAAAGCAGGTTTGGTGAATTAGAAACAAAAAAAGTTTTTTTGCAAAAGAGTATGGTGCTAGGTGTAACTAGCTTCATGTTTTCATCCAAATACTGTATTGCTTGTAGCTTCCACATACTGCATCCCACAACATTACTTTTATGTTGGTTGTTATTTGGGCTGCTGAAGGCATGATTTAAAGCAGTTTTGGTGAATAAGAAACAAAAAAAGGAGGGCTGCATCTGGGGGGTGGACGTCATGACGTGAGACGCTAGGTGGGAGGAGCGTCCGGAGTTTCGCGGGCAAACGATGCAGGCAGCATTAGCCTGAAGATCCGCTGTTAAGATACGGGTAATTCCCAATTGCTTGAATCGCCGCTGAACCGTCGCCGAACTGCTGCTGAACCTGCCGCTGAAGTTTACTGCGAACCGCCGTTGAATCGGTATTGTATTAAAGATCGACTGGGCTACTGAGAGGAGGGCTACCGAGAGGAGCCGAAGTGAAGTGAAGAGGAAAGACAGCGGAGGCTCTTGGAGCTTTGAAGCCCGTTCTATATCTTGACTCCGATACAATACGGCCAGGCATGCAGGGTGCGGTGGTGAGCATTCGTGTTCTGGAAACTTAATGTGCAATACCTGATTTACTTCAAATAAGAGGAAATGCATAATTATAAATTATAAATTTACTTTCTAAGCTGCAAATCGGTGTAAATCTCGCGGGTGAGAGGGTAATTGACCCCGAAAACTGCTGTACAACATATGATCTATCCTCAATTGTTTAGAGGAATACGTACATTATAAATCCTCTATGTTGAAATTGGAATTCTGAGAATACTGCTGAACATAACGGATTTCGAAAATTGCTTATTTTGTTTCACTCCAAATAAAAGAAAACGCTTTATATAATAATCTCCTTATAAAACCTCTAAGTTTAAATCTGAGGAAGAAAAGAAGGAAGGAGAAAAGGAGTTAAAAGTGGCTTTTACTAAGGATATAACAAGAGCCCTACAATACCTTAACTGAAGAGAACCTGCATAGTTAATCTGGGCCAGATATAAGTGGCTCATGATATTCTGAGGTAAAATAAAATAAAAAAAAAAAACAAAGAAAGAAGAAAGGATAAGGGAAAAGAAGGAGGGAAGAGAGGAAGAGAAAGGGGAAAAGAGAAAAAGGAAGGCAGGAGAAAGAGAGAGGAGAAAGAAGGAAAAAAAATAAATAAATAAAAAAAAAGGGTTAATTACTCGTGAATTTCGCAGTGATTTACTCAGTTCTTTACTTTCTAATTGTTATATAGTATTCACATACAATATATTATCTGATTTACCTTCATTCGGAGGCACCCTAATAGAGAACACAAAAGGCACAATAACGAGAAGTAAGAGAGAGAAGTGAAAATGTCACAAAGGAGAACAGCTGAAGATAGAAAGAAAGAAAAAAAGAATGACCAAGAAAATAAGCGAGAAAAAAAATTGGTTACACTTTTCTCTCCAGTCCCACAAAAAAAGAAAACAGGGGATCAAACACTAGAGGAGTTGGAACAAAGCTCTATACTCTCAAGTGGCGATGCCTTAGAAGAAATGTCTATTAAAGAGGTTATACTAAATATAATCTCCAAACAAGAGGGAATACTTACCCAAGAATATTTACAATCCTGTATTCAAGAGTGTGCGAATCACCAATTGCAACAAATAAAGCAAGAGTTAAAAAATTATTTCTCCGACATAAAAATAGATATTGCAAATATTGCAGAACGTCTCAAAACGGTAGAAAATAAAAATGAAGAATTGAAGTTTGAGCAAGATCAAATTAAAGATAATGTACAAACAATAGAAGATAAATTATCATTACTGGAAGATAAATTGGAAGATGCAGAAAATAAATCTCGGCGTAAAAATTTAAGAATCCGAGGGTTATCAGAAAAAATTCCTACAAAAGACCTTACATCAACATGCTTATTACTATTTCAAGACATGGGCCTGAAAGAATCATTAACAGACCATACGATAGAAAACGCATACAGGATATCTAAACCTAAATCTATGACCTCGGAAGGACCAAGAGATGTGATCGTAAAGTTTACCACTCTTCAAGTGCGACAAATGATCTACTCAGCCTCAAGAAGATATAACTCAGAAGACGACAGATTTAAAAATTTGATTTTTTTCCAAGATTTATCGCGAAGAACACGTCACCAAAGAGCTTTATACAAAGATATAACTAAGTCTTTAAGAGAAAATAATGTTCGATATATATGGGGATTCCCCACCAAGCTTAAAATAATCAGTGACGGACAAATATCTGTGTTGGACTCACCTAGAAAGGCACAAGAGTGGTGGAGAACTAAAATGCGTAATGTTGCGGTATAATCTGGTGTGGCTTAATTAAGTAGCTTTTATATTTACTTAAAGATTACATATGTATTAATAAGTTCAAGGTAACCACATTATATAAAATAACTTTTTCCTTATTCCTTTTTTTTTTTTTTTTTTTTCTCTCTCATATTTCACTACAACATTTTATGGTATGTAGAGTTGCACATTATTATATATCTAATTTCTTGGCTCACTACGCCTCAATATTATTATTACATATAGTCATACACAGGCACGTATAATTTTAAATTACTTTTTGTATTTTTACACTTCAACACTCACTATATTACCATACACTTCACACTATTTTTTTTTTTTTTTTTTTTTTTTTTTTTTCTCGTATTATTAGTATTTATTTTGATGCAACACTTTTCACAGTACAAGGTCACTTATGAATTTTCTAATATATGGCCATACAAATTTTATGACCCTTTCACTTTAATATTGCTTCTGCTCCTTACACTTTCATACTTTACACACGATAGTATTTTCTCTTTTTTTTTTTTTTTTTTTTTTTTTTTTCTTGTGGTTATATGGATGAATTGGTGCATAATTTTACACGTCTTAGATAAAGCTATTAACTTCATTAATTATCGATGATCTGTAATACAGGACGACTATATGATTATAGGTAACTATATGATGCCGGATATGAATACACTGAAGCCTGCTCCTTTTTTTTTTTTTTTTTTTTCTGTCCTTTTTTGTTTCCTGTTATTTAATATAGGCGCCAATATGGACGCTTTGAAGTTCAACAAAACGAAATGTACTCTTTAGCTATTGACAATTGCTGACATGTATATAGTGATTATATGCAGTCATTGGCTATTGTATATATTATTTATTGTTGATTTGAATATTATGAAGTTTTTTGGTGCTTCTTTTTTTTTTTTTTTTTTTTTTTATTTTATTTTTTTTTTTTTTTTTCCTTTTTTTGATGGTTGTTCTTGCCTGCGAACTCCTAAAGTGACGATCCTTCGCTTTATGATATGCCACATAAAATTGGTGTATATATGTGGCTTAGTTTGAGTAGGTCTAGGAAGAGGGGAAAGACCTCAAATTTCTCTCCAAACTGGATGTTTGGGGGAAATATACATACGGGGGTAAAATTCTTACGCCCTGTTTATTTGTGTATGTTACACAATGCCTTTGTATTAGTTTATTTTTGTTATATGTTGTATTGTATGTGTTTTTTAAATATGTGGAGTCATGAATACGTATCGTTAAGGTTTAAAACAGAATGGTACGATTCTTATCTCTAAATGTACAAGGGGCAAATAGCCCTTGTAAGAAATCCAGGATACTACGCCTTATAAAAAAGGAGAAAATCGATATTTGTTTCATTCAGGAAACTCATTGGCTCAATAATGATGATAATCATATAAATGGAAGACATATTGCGAAAGTTATAACTGCTTCGTTAACAGACAGAAAAAAGAGGGGAGTTGCAGTAATAATTACTTCTAACATAGTGGTAGAAATTATTACTCAAGAAACTGATTTAGAGGCTAGATATGTAATTATTGTTTGTAAGATACAAAATGAATTCTTTACTTTAGTTAATTTATATGCCCCAAATATTAATTCTGTGAAATTTGTGGAAAATTTATTTGCTAAAATAGAAAACTTTGCTAAAGGGACAATAATAATGGCAGGAGATTATAATTGTATCCCAGACGTAATGTGGGACAAGAAGTTACTCAGAGGAAAAGTAGTAGATATAAAAGTGGTTAAATCCGCTAAATTATTAACAAACTTTGTTAAAAAAAATAAACTTTACGATATTTGGAGAATTTTTAACCCTTCGAATAAGGAATACACACACTTTTCTGCCCCGCATGCGTCATATGCACGAATAGATCTCGTTCTGGGAAACAAAACTTTAGTGGATAGGATTAAGAAAGTATTAATTAAAGATATTGTGTGGTCAGACCACAATGCTAATATCTGGGAAACATACTCAAATAAAATATATCCTATAGTTAGAGAATGGAGATTAAATCCAAATCTTCTGAAATCGCAGAAAAATGTAGAACAAATAAAAAATATTACTAATCTCTATTTTCAAGAGAATGATGATGAACAAATATCACGATCAACGCTATGGTGCGCATACAAATGCGTAATTCAGGGACATTTGATTAAAATTGGTAGCATAGATAATAGAAGAAGGGGTAAAGACTTATCCACCCTATACCTAAATTTATATGAACTGAATACGTTAAATAAAAGATCGCCAACTAAATTCAGATCTAATAGAATATTACAAATAAAGAAAACTATAAATGAATTAGAAACAGAAAAAATTAATAAAAATTTAGAGAGATTAAAGCAGAGTTGGTACTATAGAAGTAACCGAGTGGATAAGACTCTGACAACTAGATTAAAAAACAAACAAGCAAAAGATCGCATTTATAAGATAGTTGAAGATAACAAGTGCTATATGTCACCAGAGGGTATTGGTGCAATATTTAATCAGTACTATAGAGCGCTATATAATTTAAACCCCAGTACAAATATAGAGGAAGTAAAAAAATATTTAGTAGGATTACCCATTCCAAAGATTACTAAAAATCAGTTAAAAATATTAAATAGACCTATTGAGGAAATAGAAGTGAAGGCAGCTATAAAAAATCTTAAAAATCACAAGAGCCCAGGCCCAGATGGCTTCAGTGGCGAGTTTTATAAGTGTGTAAACGAGAATATATATAAAATATTAACAACTATGTTTAATGAAATTAGTAAACAAGGAGAAGCTCCGGAAGAATTATTGAGAGCAAATATACTCCCAATACTTAAAGCCAATAAAAACGCAGAGGATGTTAGAAATTATAGACCTATTTCGCTTATAAATGTAGATATGAAGATATATGCAACGATTTTAGCCGAAAGACTGAAATTAGTGATAACAACTATAATACATCCTGACCAAATTGGTTTTGTTCCTCAAAGATATATATACGATAACATTAGACGAGTTATTGATGTGATGGATTGCGCACAATTAGAAAAAAAATCATTGTGTTTAATGACACTCGATGCAGAGAAAGCCTTTGATCGAGTTAGTTGGAATTTTATGTTTCAATCAATTGAAGCTTTTGGGATTAATGGTCAATTTTTGCAAGCGACTCAGGCACTTTATTCTAACCCGACAGCAAGAACAATTGGACAAAATATTAAGGCTAATTGGTTTAAATTGAAAAATGGTACGAGGCAAGGTTGCCCCCTTTCACCATTACTTTATATAATATCTATGGAGGTCCTAGCTATAAATATAAGAAATAATGAGAATATTAAAGGGTTTCGGTTTTTAAAAGAAGAACTAAAAGTGAGTATGTATGCCGACGATGTGTTTATTACTATAGAGGATCCTGAAAAATCAATAGAGACTCTCATGACAACAATTAAGCATTATTCTAATGTTTCGAATTATAAACTGAACATAGAAAAATCCGAAATAATACCATTAAATATTCAATCTCAAACTAAAACAATAATACAGCATGAATCTAAGTTTAAATGGAAATCTGAGCTAATTTATCTAGGAATAAAAATTACCTCAAAATTAGAAGACATGGTAGAAAGAAATTTCAAAACCCTCTTATCAACATCTAATTACACACTGAGTAAATGGAAGAATATACAATTATCTTGGTTAGGCAGAATAAATGTTGTCAACGCCTATATACTCCCTAAATGGACTTACTTGTTTCGACATATGCCCCTAAAAATCCCCAAACCTTGGTTGAATATGATACAATTTAGTATAAATAAATTTATTAATAAAGGAAAACGGATGAGAATGGGTATTAAATATCTGTCAAGAAAAATGAATAAGGGAGGTCTAAACTACCCTAGGATAGACACTGTATATGAAGCGAGCCTCCTATTACATATGTATAATCTGCAACTTCAATTAAACTTAAATCAATCTTGGTATAAACTGGAGAAATACTTGACAGAAATCGAACATTTATCAACATATATGTGGCATTTTGAACGCAATTTAGACCGTAAAGTTAGTGAGATTAAAAGTTTTATAATTAAAGATACTACAGGAGAATGGAGAAAGTTCAAAAAAAAATTAATATTTGCAACAAGATTCTTGATAATGCAGACTTGGATTTAATAGAAATGAATGTCCCCGATATAAGTCTAAAAAATTGGAAAAAATCCGGGATATTAGAGATTAAAGATATTATATGTAACGATAGAATAAAAACATTTAATCAGCTAGCTTCAGAATTTAAATTGCCTAATTCGGAGATATTTACATATTTAAGAATCCAATCTTTTCTAACATACGTACGATATAAGACAGATAAAGGAATTCATAAAAAACTTGAAAGAATATTTAATAGGAGCCCTATTAAGAATGTTATGACTAACTTATATGCTTTAATCAAAGAAATAGATGAGCCCACACCAGAAAAGTTCCTAACGAAATGGGTTAAAGATACAAGGTTACAGATTAAAGAAGAAGAGTGGTATCTAGCAATACATTTGACTTATAATACTTTACACTCTATAACAATCAGAGAAAACTATTTTAAAGTCTTGCATCGGTGGTATCTGACTCCACTGAAGCTGAAGAATATGTACGCCGATACATCGGATATTTGCTGGAGATGTTGTGTAGATAAGGGGGACTATAAGCATATCTGGTGGAGTTGTAAAGAAATTAGACCGCTATGGGAATACACATATGAATTATTAAGGAAATTGGATAACATCCTATTAGAGGAAAATATGAAGATTGCCCTTCTCCATATTCTCCCTAAGAATATCTCTAAGGAAAGAAAAATAATAATAATACACGCACTAGCGGCAACTAAGATACTAATAGCTAGAACCTGGAAAGAATCTAAACCAATAGCTAAGATATTACTGGTGAAACAAATACTGTTCCAATTGCAAATGGAAAGTGGCCTCTGGTGGGTTAGTTTATCATATAAAATAAAAGCAGAAATTTGTAAAGACTGGATTAAAAAAATTAATGAAATTTATGATACGAATCAGTAACCTGGTAAATAATTTTTTCCTGACTCCATTTTTGTCCTCTTTTTTCTTGGTTTTTTTTTTTTTTTTTTTTTTTTTTTGATGATGTTCTCTATGTTAAGATATGACCAAGTTGTTATTTATTTGTATTAGTATTATGTTGTCTTTACTTGTTTTATGTTATATGAGCTGTGAAAAAACAATAAAATATGATTAAAAAAAAAAAAAAAAAAAAGAAACAAAAAAAGTTTTTTTGCAAAAAAGTATGGTGCTAGGTGTAGATAGCTTCATCATTTGAAAAGTAGATAGCTTCATGTTTTCATCCAAATACTGTATTGCTTGTAGCTTCCACATACTGCACCCCACAACATTCCTTTTATGTTGGTTGTTATTTGGGCTGCTGAAGGCATGATTTAAAGCAGTTTTGGTGAATTAGAAACAAAAAAAGTTTTTTTGCAAAAAAGTATGGTGCTAGGTGTAGATAGCTTCATGTTTTCATCCAAATACTGTATTGCTTGTAGCTTCCACATACTGCATCCCACAACATTACTTTTATGTTGGTTGTTATTTGGGCTGCTGAAGGCATGATTTAAAGCAGTTTTGGTGAATTAGAAACAAAAAAAGTTTTTTTGCAAAAAAGTATGGTGCTAAGTGTAACTAGCTTCATGTTTTCATCCAAATACTGTATTGCTTGTAGCTTCCACATACTGCACCCCACAACATTACTTTTATGTTGGTTGTTATTTGGGCTGCTGAAGGCATGATTTAAAGCAGTTTTGGTGAATTAGAAACAAAAAAAGTTTTTTTGCAAAAAAGTATGGTGCTAAGTGTTACTAGCTTCATGTTTTCATCCAAATACTGTATTGCTTGTAGCTTCCACATACTGCACCCCACAACATTACTTTTATGTTGGTTGTTATTTGGGCTGCTGAAGGCATGATTTAAAGCAGTTTTGGTGAATTAGAAACAAAAAAAGTTTTTTTGCAAAAAAGTATGGTGCTAAGTGTAACTAGCTTCATGTTTTCATCGAAATACTGTATTGCGTGTAGCTTCCACATACTGCATCCCACTACATTACTTTTATGTTGGTTGTTATTTGGGCTGCTGAAGGCATGATTTAAAGCAGTTTTGGTGAATTAGAAACAAAAAAAGTTTTTTTGCAAAAAAGTATGGTGCTAAGTGTAACTAGCTTCATGTTTTCATCCAAATACTGTATTGCTTGTAGCTTCCACATACTGCACCCCACAACATTACTTTTATGTTGGTTGTTATTTGGGCTGCTGAAGGCATGATTTAAAGCAGTTTTGGTGAATTAGAAACAAAAAAAGTTTTTTTGCAAAAAAGTATGGTGCTAAGTGTAACTAGCTTCATGTTTTCATCCAAATACTGTATTGCTTGTAGCTTCCACATACTGCACCCCACAACATTACTTTTATGTTGGTTGTTATTTGGGCTGCTGAAGGCATGATTTAAAGCAGTTTTGGTGAATTAGAAACAAAAAAAGTTTTTTTGCAAAAAACTATGGTGCTAAGTGTAACTAGCTTCATGTTTTCATCCAAATACTGTATTGCGTGTAGCTTCCACATACTGAATCCCAAAACA
This sequence comes from Spea bombifrons, assembly GCF_027358695.1. Lineage (NCBI taxonomy): Eukaryota > Metazoa > Chordata > Amphibia > Anura > Pelobatidae > Spea > Spea bombifrons. Next base: position 71,202,932 of record NC_071087.1, read on the forward strand.
TTACTTTTATGTTGGTTGTTATTTGGGCTGCTGAAGGCATGATTTAAAGCAGTTTTGGTGAATTAGAAACAAAAAAGTTTTTTTGCAAAAAAGTATGGTGCTAGGTGTAGATAGCTTCATCATTTGAAAAGTAGATAGCTTCATGTTTTCATCCAAATACTGTATTGCTTGTAGCTTCCACATACTGCACCCCACAACATTACTTTTATGTTGGTTGTTATTTGGGCTGCTGAAGGCATGATTTAAAGCAGTTTTGGTGAATTAGAAACAAAAAAAGTTTTTTTGCAAAATAGTATGGTGCTAGGTGTAGATAGCTTCATGTTTTCATCCAAATACTGTATTGCGTGTAGCTTCCACATACTGCATCCCACAACATTACTTTTATGTTGGTTGTTATTTGGGCTGCTGAAGGCATGATTTAAAGCAGTTTTGGTGAATTAGAAACAAAAAAAGTTTTTTTGCAAAAAAGTATGGTGCTAGGTGTAGATAGTTCATGTTTTCATCCAAATACTGTATTGCTTGTAGCTTCCACATACTGCACCCCACAACATTACTTTTATGTTGGTTGTTATTTGGGCTGCTGAAGGCATGATTTAAAGCAGTTTTGGTGAATTAGAAACAAAAAAAGTTTTTTTGCAAAAAAGTATGGTGCTAGGTGTAGATAGCTTCATGTTTTCATCCAAATACTGTATTGCTTGTAGCTTCCACATACTGCATCCCACAACATTACTTTTATGTTGGTTGTTATTTGGGCTGCTGAAGGCATGATTTAAAGCAGTTTTGGTGAATAAGAAACAAATAAAGTTTTTTTGCAAAAAAGTATGGTGCTAGGTGTAGATAGCTTCATGTTTTCATCCAAATACTGTATTGCTTGTAGCTTCCACATACTGCACCCCACAACATTACTTTTATGTTGGTTGTTATTTGGGCTGCTGAAGGCATGATTTAAAGCAGTTTTGGTGAATTAGAAACAAAAAAAGTTTTTTTGCAAAAAAGTATGGTGCTAAGTGTAACTAGCTTCATGTTTTCATCCAAATACTGTATTGCTTGTAGCTTCCACATACTGCACCCCACAACATTACTTTTATGTTGGTTGTTATTTGGGCTGCTGAAGGCATGATTTAAAGCAGTTTTGGTGAATTAGAAACAAAAAAAGTTTTTTTGCAAAAAAGTATGATGCTAAGTGTAACTAGCTTCATGTTTTCATCCAAATACTGTATTGCTTGTAGCTTCCACATACTGCACCCCACAACATTACTTTTATGTTGGTTGTTATTTGGGCTGCTGAAGGCATGATTTAAAGCAGTTTTGGTGAATTAGAAACAAAAAAAGTTTTTTTGAAAAAAAGTATGGTGCTAAGTGTAACTAGCTTCATGTTTTCATCCAAATACTGTATTGCTTGTAGCTTCCACATACTGCACCCCACAACATTACTTTTATGTTGGTTGTTATTTGGGCTGCTGAAGGCATGATTTAAAGCAGTTTTGGTGAATTAGAAACAAAAAAAGTTTTTTTGCAAAAAAGTATGGTGCTAAGTGTAACTAGATTCATGTTTTCATCCAAATACTGTATTGCTTGTAGCTTCCACATACTGCATCCCACAACATTACTTTTATGTTGGTTGTTATTTGGGCTGCAGAAGGCATGATTTAAAGCAGTTTTGGTGAATTAGAAACAAAAAAAGTTTTTTTGCAAAAAAGTATGGTGCTAAGTGTTACTAGCTTCATGTTTTCATCCAAATACTGTATTGCTTGTAGCTTCCACATACTGCACCCCACAACATTACTTTTATGTTGGTTGTTATTTGGGCTGCTGAAGGCATGATTTAAAGCAGTTTTGGTGAATTAGAAACAAAAAAAGTTTTTTTGCAAAAAAGTATGGTGCTAGGTGTAGATAGCTTCATGTTTTCATCCAAATACTGTATTGCTTGTAGCTTCCACATACTGCATCCCACAACATTACTTTTATGTTGGTTGTTATTTGGGCTGCTGAAGGCATGATTTAAAGCAGTTTTGGTGAATTAGAAACAAAAAAAGTTTTTTTGCAAAAAAGTATGGTGCTAGGTGTAGATAGCTTCATGTTTTCATCCAAATACTGTATTGCGTGTAGCTTCCACATACTGCATCCCAAAACATTACTTTTATGTTGGTTGTTATTTGGGCTGCTGAAGGCATGATTTAAAGCAGTTTTGGTGAATTAGAAACAAAAAAAGTTTTTTTGCAAAAAAGTATGGTGCTAAGTGTAACTAGCTTCATGTTTTCATCCAAATACTGTATTGCTTGTAGCTTCCACATACTGCACCCCACAACATTACTTTTATGTTGGTTGTTATTTGGGCTGCTGAAGGCATGATTTAAAGCAGTTTTGGTGAATTAGAAACAAAAAAAGTTTTTTTGCAAAAAACTATGGTGCTAAGTGTAACTAGCTTCATGTTTTCATCCAAATACTGTATTGCTTGTAGCTTCCACATACTGCACCCCACAACATTACTTTTATGTTGGTTGTTTTTTGGGCTGCTGAAGGCATGATTTAAAGCAGTTTTGGTGAATTAGAAACAAAAAAAGTTTTTTTGCAAAAAAGTATGGTGCTAGGTGTAGATAGCTTCATGTTTTCATCCAAATACTGTATTGCTTGTAGCTTCCACATACTGCACCCCACAACATTACTTTTATGTTGGTTGTTATTTGGGCTGCTGAAGGCATGATTTAAAGCAGTTTTGGTGAATTAGAAACAAAAAAAGTTTTTTTGCAAAAAAGTATGGTGCTAGGTGTAGATAGTTCATGTTTTCATCCAAATACTGTATTGCTTGTAGCTTCCACATACTGCACCCCACAACATTACTTTTATGTTGGTTGTTATTTGGGCTGCTGAAGGCATGATTTAAAGCAGTTTTGGTGAATAAGAAACAAATAAAGTTTTTTTGCAAAAAAGTATGGTGCTAGGTGTAGATAGCTTCATGTTTTCATCCAAATACTGTATTGCTTGTAGCTTCCACATACTGCACCCCACAACATTACTTTTATGTTGGTTGTTATTTGGGCTGCTGAAGGCATGATTTAAAGCAGTTTTGGTGAATTAGAAACAAAAAAAGTTTTTTTGCAAAAAAGTATGGTGCTAAGTGTAACTAGCTTCATGTTTTCATCCAAATACTGTATTGCTTGTAGCTTCCACATACTGCACCCCACAACATTACTTTTATGTTGGTTGTTATTTGGGCTGCTGAAGGCATGATTTAAAGCAGTTTTGGTGAATTAGAAACAAAAAAAGTTTTTTTGCAAAAAAGTATGGTGCTAAGTGTAACTAGCTTCATGTTTTCATCCAAATACTGTATTGCTTGTAGCTTCCACATACTGCACCCCACAACATTACTTTTATGTTGGTTGTTATTTGGGCTGCTGAAGGCATGATTTAAAGCAGTTTTGGTGAATTAGAAACAAAAAAAGTTTTTTTGCAAAAAAGTATGGTGCTAAGTGTAACTAGCTTCATGTTTTCATCCAAATACTGTATTGCTTGTAGCTTCCACATACTGCACCCCACAACATTACTTTTATGTTGGTTGTTATTTGGGCTGCTGAAGGCATGATTTAAAGCAGTTTTGGTGAATTAGAAACAAAAAAAGTTTTTTTGCAAAAAAGTATGGTGCTAAGTGTTACTAGCTTCATGTTTTCATCCAAATACTGTATTGCTTGTAGCTTCCACATACTGCACCCCACAACATTACTTTTATGTTGGTTGTTATTTGGGCTGCTGAAGGCATGATTTAAAGCAGTTTTGGTGAATTAGAAACAAAAAAAGTTTTTTTGCAAAAAAGTATGGTGCTAAGTGTAACTAGATTCATGTTTTCATCCAAATACTGTATTGCTTGTAGCTTCCACATACTGCATCCCACAACATTACTTTTATGTTGGTTGTTATTTGGGCTGCAGAAGGCATGATTTAAAGCAGTTTTGGTGAATTAGAAACAAAAAAAGTTTTTTTGCAAAAAAGTATGGTGCTAAGTGTTACTAGCTTCATGTTTTCATCCAAATACTGTATTGCTTGTAGCTTCCACATACTGCACCCCACAACATTACTTTTATGTTGGTTGTTATTTGGGCTGCTGAAGGCATGATTTAAAGCAGTTTTGGTGAATTAGAAACAAAAAAAGTTTTTTTGCAAAAAAGTATGGTGCTAGGTGTAGATAGCTTCATGTTTTCATCCAAATACTGTATTGCGTGTAGCTTCCACATACTGCATCCCAAAACATTACTTTTATGTTGGTTGTTATTTGGGCTGCTGAAGGCATGATTTAAAGCAGTTTTGGTGAATTAGAAACAAAAAACGTTTTTTTGCAAAAAAGTATGGTGCTAAGTGTAACTAGCTTCATGTTTTCATCCAAATACTGTATTGCTTGTAGCTTCCACATACTGCACCCCACAACATTACTTTTATGTTGGTTGTTATTTGGGCTGCTGAAGGCATGATTTAAAGCAGTTTTGGTGAATTAGAAACAAAAAAAGTTTTTTTGCAAAAAAGTATGGTGCTAAGTGTTACTAGCTTCATGTTTTCATCCAAATACTGTATTGCTTGTAGCTTCCACATACTGCACCCCACAACATTACTTTTATGTTGGTTGTTATTTGGGCTGCTGAAGGCATGATTTAAAGCAGTTTTGGTGAATTAGAAACAAAAAAAGTTTTTTTGCAAAAAAGTATGGTGCTAAGTGTTACTAGCTTCATGTTTTCATCCAAATACTGTATTGCTTGTAGCTTCCACATACTGCACCCCACAACATTACTTTTATGTTGGTTGTTATTTGGGCTGCTGAAGGCATGATTTAAAGCAGTTTTGGTGAATTAGAAACAAAAATAGTTTTTTTGCAAAAAAGTATGGTGCTAGGTGTAGATAGCTTCATGTTTTCATCCAAATACTGTATTGCGTGTAGCTTCCACATACTGCATCCCAAAACATTACTTTTATGTTGGTTGTTATTTGGGCTGCTGAAGGCATGATTTAAAGCAGTTTTGGTGAATTAGAAACAAAAAAAGTTTTTTTGCAAAAAAGTATGGTGCTAAGTGTAACTAGCTTCATGTTTTCATCCAAATACTGTATTGCTTGTAGCTTCCACATACTGCACCCCACAACATTACTTTTATGTTGGTTGTTATTTGGGCTGCTGAAGGCATGATTTAAAGCAGTTTTGGTGAATTAGAAACAAAAAAAGTTTTTTTGCAAAAAACTATGGTGCTAAGTGTAACTAGCTTCATGTTTTCATCCAAATACTGTATTGCTTGTAGCTTCCACATACTGCACCCCACAACATTACTTTTATGTTGGTTGTTTTTTGGGCTGCTGAAGGCATGATTTAAAGCAGTTTTGGTGAATTAGAAACAAAAAAAGTTTTTTTGCAAAAAAGTATGGTGCTAGGTGTAGATAGCTTCATGTTTTCATCCAAATACTGTATTGCTTGTAGCTTCCACATACTGCACCCCACAACATTACTTTTATGTTGGTTGTTATTTGGGCTGCTGAAGGCATGATTTAAAGCAGTTTTGGTGAATTAGAAACAAAAAAAGTTTTTTTGCAAAAAAGTATGGTGCTAGGTGTAGATAGTTCATGTTTTCATCCAAATACTGTATTGCTTGTAGCTTCCACATACTGCACCCCACAACATTACTTTTATGTTGGTTGTTATTTGGGCTGCTGAAGGCATGATTTAAAGCAGTTTTGGTGAATTAGAAACAAAAAAAGTTTTTTTGCAAAAAAGTATGGTGCTAGGTGTAGATAGCTTCATGTTTTCATCCAAATACTGTATTGCTTGTAGCTTCCACATACTGCATCCCACAACATTACTTTTATGTTGGTTGTTATTTGGGCTGCTGAAGGCATGATTTAAAGCAGTTTTGGTGAATAAGAAACAAATAAAGTTTTTTTGCAAAAAAGTATGGTGCTAGGTGTAGATAGCTTCATGTTTTCATCCAAATACTGTATTGCTTGTAGCTTCCACATACTGCACCCCACAACATTACTTTTATGTTGGTTGTTATTTGGGCTGCTGAAGGCATGATTTAAAGCAGTTTTGGTGAATTAGAAACAAAAAAAGTTTTTTTGCAAAAAAGTATGGTGCTAAGTGTAACTAGCTTCATGTTTTCATCCAAATACTGTATTGCTTGTAGCTTCCACATACTGCACCCCACAACATTACTTTTATGTTGGTTGTTATTTGGGCTGCTGAAGGCATGATTTAAAGCAGTTTTGGTGAATTAGAAACAAAAAAAGTTTTTTTGCAAAAAAGTATGGTGCTAAGTGTAACTAGCTTCATGTTTTCATCCAAATACTGTATTGCTTGTAGCTTCCACATACTGCACCCCACAACATTACTTTTATGTTGGTTGTTATTTGGGCTGCTGAAGGCATGATTTAAAGCAGTTTTGGTGAATTAGAAACAAAAAAAGTTTTTTTGCAAAAAAGTATGGTGCTAAGTGTAACTAGCTTCATGTTTTCATCCAAATACTGTATTGCTTGTAGCTTCCACATACTGCACCCCACAACATTACTTTTATGTTGGTTGTTATTTGGGCTGCTGAAGGCATGATTTAAAGCAGTTTTGGTGAATTAGAAACAAAAAAAGTTTTTTTGCAAAAAAGTATGGTGATAAGTGTAACTAGATTCATGTTTTCATCCAAATACTGTATTGCTTGTAGCTTCCACATACTGCATCCCACAACATTACTTTTATGTTGGTTGTTATTTGGGCTGCAGAAGGCATGATTTAAAGCAGTTTTGGTGAATTAGAAACAAAAAAAGTTTTTTTGCAAAAAAGTATGGTGCTAGGTGTAGATAGCTTCATGTTTTCATCCAAATACTGTATTGCGTGTAGCTTCCACATACTGCATCCCAAAACATTACTTTTATGTTGGTTGTTATTTGGGCTGCTGAAGGCATGATTTAAAGCAGTTTTGGTGAATTAGAAACAAAAAACGTTTTTTTGCAAAAAAGTATGGTGCTAAGTGTAACTAGCTTCATGTTTTCATCCAAATACTGTATTGCTTGTAGCTTCCACATACTGCACCCCACAACATTACTTTTATGTTGGTTGTTATTTGGGCTGCTGAAGGCATGATTTAAAGCAGTTTTGGTGAATTAGAAACAAAAAAAGTTTTTTTGCAAAAAAGTATGGTGCTAAGTGTTACTAGCTTCATGTTTTCATCCAAATACTGTATTGCTTGTAGCTTCCACATACTGCACCCCACAACATTACTTTTATGTTGGTTGTTATTTGGGCTGCTGAAGGCATGATTTAAAGCAGTTTTGGTGAATTAGAAACAAAAAAAGTTTTTTTGCAAAAAAGTATGGTGCTAAGTGTTACTAGCTTCATGTTTTCATCCAAATACTGTATTGCTTGTAGCTTCCACATACTGCACCCCACAACATTACTTTTATGTTGGTTGTTATTTGGGCTGCTGAAGGCATGATTTAAAGCAGTTTTGGTGAATTAGAAACAAAAAAAGTTTTTTTGCAAAAAAGTATGGTGCTAAGTGTAACTAGCTTCATGTTTTCATCCAAATACTGTATTGCTTGTAGCTTCCACATACTGCACCCCACAACATTACTTTTATGTTGGTTGTTATTTGGGCTGCTGAAGGCATGATTTAAAGCAGTTTTGGTGAATTAGAAACAAAAAAAGTTTTTTTGCAAAATAGTATGGTGCTAGGTGTAGATAGCTTCATGTTTTCATCCAAATACTGTATTGCGTGTAGCTTCCACATACTGCATCCCACAACATTACTTTTATGTTGGTTGTTATTTGGGCTGCTGAAGGCATGATTTAAAGCAGTTTTGGTGAATTAGAAACAAAAAAAGTTTTTTTGCAAAAAAGTATGGTGCTAAGTGTTACTAGCTTCATGTTTTCATCCAAATACTGTATTGCTTGTAGCTTCCACATACTGCACCCCACAACATTACTTTTATGTTGGTTGTTATTTGGGCTGCTGAAGGCATGATTTAAAGCAGTTTTGGTGAATTAGAAACAAAAAAAGTTTTTTTTGCAAAAAAGTATGGTGCTAGGTGTTACTAGCTTCATGTTTTCATCCAAATACTGTATTGCTTGTAGCTTCCACATACTGCATCCCACAACATTACTTTTATGTTGGTTGTTATTTGGGCTGCAGAAGGCATGATTTAAAGCAGTTTTGGTGAATTAGAAACAAAAAAAGTTTTTTGCAAAAAAGTATGGTGCTAAGTGTTACTAGCTTCATGTTTTCATCCAAATACTGTATTGCTTGTAGCTTCCACATACTGCACCCCACAACATTACTTTTATGTTGGTTGTTATTTGGGCTGCTGAAGGCATGATTTAAAGCAGTTTTGGTGAATTAGAAACAAAAAAAGTTTTTTTGCAAAAAAGTATGGTGCTAGGTGTAGATAGCTTCATGTTTTCATCCAAATACTGTATTGCTTGTAGCTTCCACATACTGCATCCCACAACATTACTTTTATGTTGGTTGTTATTTGGGCTGCTGAAGGCATGATTTAAAGCAGTTTTGGTGAATTAGAAACAAAAAAAGTTTTTTTGCAAAAAAGTATGGTGCTAAGTGTTACTAGCTTCATGTTTTCATCCAAATACTGTATTGCTTGTAGCTTCCACATACTGCACCCCACAACATTACTTTTATGTTGGTTGTTATTTGGGCTGCTGAAGGCATGATTTAAAGCAGTTTTGGTGAATTAGAAACAAAAAAAGTTTTTTTGCAAAATAGTATGGTGCTAGGTGTAGATAGCTTCATGTTTTCATCCAAATACTGTATTGCGTGTAGCTTCCACATACTGCATCCCACAACATTACTTTTATGTTGGTTGTTATTTGGGCTGCTGAATGCATGATTTAAAGCAGGTTTGGTGAATTAGAAACAAAAAAAGTTTTTTTGCAAAGAATATGGTGCTAGGTGTAACTAGCTTCATGTTTTCATCCAAATACTGTATTGCTTGTAGCTTCCACATACTGCATCCCACAACATTACTTTTATGTTGGTTGTTATTTGGGCTGCTGAAGGCATGATTTAAAGCAGTTTTGGTGAATAAGAAACAAAAAAAGTTTTTTGCAAAAAAGTATGGTGCTAGGTGTAGATAGCTTCATCATTTGAAAAGTAGATAGCTTCATGTTTTCATCCAAATACTGTATTGCTTGTAGCTTCCACATACTGCACCCCACAACATTACTTTAATGTTGGTTGTTATTTGGGCAGCTAAAGGCATGATTTAAAGCAGTTTTGGTGAATTAGAAACAAAAAAAGTTTTTTTGCAAAAAAGTATGGTGCTAGGTGTAGATAGCTTCATCATTTGAAAAGTAGATAGCTTCATGTTTTCATCCAAATACTGTATTGCTTGTAGCTTCCACATACTGCATCCCACAACATTACTTTTATGTTGGTTGTTATTTGGGCTGCTGAAGGCATGATTTAAAGCAGTTTTAGTGAATAAGAAACAAATAAAGTTTTTTTGCAAAAAAGTATGGTGCTAGGTGTAGATAGCTTCATGTTTTCATCCAAAGTATTGCGTGTAGCTTCCACATACTGCACCCCACAACATTACTTTTATGTTGGTTGTTATTTGGGCTGCTGAAGGCATGATTTAAAGCAGTTTTGGTGAATTAGAAACAAAAAAAGTTTTTTTGCAAAAAAGTATAGTGCTAGGTGTAGATAGCTTCATCATTTGAAAAGTAGATAGCTTCATGTTTTCATCCAAATACTGTATTGCTTGTAGCTTCCACATACTGCACCCCACAACATTACTTTAATGTTGGTTGTTATTTGGGCTGCTGAAGGCATGATTTAAAGCAGTTTTGGTGAATTAGAAACAAAAAAAGTTTTTTTGCAAAAAAGTATGGTGCTAGGTGTAGATAGCTTCATGTTTTCATCCAAATACTGTATTGCTTGTAGCTTCCACATACTGCATCCCACAACATTACTTTTATGTTAGTTGTTATTTGGGCTGCTGAAGGCATGATTTAAAGCAGTTTTGGTGAATTAGAAACAAAAAAAGTTTTTTTGCAAAAAAGTATGGTGCTAGGTGTAGATAGCTTCATGTTTTCATCCAAATACTGTATTGCGTGTAGCTTCCACATACTGCATCCCAAAACATTACTTTTATGTTGGTTGTTATTTGGGCTGCTGAAGGCATGATTTAAAGCAGTTTTGGTGAATTAGAAACAAAAAAAGTTTTTTTGCAAAAAAGTATTGTGCTAGGTGTAGATAGCTTCATCATTTGAAAAGTAGATAGCTTCATGTTTTCATCCAAATACTGTATTGCTTGTAGCTTCCACATACTGCACCCCACAACATTACTTTTATGTTGGTTGTTATTTGGGCTGCTGAAGGCATGATTTAAAGCAGTTTTGGTGAATTAGAAACAAAAAAAGTTTTTTTGCAAAAAAGTATGGTGCTAGGTGTAGATAGTTCATGTTTTCATCCAAATACTGTATTGCGTGTAGCTTCCACATACTGCATCCCACAACATTACTTTTATGTTGGTTGTTATTTGGGCTGCTGAAGGCATGATTTAAAGCAGTTTTGGTGAATTAGAAACAAAAAAAGTTTTTTTGCAAAAAAGTATGGTGCTAGGTGTAGATAGCTTCATCATTTGAAAAGTAGATAGCTTCATGTTTTCATCCAAATACTGTATTGCTTGTAGCTTCCACATACTGCACCCCACAACATTACTTTTATGTTGGTTGTTATTTGGGCTGCTGAAGGCATGATTTAAAGCAGTTTTGGTGAATTAGATACAAAAAAAGTTTTTTTGCAAAAAAGTATGGTGCTAAGTGTAACTAGCTTCATGTTTTCATCGAAATACTGTATTGCGTGTAGCTTCCACATACTGCATCCCACTACATTACTTTTATGTTGGTTGTTATTTGGGCTGCTGAAGGCATGATTTAAAGCAGTTTTGTTGAATTAGAAACAAAAAAAGTTTTTTTGCAAAAAAGTATGGTGCTAAGTGTAACTAGCTTCATGTTTTCATCCAAATACTGTATTGCTTGTAGCTTCCACATACTGCACCCCACAACATTACTTTTATGTTGGTTGTTATTTGGGCTGCTGAAGGCATGATTTAAAGCAGTTTTGGTGAATTAGAAACAAAAAAAGTTTTTTTGCAAAAAAGTATGGTGCTAGGTGTAGATAGCTTCATGTTTTCATCCAAATACTGTATTGCTTGTAGCTTCCACATACTGCACCCCACAACATTACTTTTATGTTGGTTGTTATTTGGGCTGCTGAAGGCATGATTTAAAGCAGTTTTGGTGAATTAGAAACAAAAAAAGTTTTTTTGCAAAAAAGTATGGTGCTAAGTGTTACTAGCTTCATGTTTTCATCCAAATACTGTATTGCTTGTAGCTTCCACATACTGCATCCCACAACATTACTTTTATGTTGGTTGTTATTTGGGCTGCAGAAGGCATGATTTAAAGCAGTTTTGGTGAATTAGAAACAAAAAAAGTTTTTTTGCAAAAAAGTATGGTGCTAAGTGTTACTAGCTTCATGTTTTCATCCAAATACTGTATTGCTTGTAGCTTCCACATACTGCACCCCACAACATTACTTTTATGTTGGTTGTTATTTGGGCTGCTGAAGGCATGATTTAAAGCAGTTTTGGTGAATTAGAAACAAAAAAAGTTTTTTTGCAAAAAAGTATGGTGCTAGGTGTAGATAGCTTCATGTTTTCATCCAAATACTGTATTGCGTGTAGCTTCCACATACTGCATCCCAAAACATTACTTTTATGTTGGTTGTTATTTGGGCTGCTGAAGGCATGATTTAAAGCAGTTTTGGTGAATTAGAAACAAAAAACGTTTTTTTGCAAAAAAGTATGGTGCTAAGTGTAACTAGCTTCATGTTTTCATCCAAATACTGTATTGCTTGTAGCTTCCACATACTGCACCCCACAACATTACTTTTATGTTGGTTGTTATTTGGGCTGCTGAAGGCATGATTTAAAGCAGTTTTGGTGAATTAGAAACAAAAAAAGTTTTTTTGCAAAAAAGTATGGTGCTAGGTGTAGATAGTTCATGTTTTCATCCAAATACTGTATTGCTTGTAGCTTCCACATACTGCACCCCACAACATTACTTTTATGTTGGTTGTTATTTGGGCTGCTGAAGGCATGATTTAAAGCAGTTTTGGTGAATTAGAAACAAAAAAAGTTTTTTTGCAAAAAAGTATGGTGCTAGGTGTAGATAGCTTCATGTTTTCATCCAAATACTGTATTGCTTGTAGCTTCCACATACTGCACCCCACAACATTACTTTTATGTTGGTTGTTATTTGGGCTGCTGAAGGCATGATTTAAAGCAGTTTTGGTGAATTAGAAACAAAAAAAGTTTTTTTGCAAAAAAGTATGGTGCTAAGTGTTACTAGCTTCATGTTTTCATCCAAATACTGTATTGCTTGTAGCTTCCACATACTGCACCCCACAACATTACTTTTATGTTGGTTGTTATTTGGGCTGCTGAAGGCATGATTTAAAGCAGTTTTGGTGAATTAGAAACAAAAAAAGTTTTTTTGCAAAAAAGTATGGTGCTAGGTGTAGATAGCTTCATGTTTTCATCCAAATACTGTATTGCGTGTAGCTTCCACATACTGCATCCCAAAACATTACTTTTATGTTGGTTGTTATTTGGGCTGCTGAAGGCATGATTTAAAGCAGTTTTGGTGAATTAGAAACAAAAAACGTTTTTTTGCAAAAAAGTATGGTGCTAAGTGTAACTAGCTTCATGTTTTCATCCAAATACTGTATTGCTTGTAGCTTCCACATACTGCACCCCACAACATTACTTTTATGTTGGTTGTTATTTGGGCTGCTGAAGGCATGATTTAAAGCAGTTTTGGTGAATTAGAAACAAAAAAAGTTTTTTTGCAAAAAAGTATGGTGCTAAGTGTTACTAGCTTCATGTTTTCATCCAAATACTGTATTGCTTGTAGCTTCCACATACTGCACCCCACAACATTACTTTTATGTTGGTTGTTATTTGGGCTGCTGAAGGCATGATTTAAAGCAGTTTTGGTGAATTAGAAACAAAAAAAGTTTTTTTGCAAAAAAGTATGGTGCTAAGTGTTACTAGCTTCATGTTTTCATCCAAATACTGTATTGCTTGTAGCTTCCACATACTGCACCCCACAACATTACTTTTATGTTGGTTGTTATTTGGGCTGCTGAAGGCATGATTTAAAGCAGTTTTGGTGAATTAGAAACAAAAAAAGTTTTTTTGCAAAAAAGTATGGTGCTAGGTGTAGATAGCTTCATGTTTTCATCCAAATACTGTATTGCGTGTAGCTTCCACATACTGCATCCCAAAACATTACTTTTATGTTGGTTGTTATTTGGGCTGCTGAAGGCATGATTTAAAGCAGTTTTGGTGAATTAGAAACAAAAAAAGTTTTTTTGCAAAAAACTATGGTGCTAAGTGTAACTAGCTTCATGTTTTCATCCAAATACTGTATTGCTTGTAGCTTCCACATACTGCACCCCACAACATTACTTTTATGTTGGTTGTTTTTTGGGCTGCTGAAGGCATGATTTAAAGCAGTTTTGGTGAATTAGAAACAAAAAAAGTTTTTTTGCAAAAAAGTATGGTGCTAGGTGTAGATAGCTTCATGTTTTCATCCAAATACTGTATTGCTTGTAGCTTCCACATACTGCACCCCACAACATTACTTTTATGTTGGTTGTTATTTGGGCTGCTGAAGGCATGATTTAAAGCAGTTTTGGTGAATTAGAAACAAAAAAAGTTTTTTTGCAAAAAACTATGGTGCTAGGTGTAGATAGTTCATGTTTTCATCCAAATACTGTATTGCTTGTAGCTTCCACATACTGCACCCCACAACATTACTTTTATGTTGGTTGTTATTTGGGCTGCTGAAGGCATGATTTAAAGCAGTTTTGGTGAATTAGAAACAAAAAAAGTTTTTTTGCAAAAAAGTATGGTGCTAGGTGTAGATAGCTTCATGTTTTCATCCAAATACTGTATTGCTTGTAGCTTCCACATACTGCATCCCACAACATTACTTTTATGTTGGTTGTTATTTGGGCTGCTGAAGGCATGATTTAAAGCAGTTTTGGTGAATAAGAAACAAATAAAGTTTTTTTGCAAAAAAGTATGGTGCTAGGTGTAGATAGCTTCATGTTTTCATCCAAATACTGTATTGCGTGTAGCTTCCACATACTGCATCCCAAAACATTACTTTTATGTTGGTTGTTATTTGGGCTGCTGAAGGCATGATTTAAAGCAGTTTTGGTGAATTAGAAACAAAAAACGTTTTTTTGCAAAAAAGTATGGTGCTAAGTGTAACTAGCTTCATGTTTTCATCCAAATACTGTATTGCTTGTAGCTTCCACATACTGCACCCCACAACATTACTTTTATGTTGGTTGTTATTTGGGCTGCTGAAGGCATGATTTAAAGCAGTTTTGGTGAATTAGAAACAAAAAAAGTTTTTTTGCAAAAAAGTATGGTGCTAGGTGTAGATAGTTCATGTTTTCATCCAAATACTGTATTGCTTGTAGCTTCCACATACTGCACCCCACAACATTACTTTTATGTTGGTTGTTATTTGGGTTGCTGAAGGCATGATTTAAAGCAGTTTTGGTGAATTAGAAACAAAAAAAGTTTTTTTGCAAAAAAGTATGGTGCTAGGTGTAGATAGCTTCATGTTTTCATCCAAATACTGTATTGCTTGTAGCTTCCACATACTGCACCCCACAACATTACTTTTATGTTGGTTGTTATTTGGGCTGCTGAAGGCATGATTTAAAGCAGTTTTGGTGAATTAGAAACAAAAAAAGTTTTTTTGCAAAAAAGTATGGTGCTAAGTGTTACTAGCTTCATGTTTTCATCCAAATACTGTATTGCTTGTAGCTTCCACATACTGCATCCCACAACATTACTTTTATGTTGGTTGTTATTTGGGCTGCAGAAGGCATGATTTAAAGCAGTTTTGGTGAATTAGAAACAAAAAAAGTTTTTTTGCAAAAAAGTATGGTGCTAAGTGTTACTAGCTTCATGTTTTCATCCAAATACTGTATTGCTTGTAGCTTCCACATACTGCACCCCACAACATTACTTTTATGTTGGTTGTTATTTGGGCTGCTGAAGGCATGATTTAAAGCAGTTTTGGTGAATTAGAAACAAAAAAAGTTTTTTTGCAAAAAAGTATGGTGCTAAGTGTTACTAGCTTCATGTTTTCATCCAAATACTGTATTGCTTGTAGCTTCCACATACTGCACCCCACAACATTACTTTTATGTTGGTTGTTATTTGGGCTGCTGAAGGCATGATTTAAAGCAGTTTTGGTGAATTAGAAACAAAAAAAGTTTTTTTGCAAAAAAGTATGGTGCTAAGTGTAACTAGATTCATGTTTTCATCCAAATACTGTATTGCTTGTAGCTTCCACATACTGCATCCCACAACATTACTTTTATGTTGGTTGTTATTTGGGCTGCAGAAGGCATGATTTAAAGCAGTTTTGGTGAATTAGAAACAAAAAAAGTTTTTTTGCAAAAAAGTATGGTGCTAAGTGTTACTAGCTTCATGTTTTCATCCAAATACTGTATTGCTTGTAGCTTCCACATACTGCACCCCACAACATTACTTTTATGTTGGTTGTTATTTGGGCTGCTGAAGGCATGATTTAAAGCAGTTTTGGTGAATTAGAAACAAAAAAAGTTTTTTTGCAAAAAAGTATGGTGCTAGGTGTAGATAGCTTCATGTTTTCATCCAAATACTGTATTGCGTGTAGCTTCCACATACTGCATCCCAAAACATTACTTTTATGTTGGTTGTTATTTGGGCTGCTGAAGGCATGATTTAAAGCAGTTTTGGTGAATTAGAAACAAAAAAAGTTTTTTTGCAAAAAAGTATGGTGCTAAGTGTTACTAGCTTCATGTTTTCATCCAAATACTGTATTGCTTGTAGCTTCCACATACTGCACCCCACAACATTACTTTTATGTTGGTTGTTATTTGGGCTGCTGAAGGCATGATTTAAAGCAGTTTTGGTGAATTAGAAACAAAAAAAGTTTTTTTGCAAAAAAGTATGGTGCTAGGTGTAGATAGCTTCATGTTTTCATCCAAATACTGTATTGCGTGTAGCTTCCACATACTGCATCCCAAAACATTACTTTTATGTTGGTTGTTATTTGGGCTGCTGAAGGCATGATTTAAAGCAGTTTTGGTGAATTAGAAACAAAAAAAGTTTTTTTGCAAAAAACTATGGTGCTAAGTGTAACTAGCTTCATGTTTTCATCCAAATACTGTATTGCTTGTAGCTTCCACATACTGCACCCCACAACATTACTTTTATGTTGGTTGTTTTTTGGGCTGCTGAAGGCATGATTTAAAGCAGTTTTGGTGAATTAGAAACAAAAAAAGTTTTTTTGCAAAAAAGTATGGTGCTAGGTGTAGATAGTTCATGTTTTCATCCAAATACTGTATTGCTTGTAGCTTCCACATACTGCACCCCACAACATTACTTTTATGTTGGTTGTTATTTGGGCTGCTGAAGGCATGATTTAAAGCAGTTTTGGTGAATTAGAAACAAAAAAAGTTTTTTTGCAAAAAAGTATGGTGCTAGGTGTAGATAGCTTCATGTTTTCATCCAAATACTGTATTGCTTGTAGCTTCCACATACTGCATCCCACAACATTACTTTTATGTTGGTTGTTATTTGGGCTGCTGAAGGCATGATTTAAAGCAGTTTTGGTGAATAAGAAACAAATAAAGTTTTTTTGCAAAAAAGTATGGTGCTAGGTGTAGATAGCTTCATGTTTTCATCCAAATACTGTATTGCTTGTAGCTTCCACATACTGCACCCCACAACATTACTTTTATGTTGGTTGTTATTTGGGCTGCTGAAGGCATGATTTAAAGCAGTTTTGGTGAATTAGAAACAAAAAAAGTTTTTTTGCAAAAAAGTATGGTGCTAAGTGTAACTAGCTTCATGTTTTCATCCAAATACTGTATTGCTTGTAGCTTCCACATACTGCACCCCACAACATTACTTTTATGTTGGTTGTTATTTGGGCTGCTGAAGGCATGATTTAAAGCAGTTTTGGTGAATTAGAAACAAAAAAAGTTTTTTTGCAAAAAAGTATGGTGCTAAGTGTAACTAGCTTCATGTTTTCATCCAAATACTGTATTGCTTGTAGCTTCCACATACTGCACCCCACAACATTACTTTTATGTTGGTTGTTATTTGGGCTGCTGAAGGCATGATTTAAAGCAGTTTTGGTGAATTAGAAACAAAAAAAGTTTTTTTGCAAAAAAGTATGGTGCTAAGTGTAACTAGATTCATGTTTTCATCCAAATACTGTATTGCTTGTAGCTTCCACATACTGCATCCCACAACATTACTTTTATGTTGGTTGTTATTTGGGCTGCAGAAGGCATGATTTAAAGCAGTTTTGGTGAATTAGAAACAAAAAAAGTTTTTTTGCAAAAAAGTATGGTGCTAGGTGTAGATAGCTTCATGTTTTCATCCAAATACTGTATTGCGTGTAGCTTCCACATACTGCATCCCAAAACATTACTTTTATGTTGGTTGTTATTTGGGCTGCTGAAGGCATGATTTAAAGCAGTTTTGGTGAATTAGAAACAAAAAACGTTTTTTTGCAAAAAAGTATGGTGCTAAGTGTAACTAGCTTCATGTTTTCATCCAAATACTGTATTGCTTGTAGCTTCCACATACTGCACCCCACAACATTACTTTTATGTTGGTTGTTATTTGGGCTGCTGAAGGCATGATTTAAAGCAGTTTTGGTGAATTAGAAACAAAAAACGTTTTTTTGCAAAAAAGTATGGTGCTAAGTGTAACTAGCTTCATGTTTTCATCCAAATACTGTATTGCTTGTAGCTTCCACATACTGCACCCCACAACATTACTTTTATGTTGGTTGTTATTTGGGCTGCTGAAGGCATGATTTAAAGCAGTTTTGGTGAATTAGAAACAAAAAAAGTTTTTTTGCAAAAAAGTATGGTGCTAGGTGTAGATAGTTCATGTTTTCATCCAAATACTGTATTGCTTGTAGCTTCCACATACTGCACCCCACAACATTACTTTTATGTTGGTTGTTATTTGGGCTGCTGAAGGCATGATTTAAAGCAGTTTTGGTGAATTAGAAACAAAAAAAGTTTTTTTGCAAAAAAGTATGGTGCTAGGTGTAGATAGCTTCATGTTTTCATCCAAATACTGTATTGCTTGTAGCTTCCACATACTGCACCCCACAACATTACTTTTATGTTGGTTGTTATTTGGGCTGCTGAAGGCATGATTTAAAGCAGTTTTGGTGAATTAGAAACAAAAAAAGTTTTTTTGCAAAAAAGTATGGTGCTAAGTGTTACTAGCTTCATGTTTTCATCCAAATACTGTATTGCTTGTAGCTTCCACATACTGCACCCCACAACATTACTTTTATGTTGGTTGTTATTTGGGCTGCTGAAGGCATGATTTAAAGCAGTTTTGGTGAATTAGAAACAAAAAAAGTTTTTTTGCAAAAAAGTATGGTGCTAAGTGTAACTAGATTCATGTTTTCATCCAAATACTGTATTGCTTGTAGCTTCCACATACTGCATCCCACAACATTACTTTTATGTTGGTTGTTATTTGGGCTGCAGAAGGCATGATTTAAAGCAGTTTTGGTGAATTAGAAACAAAAAAAGTTTTTTTGCAAAAAAGTATGGTGCTAAGTGTTACTAGCTTCATGTTTTCATCCAAATACTGTATTGCTTGTAGCTTCCACATACTGCACCCCACAACATTACTTTTATGTTGGTTGTTATTTGGGCTGCTGAAGGCATGATTTAAAGCAGTTTTGGTGAATTAGAAACAAAAAAAGTTTTTTTGCAAAAAAGTATGGTGCTAGGTGTAGATAGCTTCATGTTTTCATCCAAATACTGTATTGCGTGTAGCTTCCACATACTGCATCCCAAAACATTACTTTTATGTTGGTTGTTATTTGGGCTGCTGAAGGCATGATTTAAAGCAGTTTTGGTGAATTAGAAACAAAAAACGTTTTTTTGCAAAAAAGTATGGTGCTAAGTGTAACTAGCTTCATGTTTTCATCCAAATACTGTATTGCTTGTAGCTTCCACATACTGCACCCCACAACATTACTTTTATGTTGGTTGTTATTTGGGCTGCTGAAGGCATGATTTAAAGCAGTTTTGGTGAATTAGAAACAAAAAAAGTTTTTTTGCAAAAAAGTATGGTGCTAAGTGTTACTAGCTTCATGTTTTCATCCAAATACTGTATTGCTTGTAGCTTCCACATACTGCACCCCACAACATTACTTTTATGTTGGTTGTTATTTGGGCTGCTGAAGGCATGATTTAAAGCAGTTTTGGTGAATTAGAAACAAAAAAGTTTTTTTGCAAAAAAGTATGGTGCTAAGTGTTACTAGCTTCATGTTTTCATCCAAATACTGTATTGCTTGTAGCTTCCACATACTGCACCCCACAACATTACTTTTATGTTGGTTGTTATTTGGGCTGCTGAAGGCATGATTTAAAGCAGTTTTGGTGAATTAGAAACAAAAAAAGTTTTTTTGCAAAAAAGTATGGTGCTAGGTGTAGATAGCTTCATGTTTTCATCCAAATACTGTATTGCGTGTAGCTTCCACATACTGCATCCCAAAACATTACTTTTATGTTGGTTGTTATTTGGGCTGCTGAAGGCATGATTTAAAGCAGTTTTGGTGAATTAGAAACAAAAAAAGTTTTTTTGCAAAAAACTATGGTGCTAAGTGTAACTAGCTTCATGTTTTCATCCAAATACTGTATTGCTTGTAGCTTCCACATACTGCACCCCACAACATTACTTTTATGTTGGTTGTTTTTTGGGCTGCTGAAGGCATGATTTAAAGCAGTTTTGGTGAATTAGAAACAAAAAAAGTTTTTTTGCAAAAAAGTATGGTGCTAGGTGTAGATAGTTCATGTTTTCATCCAAATACTGTATTGCTTGTAGCTTCCACATACTGCACCCCACAACATTACTTTTATGTTGGTTGTTATTTGGGCTGCTGAAGGCATGATTTAAAGCAGTTTTGGTGAATTAGAAACAAAAAAAGTTTTTTTGCAAAAAAGTATGGTGCTAGGTGTAGATAGCTTCATGTTTTCATCCAAATACTGTATTGCTTGTAGCTTCCACATACTGCATCCCACAACATTACTTTTATGTTGGTTGTTATTTGGGCTGCTGAAGGCATGATTTAAAGCAGTTTTGGTGAATAAGAAACAAATAAAGTTTTTTTGCAAAAAAGTATGGTGCTAGGTGTAGATAGCTTCATGTTTTCATCCAAATACTGTATTGCTTGTAGCTTCCACATACTGCACCCCACAACATTACTTTTATGTTGGTTGTTATTTGGGCTGCTGAAGGCATGATTTAAAGCAGTTTTGGTGAATTAGAAACAAAAAAAGTTTTTTTGCAAAAAAGTATGGTGCTAAGTGTAACTAGCTTCATGTTTTCATCCAAATACTGTATTGCTTGTAGCTTCCACATACTGCACCCCACAACATTACTTTTATGTTGGTTGTTATTTGGGCTGCTGAAGGCATGATTTAAAGC
The DNA here is from genome assembly GCF_027358695.1 of Spea bombifrons. Lineage (NCBI taxonomy): Eukaryota > Metazoa > Chordata > Amphibia > Anura > Pelobatidae > Spea > Spea bombifrons. The sequence continues at coordinate 71,223,524 of NC_071087.1, forward strand.
AGTTTTGGTGAATTAGAAACAAAAAAAGTTTTTTTGCAAAAAAGTATGGTGCTAAGTGTAACTAGCTTCATGTTTTCATCCAAATACTGTATTGCTTGTAGCTTCCACATACTGCACCCCACAACATTACTTTTATGTTGGTTGTTATTTGGGCTGCTGAAGGCATGATTTAAAGCAGTTTTGGTGAATTAGAAACAAAAAAAGTTTTTTTGCAAAAAAGTATGGTGCTAAGTGTAACTAGATTCATGTTTTCATCCAAATACTGTATTGCTTGTAGCTTCCACATACTGCATCCCACAACATTACTTTTATGTTGGTTGTTATTTGGGCTGCAGAAGGCATGATTTAAAGCAGTTTTGGTGAATTAGAAACAAAAAAAGTTTTTTTGCAAAAAAGTATGGTGCTAGGTGTAGATAGCTTCATGTTTTCATCCAAATACTGTATTGCGTGTAGCTTCCACATACTGCATCCCAAAACATTACTTTTATGTTGGTTGTTATTTGGGCTGCTGAAGGCATGATTTAAAGCAGTTTTGGTGAATTAGAAACAAAAAACGTTTTTTTGCAAAAAAGTATGGTGCTAAGTGTAACTAGCTTCATGTTTTCATCCAAATACTGTATTGCTTGTAGCTTCCACATACTGCACCCCACAACATTACTTTTATGTTGGTTGTTATTTGGGCTGCTGAAGGCATGATTTAAAGCAGTTTTGGTGAATTAGAAACAAAAAACGTTTTTTTGCAAAAAAGTATGGTGCTAAGTGTAACTAGCTTCATGTTTTCATCCAAATACTGTATTGCTTGTAGCTTCCACATACTGCACCCCACAACATTACTTTTATGTTGGTTGTTATTTGGGCTGCTGAAGGCATGATTTAAAGCAGTTTTGGTGAATTAGAAACAAAAAAAGTTTTTTTGCAAAAAAGTATGGTGCTAGGTGTAGATAGCTTCATGTTTTCATCCAAATACTGTATTGCTTGTAGCTTCCACATACTGCACCCCACAACATTACTTTTATGTTGGTTGTTATTTGGGCTGCTGAAGGCATGATTTAAAGCAGTTTTGGTGAATTAGAAACAAAAAAAGTTTTTTTGCAAAAAAGTATGGTGCTAAGTGTTACTAGCTTCATGTTTTCATCCAAATACTGTATTGCTTGTAGCTTCCACATACTGCACCCCACAACATTACTTTTATGTTGGTTGTTATTTGGGCTGCTGAAGGCATGATTTAAAGCAGTTTTGGTGAATTAGAAACAAAAAAAGTTTTTTTGCAAAAAAGTATGGTGCTAAGTGTTACTAGCTTCATGTTTTCATCCAAATACTGTATTGCTTGTAGCTTCCACATACTGCACCCCACAACATTACTTTTATGTTGGTTGTTATTTGGGCTGCTGAAGGCATGATTTAAAGCAGTTTTGGTGAATTAGAAACAAAAAAAGTTTTTTTGCAAAAAAGTATGGTGCTAAGTGTTACTAGCTTCATGTTTTCATCCAAATACTGTATTGCTTGTAGCTTCCACATACTGCACCCCACAACATTACTTTTATGTTGGTTGTTATTTGGGCTGCTGAAGGCATGATTTAAAGCAGTTTTGGTGAATTAGAAACAAAAAAAGTTTTTTTGCAAAAAAGTATGGTGCTAAGTGTAACTAGATTCATGTTTTCATCCAAATACTGTATTGCTTGTAGCTTCCACATACTGCATCCCACAACATTACTTTTATGTTGGTTGTTATTTGGGCTGCAGAAGGCATGATTTAAAGCAGTTTTGGTGAATTAGAAACAAAAAAAGTTTTTTTGCAAAAAAGTATGGTGCTAAGTGTTACTAGCTTCATGTTTTCATCCAAATACTGTATTGCTTGTAGCTTCCACATACTGCACCCCACAACATTACTTTTATGTTGGTTGTTATTTGGGCTGCTGAAGGCATGATTTAAAGCAGTTTTGGTGAATTAGAAACAAAAAAAGTTTTTTTGCAAAAAAGTATGGTGCTAGGTGTAGATAGCTTCATGTTTTCATCCAAATACTGTATTGCTTGTAGCTTCCACATACTGCATCCCACAACATTACTTTTATGTTGGTTGTTATTTGGGCTGCTGAAGGCATGATTTAAAGCAGTTATGGTGAATTAGAAACAAAAAAAGTTTTTTTGCAAAAAAGTATGGTGCTAGGTGTAGATAGCTTCATGTTTTCATCCAAATACTGTATTGCGTGTAGCTTCCACATACTGCATCCCAAAACATTACTTTTATGTTGGTTGTTATTTGGGCTGCAGAAGGCATGATTTAAAGCAGTTTTGGTGAATTAGAAACAAAAAAAGTTTTTTTGCAAAAAAGTATGGTGCTAAGTGTAACTAGCTTCATGTTTTCATCCAAATACTGTATTGCTTGTAGCTTCCACATACTGCACCCCACAACATTACTTTTATGTTGGTTGTTATTTGGGCTGCTGAAGGCATGATTTAAAGCAGTTTTGGTGAATTAGAAACAAAAAAAGTTTTTTTGCAAAATAGTATGGTGCTAGGTGTAGATAGCTTCATGTTTTCATCCAAATACTGTATTGCGTGTAGCTTCCACATACTGCATCCTACAACATTACTTTTATGTTGGTTGTTATTTGGGCTGCTGAAGGCATGATTTAAAGCAGTTTTGGTGAATTAGAAACAAAAAATTTTTTTTGCAAAAAAGTATGGTGCTAAGTGTTACTAGCTTCATGTTTTCATCCAAATACTGTATTGCTTGTAGCTTCCACATACTGCACCCCACAACATTACTTTTATGTTGGTTGTTATTTGGGCTGCTGAAGGCATGATTTAAAGCAGTTTTGGTGAATTAGAAACAAAAAAAGTTTTTTTGCAAAAAAGTATGGTGCTAGGTGTAGATAGCTTCATGTTTTCATCCAAATACTGTATTGCGTGTAGCTTCCACATACTGCATCCCAAAACATTACTTTTATGTTGGTTGTTATTTGGGCTGCTGAAGGCATGATTTAAAGCAGTTTTGGTGAATTAGAAACAAAAAAAGTTTTTTTGCAAAAAAGTATGGTGCTAGGTGTAGATAGCTTCATCATTTGAAAAGTAGATAGCTTCATGTTTTCATCCAAATACTGTATTGCTTGTAGCTTCCACATACTGCACCCCACAACATTACTTTAATGTTGGTTGTTATTTGGGCAGCTAAAGGCATGATTTAAAGCAGTTTTGGTGAATTAGAAACAAAAAAAGTTTTTTTGCAAAAAAGTATGGTGCTATGTGTAGATAGCTTCATGTTTTCAGCCAAATACTGTATTGCGTGTAGCTTCCACATACTGCACCCCACAACATTACTTTTATGTTGGTTGTTATTTGGGCTGCTGAAGGCATGATTTAAAGCAGTTTTGGTGAATTAGAAACAAAAAAAGTTTTTTTGCAAAAAAGTATGGTGCTAAGTGTTACTAGCTTCATGTTTTCATCCAAATACTGTATTGCTTGTAGCTTCCACATACTGCACCCCACAACATTACTTTTATGTTGGTTGTTATTTGGGCTGCTGAAGGCATGATTTAAAGCAGTTTTGGTGAATTAGAAACAAAAAAAGTTTTTTTGCAAAAAAGTATGGTGCTAAGTGTTACTAGCTTTATGTTTTCATCCAAATACTGTATTGCTTGTAGCTTCCACATACTGCACCCCATAACATTACTTTTATGTTGGTTGTTATTTGGGCTGCTGAAGGCATGATTTAAAGCAGTTTTGGTGAATTAGAAACAAAAAAAGTTTTTTTGCAAAAAAGTATGGTGCTAAGTGTTACTAGCTTCATGTTTTCATCCAAATACTGTATTGCTTGTAGCTTCCACATACTGCACCCCACAACATTACTTTTATGTTGGTTGTTATTTGGGCTGCTGAAGGCATGATTTAAAGCAGTTTTGGTGAATTAGAAACAAAAAAAGTTTTTTTTGCAAAAAAGTATGGTGCTAAGTGTTACTAGCTTCATGTTTTCATCCAAATACTGTATTGCTTGTAGCTTCCACATACTGCACCCCACAACATTACTTTTATGTTGGTTGTTATTTGGGCTGCTGAAGGCATGATTTAAAGCAGTTTTGGTGAATTAGAAACAAAAAAAGTTTTTTTGCAAAAAAGTATGGTGCTAAGTGTAACTAGATTCATGTTTTCATCCAAATACTGTATTGCTTGTAGCTTCCACATACTGCATCCCACAACATTACTTTTATGTTGGTTGTTATTTGGGCTGCAGAAGGCATGATTTAAAGCAGTTTTGGTGAATTAGAAACAAAAAAAGTTTTTTTGCAAAAAAGTATGGTGCTAAGTGTTACTAGCTTCATGTTTTCATCCAAATACTGTATTGCTTGTAGCTTCCACATACTGCACCCCACAACATTACTTTTATGTTGGTTGTTATTTGGGCTGCTGGAGGCATGATTTAAAGCAGTTTTGGTGAATTAGAAACAAAAAAAGTTTTTTTGCAAAATAGTATGGTGCTAGGTGTAGATAGCTTCATGTTTTCATCCAAATACTGTATTGCGTGTAGCTTCCACATACTGCATCCCACAACATTACTTTTATGTTGGTTGTTATTTGGGCTGCTGAATGCATGATTTAAAGCAGGTTTGGTGAATTAGAAACAAAAAAAGTTTTTTTGCAAAGAGTATGGTGCTAGGTGTAACTAGCTTCATGTTTTCATCCAAATACTGTATTGCTTGTAGCTTCCACATACTGCACCCCACAACATTACTTTTATGTTGGTTGTTATTTCGGCTGCTGAAGGCATGATTTAAAGCAGTTTTGGTGAATTAGAAACAAAAAAAGTTTTTTTGCAAAAAAGTATGGTGCTAGGTGTAGATAGCTTCATCATTTGAAAAGTAGATAGCTTCATGTTTTCATCCAAATACTGTATTGCTTGTAGCTTCCACATACTGCACCCCACAACATTACTTTAATGTTGGTTGTTATTTGGGCAGCTAAAGGCATGATTTAAAGCAGTTTTGGTGAATTAGAAACAAAAAAAGTTTTTTTGCAAAAAAGTATGGTGCTAGGTGTAGATAGCTTCATGTTTTCATCCAAATACTGTATTGCGTGTAGCTTCCACATACTGCATCCCAAAACATTACTTTTATGTTGGTTGTTATTTGGGCTGCTGAAGGCATGATTTAAAGCAGTTTTGGTGAATTAGAAACAAAAAAAGTTTTTTTGCAAAAAAGTATTGTGCTAGGTGTAGATAGCTTCATCATTTGAAAAGTAGATAGCTTCATGTTTTCATCCAAATACTGTATTGCTTGTAGCTTCCACATACTGCACCCCACAACATTACTTTTATGTTGGTTGTTATTTGGGCTGCTGAAGGCATGATTTAAAGCAGTTTTGGTGAATTAGAAACAAAAAAAGTTTTTTTGCAAAAAAGTATGTTGCTAGGTGTAGATAGCTTCATCATTTGAAAAGTAGATAGCTTCATGTTTTCATCCAAATACTGTATTGCTTGTAGCTTCCACATACTGCACCCCACAACATTACTTTAATGTTGGTTGTTATTTGGGCAGCTAAAGGCATGATTTAAAGCAGTTTTGGTGAATTAGAAACAAAAAAAGTTTTTTTGCAAAAAAGTATGGTGCTAAGTGTAACTAGCTTCATGTTTTCATCCAAATACTGTATTGCTTGTAGCTTCCACATACTGCACCCCACAACATTACTTTTATGTTGGTTGTTATTTGGGCTGCTGAAGGCATGATTTAAAGCAGTTTTGGTGAATTAGAAACAAAAAAAGTTTTTTTGCAAAAAAGTATGGTGCTAAGTGTTACTAGCTTCATGTTTTCATCCAAATACTGTATTGCTTGTAGCTTCCACATACTGCACCCCACAACATTACTTTTATGTTGGTTGTTATTTGGGCTGCTGAAGGCATGATTTAAAGCAGTTTTGGTGAATTAGAAACAAAAAAGTTTTTTTGCAAAAAAGTATGGTGCTAGGTGTAGATAGCTTCATGTTTTCATCCAAATACTGTATTGCGTGTAGCTTCCACATACTGCATCCCAAAACATTACTTTTATGTTGGTTGTTATTTGGGCTGCTGAAGGCATGATTTAAAGCAGTTTTGGTGAATTAGAAACAAAAAAAGTTTTTTTGCAAAAAAGTATGGTGCTAAGTGTTACTAGCTTCATGTTTTCATCCAAATACTGTATTGCTTGTAGCTTCCACATACTGCACCCCACAACATTACTTTTATGTTGGTTGTTATTTGGGCTGCTGAAGGCATGATTTAAAGCAGTTTTGGTGAATTAGAAACAAAAAAAGTTTTTTTGCAAAAAAGTATGGTGCTAGGTGTAGATAGCTTCATGTTTTCATCCAAATACTGTATTGCTTGTAGCTTCCACATACTGCATCCCACAACATTACTTTTATGTTGGTTGTTATTTGGGCTGCTGAAGGCATGATTTAAAGCAGTTTTGGTGAATTAGAAACAAAAAAAGTTTTTTTGCAAAAAAGTATGGTGCTAGGTGTAGATAGCTTCATCATTTGAAAAGTAGATAGCTTCATGTTTTCATCCAAATACTGTATTGCTTGTAGCTTCCACATACTGCACCCCACAACATTACTTTTATGTTGGTTGTTATTTGGGCTGCTGAAGGCATGATTTAAAGCAGTTTTGGTGAATTAGAAACAAAAAAAGTTTTTTTGCAAAATAGTATGGTGCTAGGTGTAGATAGCTTCATGTTTTCATCCAAATACTGTATTGCGTGTAGCTTCCACATACTGCATCCCAAAACATTACTTTTATGTTGGTTGTTATTTGGGCTGCTGAAGGCATGATTTAAAGCAGTTTTGGTGAATTAGAAACAAAAAAAGTTTTTTTGCAATAAAGTATGGTGCTAGGTGTAGATAGCTTCATCATTTGAAAAGTAGATAGCTTCATGTTTTCATCCAAATACTGTATTGCTTGTAGCTTCCACATACTGCACCCCACAACATTACTTTAATGTTGGTTGTTATTTGGGCAGCTAAAGGCATGATTTAAAGCAGTTTTGGTGAATTAGAAACAAAAAAAGTTTTTTTGCAAAAAAGTATGGTGCTAAGTGTAACTAGCTTCATGTTTTCATCCAAATACTGTAGTGCTTGTAGCTTCCACATACTGCACCCCACAACATTACTTTTATGTTGGTTGTTATTTGGGCTGCTGAAGGCATGATTTAAAGCAGTTTTGGTGAATTAGAAACAAAAAAAGTTTTTTTGCAATAAAGTATGGTGCTAGGTGTAGATAGCTTCATGTTTTCATCCAAATACTGTATTGCTTGTAGCTTCCACATACTGCACCCCACAACATTACTTTTATGTTGGTTGTTATTTGGGCTGCTGAAGGCATGATTTAAAGCAGTTTTGGTGAATTAGAAACAAAAAAGTTTTTTTGCAAAAAAGTATGGTGCTAGGTGTAGATAGCTTCATGTTTTCATCCAAATACTGTATTGCTTGTAGCTTCCACATACTGCATCCCACAACATTACTTTTATGTTGGTTGTTATTTGGGCTGCTGAAGGCATGATTTAAAGCAGTTTTGGTGAATTAGAAACAAAAAAAGTTTTTTTGCAAAACAGTATGGTGCTAGGTGTAGATAGCTTCATGTTTTCATCCAAATACTGTATTGCGTGTAGCTTCCACATACTGCATCCCAAAACATTACTTTTATGTTGGTTGTTATTTGGGCTGCTGAAGGCATGATTTAAAGCAGTTTTGGTGAATTAGAAACAAAAAAAGTTTTTTTGCAAAAAAGTATGGTGCTAGGTGTAGATAGCTTCATGATTTGAAAAGTAGATAGCTTCATGTTTTCATCCAAATACTGTATTGCTTGTAGCTTCCACATACTGCACCCCACAACATTACTTTTATGTTGGTTGTTATTTGGGCTGCTGAAGGCATGATTTAAAGCAGTTTTGGTGAATTAGAAACAAAAAAAGTTTTTTTGCAAAAAAGTATGGTGCTAAGTGTAACTAGCTTCATGTTTTCATCCAAATACTGTATTGCTTGTAGCTTCCACATACTGCACCCCACAACATTACTTTTATGTTGGTTGTTATTTGGGCTGCTGAAGGCATGATTTAAAGCAGTTTTGGTGAATTAGAAACAAAAAAGTTTTTTTGCAAAAAAGTATGGTGCTAGGTGAAGATAGCTTCATCATTTGAAAAGTAGATAGCTTCATGTTTTCATCCAAATACTGTATTGCTTGTAGCTTCCACATACTGCATCCCACAACATTACTTTTATGTTGGTTGTTATTTGGGCTGCTGAATGCATGATTTAAAGCAGTTTTGGTGAATTAGAAACAAAAAAAGTTTTTTTGCAAAAAAAGTATGGTGCTAGGTGTAGATAGCTTCATGTTTTCATCCAAATACTGTATTGCGTGTAGATTCCACATACTGCATCCCACAACATTACTTTTATGTTGGTTGTTATTTGGGCTGCTGAAGGCATGATTTAAAGCAGTTTTGGTGAATTAGAAACAAAAAAAGTTTTTTTGCAAAAAAGTATGGTGCTAAGTGTAACTAGCTTCATGTTTTCATCCAAATACTGTATTGCTTGTAGCTTCCACATACTGCACCCCACAACATTACTTTTATGTTGGTTGTTATTTGGGTTGCTGAAGGCATGATTTAAAGCAGTTTTGGTGAATTAGAAACAAAAAAGTTTTTTTGCAAAAAAGTATGGTGCTAGGTGTAGATAGCTTCATGTTTTCATCCAAATACTGTATTGCGTGTAGCTTCCACATACTGCACCCCACAACATTACTTTTATGTTGGTTGTTATTTGGGCTGCTGAAGGCATGATTTAAAGCAGTTTTGGTGAATTAGAAACAAAAAAAGTTTTTTTGCAAAAAAGTATGGTTCTAAGTGTAACTAGCTTTATGTTTTCATCCAAATACTGTATTGCTTGTAGCTTCCACATACTGCACCCCACAACATTACTTTTATGTTGGTTGTTATTTGGGCTGCTGAAGGCATGATTTAAAGCAGTTTTGGTGAATTTGAAACAAAAAAAGTTTTTTTGCAAAAAAGTATGGTGCTAGGTGTAGATAGCTTCATGTTTTCATCCAAATACTGTATTGCTTGTAGCTTCCACATACTGCATCCCACAACATTACTTTTATGTTGGTTGTTATTTGGGCTGCTGAAGGCATGATTTAAAGCAGTTTTGGTGAATTAGAAACAAAAAAAGTTTTTTTGCAAAAAAGTATGGTGCTAGGTGTAGATAGCTTCATGTTTTCATCCAAATACTGTATTGCGTGTAGCTTCCACATACTGCATCCCAAAACATTACTTTTATGTTGGTCGTTATTTGGGCTGCTGAAGGCATGATTTAAAGCAGTTTTGGTGAATTAGAAACAAAAAAAGTTTTTTTGCAAAAAAGTATGGTGCTAAGTGTTACTAGCTTCATGTTTTCATCCAAATACTGTATTGCTTGTAGCTTCCACATACTGCACCCCACAACATTACTTTTATGTTGGTTGTTATTTGGGCTGCTGAAGGCATGATTTAAAGCAGTTTTGGTGAATTAGAAACAAAAAAAGTTTTTTTGCAATAAAGTATGGTGCTAGGTGTAGATAGCTTCATGTTTTCATCCAAATACTGTATTGCTTGTAGCTTCCACATACTGCACCCCACAACATTACTTTAATGTTGGTTGTTATTTGGGCAGCTAAAGGCATGATTTAAAGCAGTTTTGGTGAATTAGAAACAAAAAAAGTTTTTTTGCAAAAAAATATGGTGCTAAGTGTAACTAGCTTCATGTTTTCATCCAAATACTGTATTGCTTGTAGCTTCCACATACTGCACCCCACAACATTACTTTTATGTTGGTTGTTATTTGGGCTGCTGAAGACATGATTTCAAGCAGTTTTGGTTAATTAGAAACAAAAAAAGTTTTTTTGCAAAAAAGTATGGTGCTAGGTGTAGATAGCTTCATCATTTGAAAAGTAGATAGCTTCATGTTTTCATCCAAATACTGTATTGCTTGTAGCTTCCACATACTGCACCCCACAACATTACTTTTATGTTGGTTGTTATTTGGGCTGCTGAAGGCATGATTTAAAGCAGTTTTGGTGAATTAGAAACAAAAAAAGTTTTTTTGCAAAAAAGTATGGTGCTAAGTGTTACTAGCTTCATGTTTTCATCCAAATACTGTATTGCTTGTAGCTTCCACATACTGCACCCCACAACATTACTTTTATGTTGGTTGTTATTTGGGCTGCTGAAGGCATGATTTAAAGCAGTTTTGGTGAATTAGAAACAAAAAAGTTTTTTTGCAAAAAAGTATGGTGCTAGGTGTAGATAGCTTCATGTTTTCATCCAAATACTGTATTGCGTGTAGCTTCCACATACTGCATCCCAAAACATTACTTTTATGTTGGTTGTTATTTGGGCTGCTGAAGGCATGATTTAAAGCAGTTTTGGTGAATTAGAAACAAAAAAAGTTTTTTTGCAAAAAAGTATGGTGCTAAGTGTTACTAGCTTCATGTTTTCATCCAAATACTGTATTGCTTGTAGCTTCCACATACTGCACCCCACAACATTACTTTTATGTTGGTTGTTATTTGGGCTGCTGAAGGCATGATTTAAAGCAGTTTTGGTGAATTAGAAACAAAAAAAGTTTTTTTGCAAAAAAGTATGGTGCTAGGTGTAGATAGCTTCATGTTTTCATCCAAATACTGTATTGCTTGTAGCTTCCACATACTGCATCCCACAACATTACTTTTATGTTGGTTGTTATTTGGGCTGCTGAAGGCATGATTTAAAGCAGTTTTGGTGAATTAGAAACAAAAAAAGTTTTTTTGCAAAAAAGTATGGTGCTAGGTGTAGATAGCTTCATCATTTGAAAAGTAGATAGCTTCATGTTTTCATCCAAATACTGTATTGCTTGTAGCTTCCACATACTGCACCCCACAACATTACTTTTATGTTGGTTGTTATTTGGGCTGCTGAAGGCATGATTTAAAGCAGTTTTGGTGAATTTGAAACAAAAAAAGTTTTTTTGCAAAAAAGTATGGTGCTAGGTGTAGATAGCTTCATGTTTTCATCCAAATACTGTATTGCTTGTAGCTTCCACATACTGCATCCCACAACATTACTTTTATGTTGGTTGTTATTTGGGCTGCTGAAGGCATGATTTAAAGCAGTTTTGGTGAATTAGAAACAAAAAAAGTTTTTTTGCAAAAAAGTATGGTGCTAGGTGTAGATAGCTTCATGTTTTCATTCAAATACTGTATTGCGTGTAGCTTCCACATACTGCATCCCAAAACATTACTTTTATGTTGGTTGTTATTTGGGCTGCTGAAGGCATGATTTAAAGCAGTTTTGGTGAATTAGAAACAAAAAAAGTTTTTTTGCAAAAAAGTATGGTGCTAAGTGTTACTAGCTTCATGTTTTCATCCAAATACTGTATTGCTTGTAGCTTCCACATACTGCACCCCACAACATTACTTTTATGTTGGTTGTTATTTGGGCTGCTGAAGGCATGATTTAAAGCAGTTTTGGTGAATTAGAAACAAAAAAAGTTTTTTTGCAATAAAGTATGGTGCTAGGTGTAGATAGCTTCATGTTTTCATCCAAATACTGTATTGCTTGTAGCTTCCACATACTGCATCCCACAACATTACTTTTATGTTGGTTGTTATTTGGGCTGCTGAAGGCATGATTTAAAGCAGTTTTGGTGAATTAGAAACAAAAAAAGTTTTTTTGCAAAAAAGTATGGTGCTAGGTGTAGATAGCTTCATCATTTGAAAAGTAGATAGCTTCATGTTTTCATCCAAATACTGTATTGCTTGTAGCTTCCACATACTGCACCCACAACATTACTTTAATGTTGGTTGTTATTTGGGCAGCTAAAGGCATGATTTAAAGCAGTTTTGGTGAATTAGAAACAAAAAAAGTTTTTTTGCAAAAAACTATGGTACTAAGTGTAACTAGCTTCATGTTTTCATCCAAATACTGTATTGCTTGTAGCTTCCACATACTGCACCCCACAACATTACTTTTATGTTGGTTGTTATTTGGGCTGCTGAAGGCATGATTTAAAGCAGTTTTGGTGAATTAGAAACAAAAAAAGTTTTTTTGCAAAAAAGTATGGTGCTAAGTGTAACTAGCTTCATGTTTTCATCCAAATACTGTATTGCTTGTAGCTTCCACATACTGCACCCCACAACATTACTTTTATGTTGGTTGTTATTTGGGCTGCTGAAGGCATGATTTAAAGCAGTTTTGGTGAATTAGAAACAAAAAAAGTTTTTTTGCAAAATAGTATGGTGCTAGGTGTAGATAGCTTCATGTTTTCATCCAAATACTGTATTGCTTGTAGCTTCCACATACTGCATCCCACAACATTACTTTTATGTTGGTTGTTATTTGGGCTGCTGAAGGCATGATTTAAAGCAGTTTTGGTGAATTAGAAACAAAAAAAGTTTTTTTGCAAAAGAGTATGGTGCTAGGTGTAACTAGCTTCATGTTTTCATCCAAATACTGTATTGCTTGTAGCTTCCACATACTGCACCCCACAACATTACTTTTATGTTGGTTGTTATTTGGGCTGCTGAAGGCATGATTTAAAGCAGTTTTGGTGAATTAGAAACAAAAAAAGTTTTTTTGCAAAAAAGTATGGTGCTAGGTGTAGATAGCTTCATCATTTGAAAAGTAGATAGCTTCATGTTTTCATCCAAATACTGTATTGCTTGTAGCTTCCACATACTGCACCCCACAACATTACTTTAATGTTGGTTGTTATTTGGGCAGCTAAAGGCATGATTTAAAGCAGTTTTCGTGAATTAGAAACAAAAAAAGTTTTTTTGCAAAAAAGTATGGTGCTAAGTGTAACAAGCTTCATGTTTTCATCCAAATACTGTATTGCTTGTAGCTTCCACATACTGCACCCCACAACATTACTTTTATGTTGGTTGTTATTTGGGCTGCTGAAGGCATGATTTAAAGCAGTTTTGGTGAATTAGAAACAAAAAAAGTTTTTTTGCAAAAAAGTATGGTGCTAAGTGTAACTAGCTTCATGTTTTCATCCAAATACTGTATTGCTTGTAGCTTCCACATACTGCACCCCACAACATTACTTTTATGTTGGTTGTTATTTGGGCTGCTGAAGGCATGATTTAAAGCAGTTTTGGTGAATTAGAAACAAAAAAAGTTTTTTTGCAAAAAAGTATGGTGCTAGGTGTAGATAGCTTCATGTTTTCATCCAAATACTGTATTGCTTGTAGCTTCCACATACTGCATCCCACAACATTACTTTTATGTTGGTTGTTATTTGGGCTGCTGAAGGCATGATTTAAAGCAGTTTTGGTGAATTAGAAACAAAAAAAGTTTTTTTGCAAAAAAGTATGGTGCTAGGTGTAGATAGCTTCATGTTTTCATCCAAATACTGTATTGCTTGTAGCTTCCACATACTGCACCCCACAACATTACTTTTATGTTGGTTGTTATTTGGGCTGCTGAAGGCATGATTTAAAGCAGTTTTGGTGAATTAGAAACAAAAAAAGTTTTTTTGCAAAAAAGTATGGTGCTAGGTGTAGATAGCTTCATGTTTTCATCCAAATACTGTATTGCTTGTAGCTTCCACATACTGCACCCCACAACATTACTTTAATGTTGGTTGTTATTTGGGCTGCTAAAGGCATGATTTAAAGCAGTTTTGGTGAATTAGAAACAAAAAAAGTTTTTTTGCAAAAAAGTATGGTGCTAATTGCAACTAGCTTCATGTTTTCATCCAAATACTGTATTGCTTGTAGCTTCCACATACTGCACCCCACAACATTACTTTTATGTTGGTTGTTATTTGGGCTGCTGAAGGCATGATTTAAAGCAGTTTTGGTGAATTAGAAACAAAAAAAGTTTTTTTGCAAAAAAGTATGGTGCTAAGTGTTACTAGCTTTATGTTTTCATCCAAATACTGTATTGCTTGTAGCTTCCACATACTGCACCCCACAACATTACTTTTATGTTGGTTGTTATTTGGGCTGCTGAAGGCATGATTTAAAGCAGTTTTGGTGAATTTGAAACAAAAAAAGTTTTTTTGCAAAAAAGTATGGTGCTAGGTGTAGATAGCTTCATGTTTTCATCCAAATACTGTATTGCTTGTAGCTTCCAGATACTGCATCCCACAACATTACTTTTATGTTGGTTGTTATTTGGGCTGCTGAAGGTATGATTTAAAGCAGTTTTGGTGAATTAGAAACAAAAAAAGTTTTTTTGCAAAAAAGTATGGTGCTAGGTGTAGATAGCTTCATGTTTTCATCCAAATACTGTATTGCGTGTAGCTTCCACATACTGCATCCCAAAACATTACTTTTATGTTGGTTGTTATTTGGGCTGCTGAAGGCATGATTTAAAGCAGTTTTGGTGAATTAGAAACAAAAAAAGTTTTTTTGCAAAAAAGTATGGTGCTAAGTGTTACTAGCTTCATGTTTTCATCCAAATACTGTATTGCTTGTAGCTTCCACATACTGCACCCCACAACATTACTTTTATGTTGGTTGTTATTTGGGCTGCTGAAGGCATGATTTAAAGCAGTTTTGGTGAATTAGAAACAAAAAAAGTTTTTTTGCAAAATAGTATGGTGCTAGGTGTAACTAGCTTCATGTTTTCATCCAAATACTATATTGCTTGTAGCTTCCACATACTGCATCCCACAACATTACTTTTATGTTGGTTGTTATTTGGGCTGCTGAAGGCATGATTTAAAGCAGTTTTGGTGAATTAGAAACAAAAAAAGTTTTTTTGCAAAAGAGTATGGTGCTAGGTGTAACTAGCTTCATGTTTTCATCCAAATACTGTATTGCTTGTAGCTTCCACATACTGCACCCCACAACATTACTTTTATGTTGGTTGTTATTTGGGCTGCTGAAGGCATGATTTAAAGCAGTTTTGGTGAATTAGAAACAAAAAAAGTTTTTTTGCAAAAAAGTATGGTGCTAGGTGTAGATAGCTTCATCATTTGAAAAGTAGATAGCTTCATGTTTTCATCCAAATACTGTATTGCTTGTAGCTTCCACATACTGCACCCCACAACATTACTTTAATGTTGGTTGTTATTTGGGCAGCTAAAGGCATGATTTAAAGCAGTTTTCGTGAATTAGAAACAAAAAAAGTTTTTTTGCAAAAAAGTATGGTGCTAAGTGTAACAAGCTTCATGTTTTCATCCAAATACTGTATTGCTTGTAGCTTCCACATACTGCACCCCACAACATTACTTTTATGTTGGTTGTTATTTGGGCTGCTGAAGGCATGATTTAAAGCAGTTTTGGTGAATTAGAAACAAAAAAAGTTTTTTTGCAAAAAAGTATGGTGCTAAGTGTAACTAGCTTCATGTTTTCATCGAAATACTGTATTGCGTGTAGCTTCCACATACTGCATCCCACTACATTACTTTTATGTTGGTTGTTATTTGGGCTGCTGAAGGCATGATTTAAAGCAGTTTTGGTGAATTAGAAACAAAAAAAGTTTTTTTGCAAAAAAGTATGGTGCTAAGTGTAACTAGCTTCATGTTTTCATCCAAATACTGTATTGCTTGTAGCTTCCACATACTGCACCCCACAACATTACTTTTATGTTGGTTGTTATTTGGGCTGCTGAAGGCATGATTTAAAGCAGTTTTGGTGAATTAGAAACAAAAAAAGTTTTTTTTCAAAAAAGTATGGTGCTAAGTGTTACTAGCTTCATGTTTTCATCCAAATACTGTATTGTTTGTAGCTTCCACATACTGCATCCCACAACATTACTTTTATGTTGGTTGTTATTTGGGCTGCTGAAGGCATGATTTAAAGCAGTTTTGGTGAATTAGAAACAAAAAAGTTTTTTTGCAAAAGAGTATGGTGCTAGGTGTAACTAGCTTCATGTTTTCATCCAAATACTGTATTGCTTGTAGCTTCCACATACTGCACCCCACAACATTACTTTTATGTTGGTTGTTATTTGGGCTGCTGAAGGCATGATTTAAAGCAGTTTTGGTGAATTAGAAACAAAAAAAGTTTTTTTGCAAAAAAGTATGGTGCTAGGTGTAGATAGCTTCATGTTTTCATCCAAATACTGTATTGCTTGTAGCTTCCACATACTGCATCCCACAACATTACTTTTATGTTGGTTGTTATTTGGGCTGCTGAAGGCATGATTTAAAGCAGTTTTGGTGAATTAGAAACAAAAAAAGTTTTTTTGCAAAAAAGTATGGTGCTAGGTGTAGATAGTTCATGTTTTCATCCAAATACTGTATTGCGTGTAGCTTCCACATACTGCATCCCACAACATTACTTTTATGTTGGTTGTTATTTGGGCTGCTGAAGGCATGATTTAAAGCAGTTTTGGTGAATTAGAAACAAAAACAAGTTTTTTTGCAAAAAAGTATGGTGCTAGGTGTAGATTGCTTCATCATTTGAAAAGTAGATAGCTTCATGTTTTCATCCAAATACTGTATTGCTTGTAGCTTCCACATACTGCACCCCACAACATTACTTTAATGTTGGTTGTTATTTGGGCTGCTAAAGGCATGATTTAAAGCAGTTTTGGTGAATTAGAAACAAAAAAAGTTTTTTTGCAAAAAAGTATGGTGCTAAGTGTAACTAGCTTCATGTTTTCATCCAAATACTGTATTGCTTGTAGCTTCCACATACTGCACCCCACAACATTACTTTTATGTTGGTTGTTATTTGGGCTGCTGAAGGCATGATTTAAAGCAGTTTTGGTGCATTAGAAACAAAAAAAAGTTTTTTTGCAAAAAAGTATGGTGCTAAGTGTAACTAGCTTCATGTTTTCATCCAAATACTGTATTGCTTGTAGCTTCCACATACTGCACCCCACAACATTAGTTTTATGTTGGTTGTTATTTGGGCTGCTGAAGGCATGATTTAAAGCAGTTTTGGTGAATTAGAAACAAAAAAAGTTTTTTTGCAAAAAAGTATGGTGCTAGGTGTAGATAGCTTCATGTTTTCATCCAAATACTGTATTGCTTGTAGCTTCCACATACTGGATCCCACAACATTACTTTTATGTTGGTTGTTATTTGGGCTGCTGAAGGCATGATTTAAAGCAGTTTTGGTGAATAAGAAACAAAAAAAGTTTTTTTGCAAAAAAGTATGGTGCTAGGTGTAGATAGCTTCATCATTTGAAAAGTAGATAGCTTCATGTTTTCATCCAAATACTGTATTGCTTGTAGCTTCCACATACTGCACCCCACAACATTACTTTAATGTTGGTTGTTATTTGGGCTGCTAAAGGCATGATTTAAAGCAGTTTTGGTGAATTAGAAACAAAAAAAGTTTTTTTGCAAAAAAGTATGGTGCTAAGTGTAACTAGCTTCATGTTTTCATCGAAATACTGTATTGCTTGTAGCTTCCACATACTGCACCCCACAACATTACTTTTATGTTGGTTGTTATTTGGGCTGCTGAAGGCATGATTTAAAGCAATTTTGGTGAATTAGAAACAAAAAAAAGTTTTTTTGCAAAAAAGTATGGTGCTAAGTGTAACTAGCTTCATGTTTTCATCCAAATACTGTATTGCGTGTAGCTTCCACATACTGCATCCCACAACATTAATTTTATGTTGGTTGTTATTTGGGCTGCTGAAGGCATGATTTAAAGCAGTTTTGGTGAATTAGAAACAAAAAAAGTTTTTTTGCAAAAAAGTATGGTGCTAAGTGTAACTAGCTTCATGTTTTCATCCAAATACTGTATTGCTTGTAGCTTCCACATACTGCACCCCACAACATTACTTTTATGTTGGTTGTTATTTGGGCTGCTGAAGGCATGATTTAAAGCAGTTTTGGTGAATTAGAAACAAAAAAAGTTTTTTTGCAAAAAAGTATGGTGCTAAGTGTAACTAGCTTCATGTTTTCATCCAAATACTGTATTGCTTGTAGCTTCCACATACTGCACCCCACAACATTACTTTTATGTTGGTTGTTATTTGGGCTGCTGAAGGCATGATTTAAAGCAGTTTTGGTGAATTAGAAACAAAAAAAGTTTTTTTGCAAAAAAGTATGGTGCTAGGTGTAGATAGCTTCATCATTTGAAAAGTAGATAGCTTCATGTTTTCATCCAAATACTGTATTGCTTGTAGCTTCCACATACTGCATCCCACAACATTACTTTTATGTTGGTTGTTATTTGGGCTGCTGAAGGCATGATTTAAAGCAGTTTTGGTGAATAAGAAACAAATAAAGTTTTTTTGCAAAAAAGTATGGTGCTAGGTGTAGATAGCTTCATGTTTTCATCCAAAGTATTGCGTGTAGCTTCCACATACTGCACCCCACAACATTACTTTTATGTTGGTTGTTATTTGGGCTGCTAAAGGCATGATTTTAAGCAGTTTTGGTGAATTAGAAACAAAAAAAGTTTTTTTGCAAAAAAGTATGGTGCTAAGTGTAACTAGCTTCATGTTTTCATCCAAATACTGTATTGCTTGTAGCTTCCACATACTGCACCCCACAACATTACTTTTATGTTGGTTGTTATTTGGGCTGCTGAAGGCATGATTTAAAGCAGTTTTGGTGAATTAGAAACAAAAAAAGTTTTTTTGCAAAAAAGTATGGTGCTAGGTGTAGATAGCTTCATGTTTTCATCCAAATACTGTATTGCTTGTAGCTTCCACATACTGCATCCCACAACATTACTTTTATGTTGGTTGTTATTTGGGCTGCTGAAGGCATGATTTAAAGCAGTTTTGGTGAATTAGAAACAAAAAAAGTTTTTTTGCAAAAAAGTATGGTGCTAGGTGTAGATAGCTTCATGTTTTCATCCAAATACTGTATTGCGTGTAGCTTCCACATACTGCATCCCAAAACATTACTTTTATGTTGGTTGTTATTTGGGCTGCTGAAGGCATGATTTAAAGCAGTTTTGGTGAATTAGAAACAAAAAAAGTTTTTTTGCAAAAAAGTATGGTGCTAGGTGTAGATAGCTTCATCATTTGAAAAGTAGATAGCTTCATGTTTTCATCCAAATACTGTATTGCTTGTAGCTTCCACATACTGCACCCCACAACATTACTTTAATGTTGGTTGTTATTTGGGCAGCTAAAGGCATGATTTAAAGCAGTTTTGGTGAATTAGAAACAAAAAAAGTTTTTTTGCAAAAAAGTATGGTGCTAAGTGTTACTAGCTTCATGTTTTCATCCAAATACTGTATTGCTTGTAGCTTCCACATACTGCACCCCACAACATTACTTTTGTGTTGGTTGTTATTTGGGCTGCTGAAGGCATGATTTAAAGCAGTTTTGGTGAATTAGAAACAAAAAAAGTTTTTTTGCAAAAAAGTATGGTGCTAAGTGTTACTAGCTTCATGTTTTCATCCAAATACTGTATTGCTTGTAGCTTCCACATACTGCACCCCACAACATTACTTTTATGTTGGTTGTTATTTGGGCTGCTGAAGGCATGATTTAAAGCAGTTTTGGTGAATTAGAAACAAAAAAAGTTTTTTTGCAAAAAAGTATGGTGCTAGGTGTAGATAGCTTCATGTTTTCATCCAAATACTGTATTGCTTGTAGCTTCCACATACTGCACCCCACAACATTACTTTAATGTTGGTTGTTATTTGGGCTGCTAATGGCATGATTTAAAGCAGTTTTGGTGAATTAGAAACAAAAAAAGTTTTTTTGCAAAAAAGTATGGTGCTAAGTGTAACTAGCTTCATGTTTTCATCCAAATACTGTATTGCTTGTAGCTTCCACATACTGCACCCCACAACATTACTTTTATGTTGGTTGTTATTTGGGCTGCTGAAGGCATGATTTAAAGCAGTTTTGGTGAATTAGAAACAAAAAAAGTTTTTTTGCAAAAAAGTATGGTGCTAAGTGTTACTAGCTTTATGTTTTCATCCAAATACTGTATTGCTTGTAGCTTCCACATACTGCATCCCACAACATTACTTTTATGTTGGTTGTTATTTGGGCTGCTGAAGGCATGATTTAAAGCAGTTTTGGTGAATTAGAAACAAAAAAAGTTTTTTTGCAAAAAAGTATGGTGCTAGGTGTTACTAGCTTCATGTTTTCATCCAAATACTGTATTGCTTGTAGCTTCCACATACTGCACCCCACAACATTACTTTTATGTTGGTTGTTATTTGGGCTGCTGAAGGCATGATTTAAAGCAGTTTTGGTGAATTAGAAACAAAAAAAGTTTTTTTGCAAAATAGTATGGTGCTAGGTGTAGATAGCTTCATGTTTTCATCCAAATACTGTATTGCGTGTAGCTTCCACATACTGCATCCCACAACATTACTTTTATGTTGGTTGTTATTTGGGCTGCTGAAGGCATGATTTAAAGCAGTTTTGGTGAATTAGAAACAAAAAAAGTTTTTTTGCAAAAGAGTATGGTGCTAGGTGTAACTAGCTTCATGTTTTCATCCAAATACTGTATTGCTTGTAGCTTCCACATACTGCACCCCACAACATTACTTTTATGTTGGTTGTTATTTGGGCTGCTGAAGGCATGATTTAAAGCAGTTTTGGTGAATTAGAAACAAAAAAAGTTTTTTTGCAAAAAAGTATGGTGCTAAGTGTAACTAGCTTCATGTTTTCAACCAAATACTGTATTGCTTGTAGCTTCCACATACTGCACCCCACAACATTACTTTTATGTTGGTTGTTATTTGGGCTGCTAAAGGCATGATTTAAAGCAGTTTTGGTGAATTAGAAACAAAAAAAGTTTTTTTGCAAAAAAGTATGGTGCTAGGTGTAGATAGCTTCATCATTTGAAAAGTAGATAGCTTCATGTTTTCATCCAAATACTGTATTGCTTGTAGCTTCCACATACTGCATCCCACAACATTACTTTTATGTTGGTTGTTATTTGGGCTGCTGAAGGCATGATTTAAAGCAGTTTTGGTGAATTAGAAACAAAAAAAGTTTTTTTGCAAAAAAGTATGGTGCTAGGTGTAGATAGCTTCATGTTTTCATCCAAATACTGTATTGCGTGTAGCTTCCACATACTGCACCCCACAACATTACTTTTATGTTGGTTGTTATTTGGGCTGCTGAAGGCATGATTTAAAGCAGTTTTGGTGAATTAGAAACAAAAAAAGTTTTTTTGCAAAAAAGTATGGTGCTAAGTGTAACTAGCTTCATGTTTTCATCCAAATACTGTATTGCTTGTAGCTTCCACATACTGCACCCCACAACATTACTTTTATGTTGGTTGTTATTTGGGCTGCTGAAGGCATGATTTAAAGCAGTTTTGGTGAATTAGAAACAAAAAAAGTTTTTTTGCAAAAAAGTATGGTGCTAAGTGTTACTAGCTTCATGTTTTCATCCAAATACTGTATTGCTTGTAGCTTCCACATACTGCACCCCACAACATTACTTTTATGTTGGTTGTTATTTGGGCTGCTGAAGGCATGATTTAAATCGGTTTTGGTGAATTAGAAACAAAAAAAGTTTTTTTGCAAAAAGGTATGGTGCTAAGTGTTACTAGCTTCATGTTTTCATCCAAATACTGTATTGCTTGTAGCTTCCACATACTGCATCCCAAAACATTACTTTTATGTTGGTTGTTATTTGGGCTGCTGAAGGCATGATTTAAAGCAGTTTTGGTGAATTAGAAACAAAAAAAGTTTTTTTGCAAAAAAGTATGGTGCTAAGTGTAACTAGCTTCATGTTTTCATCCAAATACTGTATTGCTTGTAGCTTCCACATACTGCACCCCACAACATTACTTTTATGTTGGTTGTTATTTGGGCTGCTGAAGGCATGATTTAAAGCAGTTTTGGTGAATTAGAAACAAAAAAAGTTTTTTTGCAAAAAAGTATGGTGCTAGGTGTAGATAGCTTCATGTTTTCATCCAAATACTGTATTGCTTGTAGCTTCCACATACTGCACCCCACAACATTACTTTAATGTTGGTTGTTATTTGGGCTGCTAAAGGCATGATTTAAAGCAGTTTTGGTGAATTAGAAACAAAAAAAGTTTTTTTGCAAAAAAGTATGGTGCTAAGTGTAACTAGCTTCATGTTTTCATCCAAATACTGTATTGCTTGTAGCTTCCACATACTGCACCCCACAACATTACTTTTATGTTGGTTGTTATTTGGGCTGCTGAAGGCATGATTTAAAGCAGTTTTGGTGAATTAGAAACAAAAAAAGTTTTTTTGCAAAAAAGTATGGTGCTAAGTGTTACTAGCTTTATGTTTTCATCCAAATACTGTATTGCTTGTAGCTTCCACATACTGCACCCCACAACATTACTTTTATGTTGGTTGTTTTTTGGGCTGCTGAAGGCATGATTTAAAGCAGTTTTGGTGAATTTGAAACAAAAAAAGTTTTTTTGCAAAAAAGTATGGTGCTAGGTGTAGATAGCTTCATGTTTTCATCCAAATACTGTATTGCTTGTAGCTTCCACATACTGCATCCCACAACATTACTTTTATGTTGGTTGTTATTTGGGCTGCTGAAGGCATGATTTAAAGCAGTTTTGGTGAATTAGAAACAAAAAAAGTTTTTTTGCAAAAAAGTATGGTGCTAAGTGTTACTAGCTTCATGTTTTCATCCAAATACTGTATTGCTTGTAGCTTCCACATACTGCATCCCACAACATTACTTTTATGTTGGTTGTTATTTGGGCTGCTGAAGGCATGATTTAAAGCAGTTTTGGTGAATTAGAAACAAAAAAAGTTTTTTTGCAAAAAAGTATGGTGCTAGGTGTAGATAGCTTCATCATTTGAAAAGTAGATAGCTTCATGTTTTCATCCAAATACTGTATTGCTTGTAGCTTCCACATACTGCACCCCACAACATTACTTTAATGTTGGTTGTTATTTGGGCAGCTAAAGGCATGATTTAAAGCAGTTTTGGTGAATTAGAAACAAAAAAAGTTTTTTTGCAAAAAAGTATGGTGCTAGGTGTAGATAGCTTCATCATTTGAAAAGTAGATAGCTTCATGTTTTCATCCAAATACTGTATTGCTTGTAGCTTCCACATACTGCACCCCACAACATTACTTTAATGTTGGTTGTTATTTGGGCTGCTGAAGGCATGATTTAAAGCAGTTTTGGTGAATTAGAAACAAAAAAAGTTTTTTTGCAAAAAACTATGGTACTAAGTGTAACTAGCTTCATGTTTTCATCCAAATACTGTATTGCTTGTAGCTTCCACATACTGCATCCCACAACATTACTTTTATGTTGGTTGTTATTTGGGCTGCTGAAGGCATGATTTAAAGCAGTTTTGGTGAATTAGAAACAAAAAAAGTTTTTTTGCAAAAAAGTATGGTGCTAGGTGTAGATAGCTTCATCATTTGAAAAGTAGATAGCTTCATGTTTTCATCCAAATACTGTATTGCTTGTAGCTTCCACATACTGCACCCCACAACATTACTTTTATGTTGGTTGTTATTTGGGCTGCTGAAGGCATGATTTAAAGCAGTTTTGGTGAATTAGAAACAAAAAAAGTTTTTTTGCAAAAAAGTATGGTGCTAAGTGTAACTAGCTTCATGTTTTCATCCAAATACTGTATTGCTTGTAGCTTCCACATACTGCACCCCACAACATTACTTTTATGTTGGTTGTTATTTGGGCTGCTGAAGGCATGATTTAAAGCAGTTTTGGTGAATTAGAAACAAAAAAAGTTTTTTTGCAAAAAAGTATGGTGCTAAGTGTTACTAGCTTCATGTTTTCATCCAAATACTGTATTGCTTGTAGCTTCCACATACTGCACCCCACAACATTACTTTTATGTTGGTTGTTATTTGGGCTGCTGAAGGCATGATTTAAAGCAGTTTTGGTGAATTAGAAACAAAAAAAGTTTTTTTGCAAAAAAGTATGGTGCTAGGTGTAGATAGCTTCATGTTTTCATCCAAATACTGTATTGCGTGTAGCTTCCACATACTGCATCCCAAAACATTACTTTTATGTTGGTTGTTATTTGGGCTGCTGAAGGCATGATTTAAAGCAGTTTTGGTGAATTAGAAACAAAAAAAGTTTTTTTGCAAAAAAGTATGGTGCTATGTGTAGATAGCTTCATCATTTGAAAAGTAGATAGCTTCATGTTTTCATCCAAATACTGTATTGCTTGTAGCTTCCACATACTGCACCCCACAACATTACTTTAATGTTGGTTGTTATTTGGGCAGCTAAAGGCATGATTTAAAGCAGTTTTGGTGAATTAGAAACAAAAAAAGTTTTTTTGCAAAAAAGTATGGTGCTAAGTGTAACTAGCTTCATGTTTTCATCCAAATACTGTATTGCTTGTAGCTTCCACATACTGCACCCCACAACATTACTTTTATGTTGGTTGTTATTTGGGCTGCTGAAGGCATGATTTAAAGCAGTTTTGGTGAATTAGAAACAAAAAAAGTTTTTTTGCAAAAAAGTATGGTGCTAGGTGTAGATAGCTTCATGTTTTCATCCAAATACTGTATTGCTTGTAGCTTCCACATACTGCACCCCACAACATTACTTTTATGTTGGTTGTTATTTGGGCTGCTGAAGGCATGATTTAAAGCAGTTTTGGTGAATTAGAAACAAAAAAAGTTTTTTTGCAAAAAAGTATGGTGCTAAGTGTAACTAGCTTCATGTTTTCATCCAAATACTGTATTGCTTGTAGCTTCCACATACTGCACCCCACAACATTACTTTTATGTTGGTTGTTATTTGGGCTGCTGAAGGCATGATTTAAAGCAGTTTTGGTGAATTAGAAACAAAAAAAGTTTTTTTGCAAAAAAGTATGGTGCTAAGTGTTACTAGCTTTATGTTTTCATCCAAATACTGTATTGCTTGTAGCTTCCACATACTGCACCCCACAACATTACTTTTATGTTGGTTGTTTTTTGGGCTGCTGAAGGCATGATTTAAAGCAGTTTTGGTGAATTTGAAACAAAAAAAGTTTTTTTGCAAAAAAGTATGGTGCTAGGTGTAGATAGCTTCATGTTTTCATCCAAATACTGTATTGCTTGTAGCTTCCACATACTGCATCCCACAACATTACTTTTATGTTGGTTGTTATTTGGGCTGCTGAAGGCATGATTTAAAGCAGTTTTGGTGAATTAGAAACAAAAAAAGTTTTTTTGCAAAAAAGTATGGTGCTAAGTGTTACTAGCTTCATGTTTTCATCCAAATACTGTATTGCTTGTAGCTTCCACATACTGCATCCCACAACATTACTTTTATGTTGGTTGTTATTTGGGCTGCTGAAGGCATGATTTAAAGCAGTTTTGGTGAATTAGAAACAAAAAAAGTTTTTTTGCAAAAAAGTATGGTGCTAGGTGTAGATAGCTTCATCATTTGAAAAGTAGATAGCTTCATGTTTTCATCCAAATACTGTATTGCTTGTAGCTTCCACATACTGCACCCCACAACATTACTTTAATGTTGGTTGTTATTTGGCAGCTAAAGGCATGATTTAAAGCAGTTTTGGTGAATTAGAAACAAAAAAAGTTTTTTTGCAAAAAAGTATGGTGCTAGGTGTAGATAGCTTCATCATTTGAAAAGTAGATAGCTTCATGTTTTCATCCAAATACTGTATTGCTTGTAGCTTCCACATACTGCACCCCACAACATTACTTTAATGTTGGTTGTTATTTGGGCTGCTGAAGGCATGATTTAAAGCAGTTTTGGTGAATTAGAAACAAAAAAAGTTTTTTTGCAAAAAACTATGGTACTAAGTGTAACTAGCTTCATGTTTTCATCCAAATACTGTATTGCTTGTAGCTTCCACATACTGCATCCCACAACATTACTTTTATGTTGGTTGTTATTTGGGCTGCTGAAGGCATGATTTAAAGCAGTTTTGGTGAATTAGAAACAAAAAAAGTTTTTTTGCAAAAAAGTATGGTGCTAGGTGTAGATAGCTTCATCATTTGAAAAGTAGATAGCTTCATGTTTTCATCCAAATACTGTATTGCTTGTAGCTTCCACATACTGCACCCCACAACATTACTTTTATGTTGGTTGTTATTTGGGCTGCTGAAGGCATGATTTAAAGCAGTTTTGGTGAATTAGAAACAAAAAAAGTTTTTTTGCAAAAAAGTATGGTGCTAAGTGTAACTAGCTTCATGTTTTCATCCAAATACTGTATTGCTTGTAGCTTCCACATACTGCACCCCACAACATTACTTTTATGTTGGTTGTTATTTGGGCTGCTGAAGGCATGATTTAAAGCAGTTTTGGTGAATTAGAAACAAAAAATGTTTTTTTGCAAAAAAGTATGGTG
Source organism: Spea bombifrons (assembly GCF_027358695.1). NCBI lineage: Eukaryota > Metazoa > Chordata > Amphibia > Anura > Pelobatidae > Spea > Spea bombifrons. Next base: position 71,249,685 of record NC_071087.1, read on the forward strand.
CTAAGTGTTACTAGCTTCATGTTTTCATCCAAATACTGTATTGCTTGTAGCTTCCACATACTGCACCCCACAACATTACTTTTATGTTGGTTGTTATTTGGGCTGCTGAAGGCATGATTTAAATCAGTTTTGGTGAATTAGAAACAAAAAAAGTTTTTTTGCAAAAAGGTATGGTGCTAAGTGTTACTAGCTTCATGTTTTCATCCAAATACTGTATTGCTTGTAGCTTCCACATACTGCACCCCACAACATTACTTTTATGTTGGTTGTTATTTGGGCTGCTGAAGGCATGATTTAAAGCAGTTTTGGTGAATTAGAAACAAAAAAAGTTTTTTTGCAAAAAAGTATGGTGCTAGGTGTAGATAGCTTCATGTTTTCATCCAAATACTGTATTGCGTGTAGCTTCCACATACTGCATCCCAAAACATTACTTTTATGTTGGTTGTTATTTGGGCTGCTGAAGGCATGATTTAAAGCAGTTTTGGTGAATTAGAAACAAAAAAAGTTTTTTTGCAAAAAAGTATGGTGCTAAGTGTTACTAGCTTTATGTTTTCATCCAAATACTGTATTGCTTGTAGCTTCCACATACTGCACCCCACAACATTACTTTTATGTTGGTTGTTATTTGGGCTGCTGAAGGCATGATTTAAAGCAGTTTTAGTGAATTAGAAACAAAAAAAGTTTTTTTGCAAAAAAGTATGGTGCTAAGTGTTACTAGCTTTATGTTTTCATCCAAATACTGTATTGCTTGTAGCTTCCACATACTGCACCCCACAACATTACTTTTATGTTGGTTGTTATTTGGGCTGCTGAAGGCATGATTTAAAGCAGTTTTGGTGAATTTGAAACAAAAAAAGTTTTTTTGCAAAAAAGTATGGTGCTAGGTGTAGATAGCTTCATGTTTTCATCCAAATACTGTATTGCTTGTAGCTTCGACATACTGCATCCCACAGCATTACTTTTATGTTGGTTGTTATTTGGGCTGCTGAAGGCATGATTTAAAGCAGTTTTGGTGAATTAGAAACAAAAAAAGTTTTTTTGCAAAAAAGTATGGTGCTAAGTGTTACTAGCTTCATGTTTTCATCCAAATACTGTATTGCTTGTAGCTTCCACATACTGCATCCCAAAACATTACTTTTATGTTGGTTGTTATTTGGGCTGCTGAAGGCATGATTTAAAGCAGTTTTGGTGAATTAGAAACAAAAAAAGTTTTTTTGCAAAAAAGTATGGTGCTAAGTGTTACTAGCTTCATGTTTTCATCCAAATACTGTATTGCTTGTAGCTTCCACATACTGCACCCCACAACATTACTTTAATGTTGGTTGTTATTTGGGCTGCTAAAGGCATGATTTAAAGCAGTTTTGGTGAATTAGAAACAAAAAAAGTTTTTTTGCAAAAAAGTATGGTGCTAAGTGTAACTAGCTTCATGTTTTCATCCAAATACTGTATTGCTTGTAGCTTCCACATACTGCACCCCACAACATTACTTTTATGTTGGTTGTTATTTGGGCTGCTGAAGGCATGATTTAAAGCAGTTTTGGTGCATTAGAAACAAAAAAAAGTTTTTTTGCAAAAAAGTATGGTGCTAAGTGTAACTAGCTTCATGTTTTCATCCAAATACTGTATTGCTTGTAGCTTCCACATACTGCACCCCACAACATTAGTTTTATGTTGGTTGTTATTTGGGCTGCTGAAGGCATGATTTAAAGCAGTTTTGGTGAATTAGAAACAAAAAAAGTTTTTTTGCAAAAAAGTATGGTGCTAGGTGTAGATAGCTTCATGTTTTCATCCAAATACTGTATTGCTTGTAGCTTCCACATACTGGATCCCACAACATTACTTTTATGTTGGTTGTTATTTGGGCTGCTGAAGGCATGATTTAAAGCAGTTTTGGTGAATAAGAAACAAAAAAAGTTTTTTTGCAAAAAAGTATGGTGCTAGGTGTAGATAGCTTCATCATTTGAAAAGTAGATAGCTTCATGTTTTCATCCAAATACTGTATTGCTTGTAGCTTCCACATACTGCACCCCACAACATTACTTTAATGTTGGTTGTTATTTGGGCTGCTAAAGGCATGATTTAAAGCAGTTTTGGTGAATTAGAAACAAAAAAAGTTTTTTTGCAAAAAAGTATGGTGCTAAGTGTAACTAGCTTCATGTTTTCATCGAAATACTGTATTGCTTGTAGCTTCCACATACTGCACCCCACAACATTACTTTTATGTTGGTTGTTATTTGGGCTGCTGAAGGCATGATTTAAAGCAGTTTTGGTGAATTAGAAACAAAAAAAAGTTTTTTTGCAAAAAAGTATGGTGCTAAGTGTAACTAGCTTCATGTTTTCATCCAAATACTGTATTGCGTGTAGCTTCCACATACTGCATCCCACAACATTAATTTTATGTTGGTTGTTATTTGGGCTGCTGAAGGCATGATTTAAAGCAGTTTTGGTGAATTAGAAACAAAAAAAGTTTTTTTGCAAAAAAGTATGGTGCTAAGTGTAACTAGCTTCATGTTTTCATCCAAATACTGTATTGCTTGTAGCTTCCACATACTGCACCCCACAACATTACTTTTATGTTGGTTGTTATTTGGGCTGCTGAAGGCATGATTTAAAGCAGTTTTGGTGAATTAGAAACAAAAAAAGTTTTTTTGCAAAAAAGTATGGTGCTAAGTGTAACTAGCTTCATGTTTTCATCCAAATACTGTATTGCTTGTAGCTTCCACATACTGCACCCCACAACATTACTTTTATGTTGGTTGTTATTTGGGCTGCTGAAGGCATGATTTAAAGCAGTTTTGGTGAATTAGAAACAAAAAAAGTTTTTTTGCAAAAAAGTATGGTGCTAGGTGTAGATAGCTTCATCATTTGAAAAGTAGATAGCTTCATGTTTTCATCCAAATACTGTATTGCTTGTAGCTTCCACATACTGCATCCCACAACATTACTTTTATGTTGGTTGTTATTTGGGCTGCTGAAGGCATGATTTAAAGCAGTTTTGGTGAATAAGAAACAAATAAAGTTTTTTTGCAAAAAAGTATGGTGCTAGGTGTAGATAGCTTCATGTTTTCATCCAAAGTATTGCGTGTAGCTTCCACATACTGCACCCCACAACATTACTTTTATGTTGGTTGTTATTTGGGCTGCTAAAGGCATGATTTAAAGCAGTTTTGGTGAATTAGAAACAAAAAAAGTTTTTTTTGCAAAAAAGTATGGTGCTAAGTGTAACTAGCTTCATGTTTTCATCCAAATACTGTATTGCTTGTAGCTTCCACATACTGCACCCCACAACATTACTTTTATGTTGGTTGTTATTTGGGCTGCTGAAGGCATGATTTAAAGCAGTTTTGGTGAATTAGAAACAAAAAAAGTTTTTTTGCAAAAAAGTATGGTGCTAGGTGTAGATAGCTTCATCATTTGAAAAGTAGATAGCTTCATGTTTTCATCCAAATACTCTATTGCTTGTAGCTTCCACATACTGCACCCCACAACATTACTTTAATGTTGGTTGTTATTTGGGCTGCTGAAGGCATGATTTAAAGCAGTTTTGGTGAATTAGAAACAAAAAAAGTTTTTTTGCAAAAAACTATGGTGCTAAGTGTAACTAGCTTCATGTTTTCATCCAAATACTGTATTGCTTGTAGCTTCCACATACTGCATCCCACAACATTACTTTTATGTTGGTTGTTATTTGGGCTGCTGAAGGCATGATTTAAAGCAGTTTTGGTGAATTAGAAACAAAAAAAGTTTTTTTGCAAAAAAGTATGGTGCTAGGTGTAGATAGCTTCATGTTTTCATCCAAATACTGTATTGCTTGTAGCTTCCACATACTGCATCCCACAACATTACTTTTATGTTGGTTGTTATTTGGGCTGCTGAAGGCATGATTTAAAGCAGTTTTGGTGAATTAGAAACAAAAAAAGTTTTTTTGCAAAAAAGTATGGTGCTAGGTGTAGATAGCTTCATGTTTTCATCCAAATACTGTATTGCGTGTAGCTTCCACATACTGCATCCCAAAACATTACTTTTATGTTGGTTGTTATTTGGGCTGCTGAAGGCATGATTTAAAGCAGTTTTGGTGAATTAGAAACAAAAAAAGTTTTTTTGCAAAAAAGTATGGTGCTAGGTGTAGATAGCTTCATCATTTGAAAAGTAGATAGCTTCATGTTTTCATCCAAATACTGTATTGCTTGTAGCTTCCACATACTGCACCCCACAACATTACTTTAATGTTGGTTGTTATTTGGGCAGCTAAAGGCATGATTTAAAGCAGTTTTGGTGAATTAGAAACAAAAAAAGTTTTTTTGCAAAAAAGTATGGTGCTAAGTGTTACTAGCTTCATGTTTTCATCCAAATACTGTATTGCTTGTAGCTTCCACATACTGCACCCCACAACATTACTTTTGTGTTGGTTGTTATTTGGGCTGCTGAAGGCATGATTTAAAGCAGTTTTGGTGAATTAGAAACAAAAAAAGTTTTTTTGCAAAAAAGTATGGTGCTAAGTGTTACTAGCTTTATGTTTTCATCCAAATACTGTATTGCTTGTAGCTTCCACATACTGCACCCCACAACATTACTTTTATGTTGGTTGTTATTTGGGCTGCTGAAGGCATGATTTAAAGCAGTTTTGGTGAATTTGAAACAAAAAAAGTTTTTTTGCAAAAAAGTATGGTGCTAGGTGTAGATAGCTTCATCATTTGAAAAGTAGATAGCTTCATGTTTTCATCCAAATACTGTATTGCTTGTAGCTTCCACATACTGCATCCCACAACATTACTTTTATGTTGGTTGTTATTTGGGCTGCTGAAGGCATGATTTAAAGCAGTTTTGGTGAATAAGAAACAAATAAAGTTTTTTTGCAAAAAAGTATGGTGCTAGGTGTAGATAGCTTCATGTTTTCATCCAAAGTATTGCGTGTAGCTTCCACATACTGCACCCCACAACATTACTTTTATGTTGGTTGTTATTTGGGCTGCTAAAGGCATGATTTAAAGCAGTTTTGGTGAATTAGAAACAAAAAAAGTTTTTTTTGCAAAAAAGTATGGTGCTAAGTGTAACTAGCTTCATGTTTTCATCCAAATACTGTATTGCTTGTAGCTTCCACATACTGCACCCCACAACATTACTTTTATGTTGGTTGTTATTTGGGCTGCTGAAGGCATGATTTAAAGCAGTTTTGGTGAATTAGAAACAAAAAAAGTTTTTTTGCAAAAAAGTATGGTGCTAGGTGTAGATAGCTTCATCATTTGAAAAGTAGATAGCTTCATGTTTTCATCCAAATACTCTATTGCTTGTAGCTTCCACATACTGCACCCCACAACATTACTTTAATGTTGGTTGTTATTTGGGCTGCTGAAGGCATGATTTAAAGCAGTTTTGGTGAATTAGAAACAAAAAAAGTTTTTTTGCAAAAAACTATGGTGCTAAGTGTAACTAGCTTCATGTTTTCATCCAAATACTGTATTGCTTGTAGCTTCCACATACTGCATCCCACAACATTACTTTTATGTTGGTTGTTATTTGGGCTGCTGAAGGCATGATTTAAAGCAGTTTTGGTGAATTAGAAACAAAAAAAGTTTTTTTGCAAAAAAGTATGGTGCTAGGTGTAGATAGCTTCATCATTTGAAAAGTAGATAGCTTCATGTTTTCATCCAAATACTCTATTGCTTGTAGCTTCCACATACTGCACCCCACAACATTACTTTTATGTTGGTTGTTATTTGGGCTGCTGAAGGCATGATTTAAAGCAGTTTTGGTGAATTAGAAACAAAAAAAGTTTTTTTGCAAAAAAGTATGGTGCTAAGTGTAACTAGCTTCATGTTTTCATCCAAATACTGTATTGCTTGTAGCTTCCACATACTGCACCCCACAACATTACTTTTATGTTGGTTGTTATTTGGGCTGCTGAAGGCATGATTTAAAGCAGTTTTGGTGAATTAGAAACAAAAAAAGTTTTTTTGCAAAAAAGTATGGTGCTAGGTGTAGATAGCTTCATGTTTTCATCCAAATACTGTATTGCTTGTAGCTTCCACATACTGCATCCCACAACATTACTTTTATGTTGGTTGTTATTTGGGCTGCTGAAGGCATGATTTAAAGCAGTTTTGGTGAATTAGAAACAAAAAAAGTTTTTTTGCAAAAAAGTATGGTGCTAGGTGTAGATAGCTTCATGTTTTCATCCAAATACTGTATTGCGTGTAGCTTCCACATACTGCATCCCAAAACATTACTTTTATGTTGGTTGTTATTTGGGCTGCTGAAGGCATGATTTAAAGCAGTTTTGGTGAATTAGAAACAAAAAAAGATTTTTTGCAAAAAAGTATGGTGCTAAGTGTTACTAGATTCATGTTTTCATCCAAATACTGTATTGCTTGTAGCTTCCACATACTGCACCCCACAACATTACTTTTGTGTTGGTTGTTATTTGGGCTGCTGAAGGCATGATTTAAAGCAGTTTTGGTGAATTAGAAACAAAAAAAGTTTTTTTGCAAAAAAGTATGGTGCTAAGTGTTACTAGCTTCATGTTTTCATCCAAATACTGTATTGCTTGTAGCTTCCACATACTGCACCCCACAACATTACTTTTATGTTGGTTGTTATTTGGGCTGCTGAAGGCATGATTTAAAGCAGTTTTGGTGAATTAGAAACAAAAAAAGTTTTTTTGCAAAAAAGTATGGTGCTAGGTGTAGATAGCTTCATGTTTTCATCCAAATACTGTATTGCTTGTAGCTTCCACATACTGCACCCCACAACATTACTTTAATGTTGGTTGTTATTTGGGCTGCTAATGGCATGATTTAAAGCAGTTTTGGTGAATTAGAAACAAAAAAAGTTTTTTTGCAAAAAAGTATGGTGCTAAGTGTAACTAGCTTCATGTTTTCATCCAAATACTGTATTGCTTGTAGCTTCCACATACTGCACCCCACAACATTACTTTTATGTTGGTTGTTATTTGGGCTGCTGAAGGCATGATTTAAAGCAGTTTTGGTGAATTAGAAACAAAAAAAGTTTTTTTGCAAAAAAGTATGGTGCTAAGTGTTACTAGCTTTATGTTTTCATCCAAATACTGTATTGCTTGTAGCTTCCACATACTGCATCCCACAACATTACTTTTATGTTGGTTGTTATTTGGGCTGCTGAAGGCATGATTTAAAGCAGTTTTGGTGAATTAGAAACAAAAAAAGTTTTTTTGCAAAAAAGTATGGTGCTAGGTGTTACTAGCTTCATGTTTTCATCCAAATACTGTATTGCGTGTAGCTTCCACATACTGCATCCCACAACATTACTTTTATGTTGGTTGTTATTTGGGCTGCTGAAGGCATGATTTAAAGCAGTTTTGGTGAATTAGAAACAAAAAAAGTTTTTTTGCAAAAGAGTATGGTGCTAGGTGTAACTAGCTTCATGTTTTCATCCAAATACTGTATTGCTTGTAGCTTCCACATACTGCACCCCACAACATTACTTTTATGTTGGTTGTTATTTGGGCTGCTGAAGGCATGATTTAAAGCAGTTTTGGTGAATTAGAAACAAAAAAAAGTTTTTTTGCAAAAAAGTATGGTGCTAAGTGTAACTAGCTTCATGTTTTCATCCAAATACTGTATTGCTTGTAGCTTCCACATACTGCACCCCACAACATTACTTTTGTGTTGGTTGTTATTTGGGCTGCTGAAGGCATGATTTAAAGCAGTTTTGGTGAATTAGAAACAAAAAAAGTTTTTTTGCAAAAAAGTATGGTGCTAAGTGTTACTAGCTTCATGTTTTCATCCAAATACTGTATTGCTTGTAGCTTCCACATACTGCACCCCACAACATTACTTTTATGTTGGTTGTTATTTGGGCTGCTGAAGGCATGATTTAAAGCAGTTTTGGTGAATTAGAAACAAAAAAAGTTTTTTTGCAAAAAAGTATGGTGCTAGGTGTAGATAGCTTCATGTTTTCATCCAAATACTGTATTGCTTGTAGCTTCCACATACTGCACCCCACAACATTACTTTAATGTTGGTTGTTATTTGGGCTGCTAATGGCATGATTTAAAGCAGTTTTGGTGAATTAGAAACAAAAAAAGTTTTTTTGCAAAAAAGTATGGTGCTAAGTGTAACTAGCTTCATGTTTTCATCCAAATACTGTATTGCTTGTAGCTTCCACATACTGCACCCCACAACATTACTTTTATGTTGGTTGTTATTTGGGCTGCTGAAGGCATGATTTAAAGCAGTTTTGGTGAATTAGAAACAAAAAAAGTTTTTTTGCAAAAAAGTATGGTGCTAAGTGTTACTAGCTTTATGTTTTCATCCAAATACTGTATTGCTTGTAGCTTCCACATACTGCATCCCACAACATTACTTTTATGTTGGTTGTTATTTGGGCTGCTGAAGGCATGATTTAAAGCAGTTTTGGTGAATTAGAAACAAAAAAAGTTTTTTTGCAAAAAAGTATGGTGCTAGGTGTTACTAGCTTCATGTTTTCATCCAAATACTGTATTGCTTGTAGCTTCCACATACTGCACCCCACAACATTACTTTTATGTTGGTTGTTATTTGGGCTGCTGAAGGCATGATTTAAAGCAGTTTTGGTGAATTAGAAACAAAAAAAGTTTTTTTGCAAAATAGTATGGTGCTAGGTGTAGATAGCTTCATGTTTTCATCCAAATACTGTATTGCGTGTAGCTTCCACATACTGCATCCCACAACATTACTTTTATGTTGGTTGTTATTTGGGCTGCTGAAGGCATGATTTAAAGCAGTTTTGGTGAATTAGAAACAAAAAAAGTTTTTTTGCAAAAGAGTATGGTGCTAGGTGTAACTAGCTTCATGTTTTCATCCAAATACTGTATTGCTTGTAGCTTCCACATACTGCACCCCACAACATTACTTTTATGTTGGTTGTTATTTGGGCTGCTGAAGGCATGATTTAAAGCAGTTTTGGTGAATTAGAAACAAAAAAAAGTTTTTTTGCAAAAAAGTATGGTGCTAAGTGTAACTAGCTTCATGTTTTCATCCAAATACTGTATTGCGTGTAGCTTCCACATACTGCATCCCACAACATTAATTTTATGTTGGTTGTTATTTGGGCTGCTGAAGGCATGATTTAAAGCAGTTTTGGTGAATTAGAAACAAAAAAAGTTTTTTTGCAAAAAAGTATGGTGCTAAGTGTAACTAGCTTCATGTTTTCAACCAAATACTGTATTACTTGTAGCTTCCACATACTGCACCCCACAACATTACTTTTATGTTGGTTGTTATTTGGGCTGCTAAAGGCATGATTTAAAGCAGTTTTGGTGAATTAGAAACAAAAAAAGTTTTTTTGCAAAAAAGTATGGTGCTAGGTGTAGATAGCTTCATCATTTGAAAAGTAGATAGCTTCATGTTTTCATCCAAATACTGTATTGCTTGTAGCTTCCACATACTGCATCCCACAACATTACTTTTATGTTGGTTGTTATTTGGGCTGCTGAAGGCATGATTTAAAGCAGTTTTGGTGAATTAGAAACAAAAAAAGTTTTTTTGCAAAAAAGTATGGTGCTAGGTGTAGATAGCTTCATGTTTTCATCCAAATACTGTATTGCTTGTACCTTCCACGTACTGCACCCCACAACATTACTTTTATGTTGGTTGTTATTTGGGCTGCTAAAGGCATGATTTAAAGCAGTTTTGGTGAATTAGAAACAAAAAAAGTTTTTTTGCAAAAAAGTATGGTGCTAAGTGTTACTAGCTTCATGTTTTCATCCAAATACTGTATTGCTTGTAGCTTCCACATACTGCACCCCACAACATTACTTTTATGTTGGTTGTTATTTGGGCTGCTGAAGGCATGATTTAAAGCAGTTTTGGTGAATTAGAAACAAAAAAGTTTTTTTTGCAAAAAAGTATGGTGCTAAGTGTTACTAGCTTCATGTTTTCATCCAAATACTGTATTGCTTGTAGCTTCCACATACTGCACCCCACAACATTACTTTTATGTTGGTTGTTATTTGGGCTGCTGAAGGCATGATTTAAAGCAGTTTTGGTGAATTAGAAACAAAAAAAGTTTTTTTGCAAAAAAGTATGGTGCTAGGTGTAGATAGCTTCATGTTTTCATCCAAATACTGTATTGCTTGTAGCTTCCACATACTGCATCCCACAACATTACTTTTATGTTGGTTGTTATTTGGGCTGCTGAAGGCATGATTTAAAGCAGTTTTGGTGAATTAGAAACAAAAAAATTTTTTTTGCAAAAAAGTATGGTGCTAGGTGTAGATAGCTTCATGTTTTCATCCAAATACTGTATTGCGTGTAGCTTCCACATACTGCACCCCACAACATTACTTTTATGTTGGTTGTTATTTGGGCTGCTGAAGGCATGATTTAAAGCAGTTTTGGTGAATTAGAAACAAAAAAAGTTTTTTTGCAAAAAAGTATGGTGCTAAGTGTAACTAGCTTCATGTTTTCATCCAAATACTGTATTGCTTGTAGCTTCCACATACTGCACCCCACAACATTACTTTTATGTTGGTTGTTATTTGGGCTGCTGAAGGCATGATTTAAAGCAGTTTTGGTGAATTAGAAACAAAAAAAGTTTTTTTGCAAAAAAGTATGGTGCTAGGTGTAGATAGCTTCATGTTTTCATCCAAATACTGTATTGCTTGTAGCTTCCACATACTGCATCCCACAACATTACTTTTATGTTGGTTGTTATTTGGGCTGCTGAAGGCATGATTTAAAGCAGTTTTGGTGAATTAGAAACAAAAAAAGTTTTTTTGCAAAAAAGTATGGTGCTAGGTGTAGATAGCTTCATGTTTTCATCCAAATACTGTATTGCGTGTAGCTTCCACATACTGCATCCCAAAACATTACTTTTATGTTGGTTGTTATTTGGGCTGCTGAAGGCATGATTTAAAGCAGTTTTGGTGAATTAGAAACAAAAAAAGATTTTTTGCAAAAAAGTATGGTGCTAAGTGTTACTAGATTCATGTTTTCATCCAAATACTGTATTGCTTGTAGCTTCCACATACTGCACCCCACAACATTACTTTTGTGTTGGTTGTTATTTGGGCTGCTGAAGGCATGATTTAAAGCAGTTTTGGTGAATTAGAAACAAAAAAAGTTTTTTTGCAAAAAAGTATGGTGCTAAGTGTTACTAGCTTCATGTTTTCATCCAAATACTGTATTGCTTGTAGCTTCCACATACTGCACCCCACAACATTACTTTTATGTTGGTTGTTATTTGGGCTGCTGAAGGCATGATTTAAAGCAGTTTTGGTGAATTAGAAACAAAAAAAGTTTTTTTGCAAAAAAGTATGGTGCTAGGTGTAGATAGCTTCATGTTTTCATCCAAATACTGTATTGCTTGTAGCTTCCACATACTGCACCCCACAACATTACTTTAATGTTGGTTGTTATTTGGGCTGCTAATGGCATGATTTAAAGCAGTTTTGGTGAATTAGAAACAAAAAAAGTTTTTTTGCAAAAAAGTATGGTGCTAAGTGTAACTAGCTTCATGTTTTCATCCAAATACTGTATTGCTTGTAGCTTCCACATACTGCACCCCACAACATTACTTTTATGTTGGTTGTTATTTGGGCTGCTGAAGGCATGATTTAAAGCAGTTTTGGTGAATTAGAAACAAAAAAAGTTTTTTTGCAAAAAAGTATGGTGCTAAGTGTTACTAGCTTTATGTTTTCATCCAAATACTGTATTGCTTGTAGCTTCCACATACTGCATCCCACAACATTACTTTTATGTTGGTTGTTATTTGGGCTGCTGAAGGCATGATTTAAAGCAGTTTTGGTGAATTAGAAACAAAAAAAGTTTTTTTGCAAAAAAGTATGGTGCTAGGTGTTACTAGCTTCATGTTTTCATCCAAATACTGTATTGCTTGTAGCTTCCACATACTGCACCCCACAACATTACTTTTATGTTGGTTGTTATTTGGGCTGCTGAAGGCATGATTTAAAGCAGTTTTGGTGAATTAGAAACAAAAAAAGTTTTTTTGCAAAATAGTATGGTGCTAGGTGTAGATAGCTTCATGTTTTCATCCAAATACTGTATTGCGTGTAGCTTCCACATACTGCATCCCACAACATTACTTTTATGTTGGTTGTTATTTGGGCTGCTGAAGGCATGATTTAAAGCAGTTTTGGTGAATTAGAAACAAAAAAAGTTTTTTTGCAAAAGAGTATGGTGCTAGGTGTAACTAGCTTCATGTTTTCATCCAAATACTGTATTGCTTGTAGCTTCCACATACTGCACCCCACAACATTACTTTTATGTTGGTTGTTATTTGGGCTGCTGAAGGCATGATTTAAAGCAGTTTTGGTGAATTAGAAACAAAAAAAAGTTTTTTTGCAAAAAAGTATGGTGCTAAGTGTAACTAGCTTCATGTTTTCATCCAAATACTGTATTGCTTGTAGCTTCCACATACTGCACCCCACAACATTACTTTTGTGTTGGTTGTTATTTGGGCTGCTGAAGGCATGATTTAAAGCAGTTTTGGTGAATTAGAAACAAAAAAAGTTTTTTTGCAAAAAAGTATGGTGCTAAGTGTTACTAGCTTCATGTTTTCATCCAAATACTGTATTGCTTGTAGCTTCCACATACTGCACCCCACAACATTACTTTTATGTTGGTTGTTATTTGGGCTGCTGAAGGCATGATTTAAAGCAGTTTTGGTGAATTAGAAACAAAAAAAGTTTTTTTGCAAAAAAGTATGGTGCTAGGTGTAGATAGCTTCATGTTTTCATCCAAATACTGTATTGCTTGTAGCTTCCACATACTGCACCCCACAACATTACTTTAATGTTGGTTGTTATTTGGGCTGCTAATGGCATGATTTAAAGCAGTTTTGGTGAATTAGAAACAAAAAAAGTTTTTTTGCAAAAAAGTATGGTGCTAAGTGTAACTAGCTTCATGTTTTCATCCAAATACTGTATTGCTTGTAGCTTCCACATACTGCACCCCACAACATTACTTTTATGTTGGTTGTTATTTGGGCTGCTGAAGGCATGATTTAAAGCAGTTTTGGTGAATTAGAAACAAAAAAAGTTTTTTTGCAAAAAAGTATGGTGCTAAGTGTTACTAGCTTTATGTTTTCATCCAAATACTGTATTGCTTGTAGCTTCCACATACTGCATCCCACAACATTACTTTTATGTTGGTTGTTATTTGGGCTGCTGAAGGCATGATTTAAAGCAGTTTTGGTGAATTAGAAACAAAAAAAGTTTTTTTGCAAAAAAGTATGGTGCTAGGTGTTACTAGCTTCATGTTTTCATCCAAATACTGTATTGCTTGTAGCTTCCACATACTGCACCCCACAACATTACTTTTATGTTGGTTGTTATTTGGGCTGCTGAAGGCATGATTTAAAGCAGTTTTGGTGAATTAGAAACAAAAAAAGTTTTTTTGCAAAATAGTATGGTGCTAGGTGTAGATAGCTTCATGTTTTCATCCAAATACTGTATTGCGTGTAGCTTCCACATACTGCATCCCACAACATTACTTTTATGTTGGTTGTTATTTGGGCTGCTGAAGGCATGATTTAAAGCAGTTTTGGTGAATTAGAAACAAAAAAAGTTTTTTTGCAAAAGAGTATGGTGCTAGGTGTAACTAGCTTCATGTTTTCATCCAAATACTGTATTGCTTGTAGCTTCCACATACTGCACCCCACAACATTACTTTTATGTTGGTTGTTATTTGGGCTGCTGAAGGCATGATTTAAAGCAGTTTTGGTGAATTAGAAACAAAAAAAAGTTTTTTTGCAAAAAAGTATGGTGCTAAGTGTAACTAGCTTCATGTTTTCATCCAAATACTGTATTGCGTGTAGCTTCCACATACTGCATCCCACAACATTAATTTTATGTTGGTTGTTATTTGGGCTGCTGAAGGCATGATTTAAAGCAGTTTTGGTGAATTAGAAACAAAAAAAGTTTTTTTGCAAAAAAGTATGGTGCTAAGTGTAACTAGCTTCATGTTTTCAACCAAATACTGTATTACTTGTAGCTTCCACATACTGCACCCCACAACATTACTTTTATGTTGGTTGTTATTTGGGCTGCTAAAGGCATGATTTAAAGCAGTTTTGGTGAATTAGAAACAAAAAAAGTTTTTTTGCAAAAAAGTATGGTGCTAGGTGTAGATAGCTTCATCATTTGAAAAGTAGATAGCTTCATGTTTTCATCCAAATACTGTATTGCTTGTAGCTTCCACATACTGCATCCCACAACATTACTTTTATGTTGGTTGTTATTTGGGCTGCTGAAGGCATGATTTAAAGCAGTTTTGGTGAATTAGAAACAAAAAAAGTTTTTTTGCAAAAAAGTATGGTGCTAGGTGTAGATAGCTTCATGTTTTCATCCAAATACTGTATTGCTTGTACCTTCCACATACTGCACCCCACAACATTACTTTTATGTTGGTTGTTATTTGGGCTGCTAAAGGCATGATTTAAAGCAGTTTTGGTGAATTAGAAACAAAAAAAGTTTTTTTGCAAAAAAGTATGGTGCTAAGTGTTACTAGCTTCATGTTTTCATCCAAATACTGTATTGCTTGTAGCTTCCACATACTGCACCCCACAACATTACTTTTATGTTGGTTGTTATTTGGGCTGCTGAAGGCATGATTTAAAGCAGTTTTGGTGAATTAGAAACAAAAAAGTTTTTTTGCAAAAAAGTATGGTGCTAAGTGTTACTAGCTTCATGTTTTCATCCAAATACTGTATTGCTTGTAGCTTCCACATACTGCACCCCACAACATTACTTTTATGTTGGTTGTTATTTGGGCTGCTGAAGGCATGATTTAAAGCAGTTTTGGTGAATTAGAAACAAAAAAAGTTTTTTTGCAAAAAAGTATGGTGCTAGGTGTAGATAGCTTCATGTTTTCATCCAAATACTGTATTGCTTGTAGCTTCCACATACTGCATCCCACAACATTACTTTTATGTTGGTTGTTATTTGGGCTGCTGAAGGCATGATTTAAAGCAGTTTTGGTGAATTAGAAACAAAAAAATTTTTTTTGCAAAAAAGTATGGTGCTAGGTGTAGATAGCTTCATGTTTTCATCCAAATACTGTATTGCGTGTAGCTTCCACATACTGCACCCCACAACATTACTTTTATGTTGGTTGTTATTTGGGCTGCTGAAGGCATGATTTAAAGCAGTTTTGGTGAATTAGAAACAAAAAAAGTTTTTTTGCAAAAAAGTATGGTGCTAAGTGTAACTAGCTTCATGTTTTCATCCAAATACTGTATTGCTTGTAGCTTCCACATACTGCACCCCACAACATTACTTTTATGTTGGTTGTTATTTGGGCTGCTGAAGGCATGATTTAAAGCAGTTTTGGTGAATTAGAAACAAAAAAAGTTTTTTTGCAAAAAAGTATGGTGCTAAGTGTTACTAGCTTCATGTTTTCATCCAAATACTGTATTGCTTGTAGCTTCCACATACTGCACCCCACAACATTACTTTTATGTTGGTTGTTATTTGGGCTGCTGAAGGCATGATTTAAATCAGTTTTGGTGAATTAGAAACAAAAAAAGTTTTTTTGCAAAAAGGTATGGTGCTAAGTGTTACTAGCTTCATGTTTTCATCCAAATACTGTATTGCTTGTAGCTTCCACATACTGCATCCCAAAACATTACTTTTATGTTGGTTGTTATTTGGGCTGCTGAAGGCATGATTTAAAGCAGTTTTGGTGAATTAGAAACAAAAAAAGTTTTTTTGCAAAAAAGTATGGTGCTAAGTGTAACTAGCTTCATGTTTTCATCCAAATACTGTATTGCTTGTAGCTTCCACATACTGCACCCCACAACATTACTTTTATGTTGGTTGTTATTTGGGCTGCTGAAGGCATGATTTAAAGCAGTTTTGGTGAATTAGAAACAAAAAAAGTTTTTTTGCAAAAAAGTATGGTGCTAGGTGTAGATAGCTTCATGTTTTCATCCAAATACTGTATTGCTTGTAGCTTCCACATACTGCACCCCACAACATTACTTTAATGTTGGTTGTTATTTGGGCTGCTAAAGGCATGATTTAAAGCAGTTTTGGTGAATTAGAAACAAAAAAAGTTTTTTTGCAAAAAAGTATGGTGCTAAGTGTAACTAGCTTCATGTTTTCATCCAAATACTGTATTGCTTGTAGCTTCCACATACTGCACCCCACAACATTACTTTTATGTTGGTTGTTATTTGGGCTGCTGAAGGCATGATTTAAAGCAGTTTTGGTGAATTAGAAACAAAAAAAGTTTTTTTGCAAAAAAGTATGGTGCTAGGTGTAGATAGCTTCATCATTTGAAAAGTAGATAGCTTCATGTTTTCATCCAAATACTGTATTGCTTGTAGCTTCCACATACTGCACCCCACAACATTACTTTAATGTTGGTTGTTATTTGGGCAGCTAAAGGCATGATTTAAAGCAGTTTTGGTGAATTAGAAACAAAAAAAGTTTTTTTGCAAAAAAGTATGGTGCTAGGTGTAGATAGCTTCATCATTTGAAAAGTAGATAGCTTCATGTTTTCATCCAAATACTGTATTGCTTGTAGCTTCCACATACTGCACCCCACAACATTACTTTAATGTTGGTTGTTATTTGGGCTGCTGAAGGCATGATTTAAAGCAGTTTTGGTGAATTAGAAACAAAAAAAGTTTTTTTGCAAAAAACTATGGTACTAAGTGTAACTAGCTTCATGTTTTCATCCAAATACTGTATTGCTTGTAGCTTCCACATACTGCATCCCACAACATTACTTTTATGTTGGTTGTTATTTGGGCTGCTGAAGGCATGATTTAAAGCAGTTTTGGTGAATTAGAAACAAAAAAAGTTTTTTTGCAAAAAAGTATGGTGCTAGGTGTAGATAGCTTCATCATTTGAAAAGTAGATAGCTTCATGTTTTCATCCAAATACTGTATTGCTTGTAGCTTCCACATACTGCACCCCACAACATTACTTTTATGTTGGTTGTTATTTGGGCTGCTGAAGGCATGATTTAAAGCAGTTTTGGTGAATTAGAAACAAAAAAAGTTTTTTTGCAAAAAAGTATGGTGCTAAGTGTAACTAGCTTCATGTTTTCATCCAAATACTGTATTGCTTGTAGCTTCCACATACTGCACCCCACAACATTACTTTAATGTTGGTTGTTATTTGGGCTGCTAAAGGCATGATTTAAAGCAGTTTTGGTGAATTAGAAACAAAAAAAGTTTTTTTGCAAAAAAGTATGGTGCTAAGTGTAACTAGCTTCATGTTTTCATCCAAATACTGTATTGCTTGTAGCTTCCACATACTGCACCCCACAACATTACTTTTATGTTGGTTGTTATTTGGGCTGCTGAAGGCATGATTTAAAGCAGTTTTGGTGAATTAGAAACAAAAAAAGTTTTTTTGCAAAAAAGTATGGTGCTAAGTGTTACTAGCTTTATGTTTTCATCCAAATACTGTATTGCTTGTAGCTTCCACATACTGCACCCCACAACATTACTTTTATGTTGGTTGTTATTTGGGCTGCTGAAGGCATGATTTAAAGCAGTTTTGGTGAATTTGAAACAAAAAAAGTTTTTTTGCAAAAAAGTATGGTGCTAGGTGTAGATAGCTTCATGTTTTCATCCAAATACTGTATTGCTTGTAGCTTCCACATACTGCACCCCACAACATTACTTTAATGTTGGTTGTTATTTGGGCAGCTAAAGGCATGATTTAAAGCAGTTTTGGTGAATTAGAAACAAAAAAAGTTTTTTTGCAAAAAAGTATGGTGCTAAGTGTAACAAGCTTCATGTTTTCATCCAAATACTGTATTGCTTGTAGCTTCCACATACTGCACCCCACAACATTACTTTTATGTTGGTTGTTATTTGGGCTGCTGAAGGCATGATTTAAAGCAGTTTTGGTGAATTAGAAACAAAAAAAGTTTTTTTGCAAAAAAGTATGGTGCTAAGTGTAACTAGCTTCATGTTTTCATCGAAATACTGTATTGCGTGTAGCTTCCACATACTGCATCCCACTACATTACTTTTATGTTGGTTGTTATTTGGGCTGCTGAAGGCATGATTTAAAGCAGTTTTGGTGAATTAGAAACAAAAAAAGTTTTTTTGCAAAAAAGTATGGTGCTAAGTGTAACTAGCTTCATGTTTTCATCCAAATACTGTATTGCTTGTAGCTTCCACATACTGCACCCCACAACATTACTTTTATGTTGGTTGTTATTTGGGCTGCTGAAGGCATGATTTAAAGCAGTTTTGGTGAATTAGAAACAAAAAAAGTTTTTTTGCAAAAAAGTATGGTGCTAAGTGTAACTAGCTTCATGTTTTCATCCAAATACTGTATTGCTTGTAGCTTCCACATACTGCACCCCACAACATTACTTTTATGTTGGTTGTTATTTGGGCTGCTGAAGGCATGATTTAAAGCAGTTTTGGTGAATTAGAAACAAAAAAAGTTTTTTTGCAAAAAAGTATGGTGCTAAGTGTAACTAGCTT
This sequence comes from Spea bombifrons, assembly GCF_027358695.1. NCBI lineage: Eukaryota > Metazoa > Chordata > Amphibia > Anura > Pelobatidae > Spea > Spea bombifrons. The sequence goes on from NC_071087.1 coordinate 71,268,117, forward strand.
CATGTTTTCATCCAAATACTGTATTGCTTGTAGCTTCCACATACTGCACCCCACAACATTACTTTTATGTTGGTTGTTATTTGGGCTGCTGAAGGCATGATTTAAAGCAGTTTTGGTGAATTAGAAACAAAAAAAGTTTTTTTGCAAAAAAGTATGGTGCTAGGTGTAGATAGCTTCATGTTTTCATCCAAATACTGTATTGCTTGTAGCTTCCACATACTGCATCCCACAACATTACTTTTATGTTGGTTGTTATTTGGGCTGCTGAAGGCATGATTTAAAGCAGTTTTGGTGAATTAGAAACAAAAAAAGTTTTTTTGCAAAAAAGTATGGTGCTAAGTGTTACTAGATTCATGTTTTCATCCAAATACTGTATTGCTTGTAGCTTCCACATACTGCATCCCACAACATTACTTTTATGTTGGTTGTTATTTGGGCTGCTGAAGGCATGATTTAAAGCAGTTTTGGTGAATTAGAAACAAAAAAAGTTTTTTTGCAAAAAAGTATGGTGCTAGGTGTAGATAGTTCATGTTTTCATCCAAATACTGTATTGCGTGTAGCTTCCACATACTGCATCCCACAACATTACTTTTATGTTGGTTGTTATTTGGGCTGCTGAAGGCATGATTTAAAGCAGTTTTGGTGAATTAGAAACAAAAACAAGTTTTTTTGTAAAAAAGTATGGTGCTAGGTGTAGATTGCTTCATCATTTGAAAAGTAGATAGCTTCATGTTTTCATCCAAATACTGTATTGCTTGTAGCTTCCACATACTGCACCCCACAACATTACTTTAATGTTGGTTGTTATTTGGGCTGCTAAAGGCATGATTTAAAGCAGTTTTGGTGAATTAGAAACAAAAAAAGTTTTTTTGCAAAAAAGTATGGTGCTAAGTGTAACTAGCTTCATGTTTTCATCCAAATACTGTATTGCTTGTAGCTTCCACATACTGCACCCCACAACATTACTTTTATGTTGGTTGTTATTTGGGCTGCTGAAGGCATGATTTAAAGCAGTTTTGGTGCATTAGAAACAAAAAAAAGTTTTTTTGCAAAAAAGTATGGTGCTAAGTGTAACTAGCTTCATGTTTTCATCCAAATACTGTATTGCTTGTAGCTTCCACATACTGCACCCCACAACATTAGTTTTATGTTGGTTGTTATTTGGGCTGCTGAAGGCATGATTTAAAGCAGTTTTGGTGAATTAGAAACAAAAAAAGTTTTTTTGCAAAAAAGTATGGTGCTAGGTGTAGATAGCTTCATGTTTTCATCCAAATACTGTATTGCTTGTAGCTTCCACATACTGCATCCCACAACATTACTTTTATGTTGGTTGTTATTTGGGCTGCTGAAGGCATGATTTAAAGCAGTTTTGGTGAATTAGAAACAAAAAAAGTTTTTTTGCAAAAAAGTATGGTGCTAAGTGTTACTAGCTTCATGTTTTCATCCAAATACTGTATTGCTTGTAGCTTCCACATACTGCATCCCACAACATTACTTTTATGTTGGTTGTTATTTGGGCTGCTGAAGGCATGATTTAAAGCAGTTTTGGTGAATTAGAAACAAAAAAAGTTTTTTTGCAAAAAAGTATGGTGCTAGGTGTAGATAGTTCATGTTTTCATCCAAATACTGTATTGCGTGTAGCTTCCACATACTGCATCCCACAACATTACTTTTATGTTGGTTGTTATTTGGGCTGCTGAAGGCATGATTTAAAGCAGTTTTGGTGAATTAGAAACAAAAACAAGTTTTTTTGTAAAAAAGTATGGTGCTAGGTGTAGATTGCTTCATCATTTGAAAAGTAGATAGCTTCATGTTTTCATCCAAATACTGTATTGCTTGTAGCTTCCACATACTGCACCCCACAACATTACTTTAATGTTGGTTGTTATTTGGGCTGCTAAAGGCATGATTTAAAGCAGTTTTGGTGAATTAGAAACAAAAAAAGTTTTTTTGCAAAAAAGTATGGTGCTAAGTGTAACTAGCTTCATGTTTTCATCCAAATACTGTATTGCTTGTAGCTTCCACATACTGCACCCCACAACATTACTTTTATGTTGGTTGTTATTTGGGCTGCTGAAGGCATGATTTAAAGCAGTTTTGGTGCATTAGAAACAAAAAAAAGTTTTTTTGCAAAAAAGTATGGTGCTAAGTGTAACTAGCTTCATGTTTTCATCCAAATACTGTATTGCTTGTAGCTTCCACATACTGCACCCCACAACATTAGTTTTATGTTGGTTGTTATTTGGGCTGCTGAAGGCATGATTTAAAGCAGTTTTGGTGAATTAGAAACAAAAAAAGTTTTTTTGCAAAAAAGTATGGTGCTAGGTGTAGATAGCTTCATGTTTTCATCCAAATACTGTATTGCTTGTAGCTTCCACATACTGGATCCCACAACATTACTTTTATGTTGGTTGTTATTTGGGCTGCTGAAGGCATGATTTAAAGCAGTTTTGGTGAATAAGAAACAAAAAAAGTTTTTTTGCAAAAAAGTATGGTGCTAGGTGTAGATAGCTTCATCATTTGAAAAGTAGATAGCTTCATGTTTTCATCCAAATACTGTATTGCTTGTAGCTTCCACATACTGCACCCCACAACATTACTTTAATGTTGGTTGTTATTTGGGCTGCTGAAGGCATGATTTAAAGCAGTTTTGGTGAATTAGAAACAAAAAAAGTTTTTTTGCAAAAAAGTATGGTGCTAAGTGTAACTAGCTTCATGTTTTCATCGAAATACTGTATTGCTTGTAGCTTCCACATACTGCACCCCACAACATTACTTTTATGTTGGTTGTTATTTGGGCTGCTGAAGGCATGATTTAAAGCAGTTTTGGTGAATTAGAAACAAAAAAAAGTTTTTTTGCAAAAAAGTATGGTGCTAAGTGTAACTAGCTTCATGTTTTCATCCAAATACTGTATTGCGTGTAGCTTCCACATACTGCATCCCACAACATTAATTTTATGTTGGTTGTTATTTGGGCTGCTGAAGGCATGATTTAAAGCAGTTTTGGTGAATTAGAAACAAAAAAAGTTTTTTTGCAAAAAAGTATGGTGCTAAGTGTAACTAGCTTCATGTTTTCATCCAAATACTGTATTGCTTGTAGCTTCCACATACTGCACCCCACAACATTACTTTTATGTTGGTTGTTATTTGGGCTGCTGAAGGCATGATTTAAAGCAGTTTTGGTGAATTAGAAACAAAAAAAGTTTTTTTGCAAAAAAGTATGGTGCTAAGTGTAACTAGCTTCATGTTTTCATCCAAATACTGTATTGCTTGTAGCTTCCACATACTGCACCCCACAACATTACTTTTATGTTGGTTGTTATTTGGGCTGCTGAAGGCATGATTTAAAGCAGTTTTGGTGAATTAGAAACAAAAAAAGTTTTTTTGCAAAAAAGTATGGTGCTAGGTGTAGATAGCTTCATCATTTGAAAAGTAGATAGCTTCATGTTTTCATCCAAATACTGTATTGCTTGTAGCTTCCACATACTGCATCCCACAACATTACTTTTATGTTGGTTGTTATTTGGGCTGCTGAAGGCATGATTTAAAGCAGTTTTGGTGAATAAGAAACAAATAAAGTTTTTTTGCAAAAAAGTATGGTGCTAGGTGTAGATAGCTTCATGTTTTCATCCAAAGTATTGCGTGTAGCTTCCACATACTGCACCCCACAACATTACTTTTATGTTGGTTGTTATTTGGGCTGCTAAAGGCATGATTTAAAGCAGTTTTGGTGAATTAGAAACAAAAAAAGTTTTTTTGCAAAAAACTATGGTGCTAAGTGTAACTAGCTTCATGTTTTCATCCAAATACTGTATTGCTTGTAGCTTCCACATACTGCATCCCACAACATTACTTTTATGTTGGTTGTTATTTGGGCTGCTGAAGGCATGATTTAAAGCAGTTTTGGTGAATTAGAAACAAAAAAAGTTTTTTTGCAAAAAAGTATGGTGCTAGGTGTAGATAGCTTCATCATTTGAAAAGTAGATAGCTTCATGTTTTCATCCAAATACTCTATTGCTTGTAGCTTCCACATACTGCACCCCACAACATTACTTTTATGTTGGTTGTTATTTGGGCTGCTGAAGGCATGATTTAAAGCAGTTTTGGTGAATTAGAAACAAAAAAAAGTTTTTTTGCAAAAAAGTATGGTGCTAAGTGTAACTAGCTTCATGTTTTCATCCAAATACTGTATTGCTTGTAGCTTCCACATACTGCACCCCACAACATTACTTTTATGTTGGTTGTTATTTGGGCTGCTGAAGGCATGATTTAAAGCAGTTTTGGTGAATAAGAAACAAAAAAAGTTTTTTTGCAAAAAAGTATGGTGCTAAGTGTAACTAGCTTCATGTTTTCATCCAAATACTGTATTGCTTGTAGCTTCCACATACTGCACCCCACAACATTACTTTTATGTTGGTTGTTATTTGGGCTGCTGAAGGCATGATTTAAAGCAGTTTTGGTGAATTAGAAACAAAAAAAGTTTTTTTGCAAAAAAGTATGGTGCTAGGTGTAGATAGCTTCATCATTTGAAAAGTAGATAGCTTCATGTTTTCATCCAAATACTGTATTGCTTGTAGCTTCCACATACTGCATCCCACAACATTACTTTTATGTTGGTTGTTATTTGGGCTGCTGAAGGCATGATTTAAAGCAGTTTTGGTGAATAAGAAACAAATAAAGTTTTTTTGCAAAAAAGTATGGTGCTAGGTGTAGATAGCTTCATGTTTTCATCCAAAGTATTGCGTGTAGCTTCCACATACTGCACCCCACAACATTACTTTTATGTTGGTTGTTATTTGGGCTGCTAAAGGCATGATTTAAAGCAGTTTTGGTGAATTAGAAACAAAAAAAGTTTTTTTGCAAAAAACTATGGTGCTAAGTGTAACTAGCTTCATGTTTTCATCCAAATACTGTATTGCTTGTAGCTTCCACATACTGCATCCCACAACATTACTTTTATGTTGGTTGTTATTTGGGCTGCTGAAGGCATGATTTAAAGCAGTTTTGGTGAATTAGAAACAAAAAAAGTTTTTTTGCAAAAAAGTATGGTGCTAGGTGTAGATAGCTTCATCATTTGAAAAGTAGATAGCTTCATGTTTTCATCCAAATACTCTATTGCTTGTAGCTTCCACATACTGCACCCCACAACATTACTTTTATGTTGGTTGTTATTTGGGCTGCTGAAGGCATGATTTAAAGCAGTTTTGGTGAATTAGAAACAAAAAAAAGTTTTTTTGCAAAAAAGTATGGTGCTAAGTGTAACTAGCTTCATGTTTTCATCCAAATACTGTATTGCTTGTAGCTTCCACATACTGCATCCCACAACATTACTTTTATGTTGGTTGTTATTTGGGCTGCTGAAGGCATGATTTAAAGCAGTTTTGGTGAATTAGAAACAAAAAAAGTTTTTTTGCAAAAAAGTATGGTGCTAGGTGTAGATAGCTTCATGTTTTCATCCAAATACTGTATTGCGTGTAGCTTCCACATACTGCATCCCAAAACATTACTTTTATGTTGGTTGTTATTTGGGCTGCTGAAGGCATGATTTAAAGCAGTTTTGGTGAATTAGAAACAAAAAAAGTTTTTTTGCAAAAAAGTATGGTGCTAAGTGTAGATAGCTTCATCATTTGAAAAGTAGATAGCTTCATGTTTTCATCCAAATACTGTATTGCTTGTAGCTTCCACATACTGCACCCCACAACATTACTTTAATGTTGGTTGTTATTTGGGCAGCTAAAGGCATGATTTAAAGCAGTTTTGGTGAATTAGAAACAAAAAAAGTTTTTTTGCAAAAAAGTATGGTGCTAAGTGTTACTAGCTTCATGTTTTCATCCAAATACTGTATTGCTTGTAGCTTCCACATACTGCACCCCACAACATTACTTTTGTGTTGGTTGTTATTTGGGCTGCTGAAGGCATGATTTAAAGCAGTTTTGGTGAATTAGAAACAAAAAAAGTTTTTTTGCAAAAAAGTATGGTGCTAAGTGTTACTAGCTTCATGTTTTCATCCAAATACTGTATTGCTTGTAGCTTCCACATACTGCACCCCACAACATTACTTTTATGTTGGTTGTTATTTGGGCTGCTGAAGGCATGATTTAAAGCAGTTTTGGTGAATTAGAAACAAAAAAAGTTTTTTTGCAAAAAAGTATGGTGCTAGGTGTAGATAGCTTCATGTTTTCATCCAAATACTGTATTGCTTGTAGCTTCCACATACTGCACCCCACAACATTACTTTAATGTTGGTTGTTATTTGGGCTGCTAATGGCATGATTTAAAGCAGTTTTGGTGAATTAGAAACAAAAAAAGTTTTTTTGCAAAAAAGTATGGTGCTAAGTGTAACTAGCTTCATGTTTTCATCCAAATACTGTATTGCTTGTAGCTTCCACATACTGCACCCCACAACATTACTTTTATGTTGGTTGTTATTTGGGCTGCTGAAGGCATGATTTAAAGCAGTTTTGGTGAATTAGAAACAAAAAAAGTTTTTTTGCAAAAAAGTATGGTGCTAGGTGTAGATAGCTTCATGTTTTCATCCAAATACTGTATTGCTTGTAGCTTCCACATACTGCATCCCACAACATTACTTTTATGTTGGTTGTTATTTGGGCTGCTGAAGGCATGATTTAAAGCAGTTTTGGTGAATTAGAAACAAAAAATTTTTTTTTGCAAAAAAGTATGGTGCTAGGTGTAGATAGCTTCATGTTTTCATCCAAATACTGTATTGCGTGTAGCTTCCACATACTGCACCCCACAACATTACTTTTATGTTGGTTGTTATTTGGGCTGCTGAAGGCATGATTTAAAGCAGTTTTGGTGAATTAGAAACAAAAAAAGTTTTTTTGCAAAAAAGTATGGTGCTAAGTGTAACTAGCTTCATGTTTTCATCCAAATACTGTATTGCTTGTAGCTTCCACATACTGCACCCCACAACATTACTTTTATGTTGGTTGTTATTTGGGCTGCTGAAGGCATGATTTAAAGCAGTTTTGGTGAATTAGAAACAAAAAAAGTTTTTTTGCAAAAAAGTATGGTGCTAGGTGTAGATAGCTTCATGTTTTCATCCAAATACTGTATTGCTTGTAGCTTCCACATACTGCATCCCACAACCTTACTTTTATGTTGGTTGTTATTTGGGCTGCTGAAGGCATGATTTAAAGCAGTTTTGGTGAATTAGAAACAAAAAAAGTTTTTTTGCAAAAAAGTATGGTGCTAGGTGTAGATAGCTTCATGTTTTCATCCAAATACTGTATTGCGTGTAGCTTCCACATACTGCATCCCAAAACATTACTTTTATGTTGGTTGTTATTTGGGCTGCTGAAGGCATGATTTAAAGCAGTTTTGGTGAATTAGAAACAAAAAAAGTTTTTTTGCAAAAAAGTATGGTGCTAGGTGTAGATAGCTTCATGTTTTCATCCAAATACTGTATTGCTTGTAGCTTCCACATACTGCACCCCACAACATTACTTTAATGTTGGTTGTTATTTGGGCTGCTAATGGCATGATTTAAAGCAGTTTTGGTGAATTAGAAACAAAAAAAGTTTTTTTGCAAAAAAGTATGGTGCTAAGTGTAACTAGCTTCATGTTTTCATCCAAATACTGTATTGCTTGTAGCTTCCACATACTGCACCCCACAACATTACTTTTATGTTGGTTGTTATTTGGGCTGCTGAAGGCATGATTTAAAGCAGTTTTGGTGAATTAGAAACAAAAAAAGTTTTTTTGCAAAAAAGTATGGTGCTAAGTGTTACTAGCTTTATGTTTTCATCCAAATACTGTATTGCTTGTAGCTTCCACATACTGCATCCCACAACATTACTTTTATGTTGGTTGTTATTTGGGCTGCTGAAGGCATGATTTAAAGCAGTTTTGGTGAATTAGAAACAAAAAAAGTTTTTTTGCAAAAAAGTATGGTGCTAGGTGTTACTAGCTTCATGTTTTCATCCAAATACTGTATTGCTTGTAGCTTCCACATACTGCACCCCACAACATTACTTTTATGTTGGTTGTTATTTGGGCTGCTGAAGGCATGATTTAAAGCAGTTTTGGTGAATTAGAAACAAAAAAAGTTTTTTTGCAAAATAGTATGGTGCTAGGTGTAGATAGCTTCATGTTTTCATCCAAATACTGTATTGCGTGTAGCTTCCACATACTGCATCCCACAACATTACTTTTATGTTGGTTGTTATTTGGGCTGCTGAAGGCATGATTTAAAGCAGTTTTGGTGAATTAGAAACAAAAAAAGTTTTTTTGCAAAAGAGTATGGTGCTAGGTGTAACTAGCTTCATGTTTTCATCCAAATACTGTATTGCTTGTAGCTTCCACATACTGCACCCCACAACATTACTTTTATGTTGGTTGTTATTTGGGCTGCTGAAGGCATGATTTAAAGCAGTTTTGGTGAATTAGAAACAAAAAAAAGTTTTTTTGCAAAAAAGTATGGTGCTAAGTGTAACTAGCTTCATGTTTTCATCCAAATACTGTATTGCGTGTAGCTTCCACATACTGCATCCCAAAACATTACTTTTATGTTGGTTGTTATTTGGGCTGCTAAAGGCATGATTTAAAGCAGTTTTGGTGAATTAGAAACAAAAAAAGTTTTTTTGCAAAAAAGTATGGTGCTAGGTGTAGATAGCTTCATGTTTTCATCCAAATACTGTATTGCTTGTAGCTTCCACATACTGCATCCCACAACATTACTTTTATGTTGGTTGTTATTTGGGCTGCTGAAGGCATGATTTAAAGCAGTTTTGGTGAATTAGAAACAAAAAAAGTTTTTTTGCAAAAAAGTATGGTGCTAGGTGTAGATAGCTTCATGTTTTCATCCAAATACTGTATTGCTTGTACCTTCCACATACTGCACCCCACAACATTACTTTTATGTTGGTTGTTATTTGGGCTGCTAAAGGCATGATTTAAAGCAGTTTTGGTGAATTAGAAACAAAAAAAGTTTTTTTGCAAAAAAGTATGGTGCTAAGTGTTACTAGCTTCATGTTTTCATCCAAATACTGTATTGCTTGTAGCTTCCACATACTGCACCCCACAACATTACTTTTATGTTGGTTGTTATTTGGGCTGCTGAAGGCATGATTTAAAGCAGTTTTGGTGAATTAGAAACAAAAAAAGTTTTTTTGCAAAAAAGTATGGTGCTAGGTGTAGATAGCTTCATGTTTTCATCCAAATACTGTATTGCTTGTAGCTTCCACATACTGCATCCCACAACATTACTTTTATGTTGGTTGTTATTTGGGCTGCTGAAGGCATGATTTAAAGCAGTTTTGGTGAATTAGAAACAAAAAAATTTTTTTTGCAAAAAAGTATGGTGCTAGGTGTAGATAGCTTCATGTTTTCATCCAAATACTGTATTGCGTGTAGCTTCCACATACTGCACCCCACAACATTACTTTTATGTTGGTTGTTATTTGGGCTGCTGAAGGCATGATTTAAAGCAGTTTTGGTGAATTAGAAACAAAAAAAGTTTTTTTGCAAAAAAGTATGGTGCTAAGTGTAACTAGCTTCATGTTTTCATCCAAATACTGTATTGCTTGTAGCTTCCACATACTGCACCCCACAACATTACTTTTATGTTGGTTGTTATTTGGGCTGCTGAAGGCATGATTTAAAGCAGTTTTGGTGAATTAGAAACAAAAAAAGTTTTTTTGCAAAAAAGTATGGTGCTAAGTGTTACTAGCTTCATGTTTTCATCCAAATACTGTATTGCTTGTAGCTTCCACATACTGCACCCCACAACATTACTTTTATGTTGGTTGTTATTTGGGCTGCTGAAGGCATGATTTAAATCAGTTTTGGTGAATTAGAAACAAAAAAAGTTTTTTTGCAAAAAGGTATGGTGCTAAGTGTTACTAGCTTCATGTTTTCATCCAAATACTGTATTGCTTGTAGCTTCCACATACTGCATCCCAAAACATTACTTTTATGTTGGTTGTTATTTGGGCTGCTGAAGGCATGATTTAAAGCAGTTTTGGTGAATTAGAAACAAAAAAAGTTTTTTTGCAAAAAAGTATGGTGCTAAGTGTAACTAGCTTCATGTTTTCATCCAAATACTGTATTGCTTGTAGCTTCCACATACTGCACCCCACAACATTACTTTAATGTTGGTTGTTATTTGGGCTGCTAAAGGCATGATTTAAAGCAGTTTTGGTGAATTAGAAACAAAAAAAGTTTTTTTGCAAAAAAGTATGGTGCTAAGTGTAACTAGCTTCATGTTTTCATCCAAATACTGTATTGCTTGTAGCTTCCACATACTGCACCCCACAACATTACTTTTATGTTGGTTGTTATTTGGGCTGCTGAAGGCATGATTTAAAGCAGTTTTGGTGAATTAGAAACAAAAAAAGTTTTTTTGCAAAAAAGTATGGTGCTAAGTGTTACTAGCTTTATGTTTTCATCCAAATACTGTATTGCTTGTAGCTTCCACATACTGCACCCCACAACATTACTTTTATGTTGGTTGTTTTTTGGGCTGCTGAAGGCATGATTTAAAGCAGTTTTGGTGAATTTGAAACAAAAAAAGTTTTTTTGCAAAAAAGTATGGTGCTAGGTGTAGATAGCTTCATGTTTTCATCCAAATACTGTATTGCTTGTAGCTTCCACATACTGCATCCCACAACATTACTTTTATGTTGGTTGTTATTTGGGCTGCTGAAGGCATGATTTAAAGCAGTTTTGGTGAATTAGAAACAAAAAAAGTTTTTTTGCAAAAAAGTATGGTGCTAAGTGTTACTAGCTTCATGTTTTCATCCAAATACTGTATTGCTTGTAGCTTCCACATACTGCATCCCACAACATTACTTTTATGTTGGTTGTTATTTGGGCTGCTGAAGGCATGATTTAAAGCAGTTTTGGTGAATTAGAAACAAAAAAAGTTTTTTTGCAAAAAAGTATGGTGCTAGGTGTAGATAGCTTCATCATTTGAAAAGTAGATAGCTTCATGTTTTCATCCAAATACTGTATTGCTTGTAGCTTCCACATACTGCACCCCACAACATTACTTTAATGTTGGTTGTTATTTGGGCAGCTAAAGGCATGATTTAAAGCAGTTTTGGTGAATTAGAAACAAAAAAAGTTTTTTTGCAAAAAAGTATGGTGCTAGGTGTAGATAGCTTCATCATTTGAAAAGTAGATAGCTTCATGTTTTCATCCAAATACTGTATTGCTTGTAGCTTCCACATACTGCACCCCACAACATTACTTTAATGTTGGTTGTTATTTGGGCTGCTGAAGGCATGATTTAAAGCAGTTTTGGTGAATTAGAAACAAAAAAAGTTTTTTTGCAAAAAACTATGGTACTAAGTGTAACTAGCTTCATGTTTTCATCCAAATACTGTATTGCTTGTAGCTTCCACATACTGCATCCCACAACATTACTTTTATGTTGGTTGTTATTTGGGCTGCTGAAGGCATGATTTAAAGCAGTTTTGGTGAATTAGAAACAAAAAAAGTTTTTTTGCAAAAAAGTATGGTGCTAGGTGTAGATAGCTTCATCATTTGAAAAGTAGATAGCTTCATGTTTTCATCCAAATACTGTATTGCTTGTAGCTTCCACATACTGCACCCCACAACATTACTTTAATGTTGGTTGTTATTTGGGCAGCTAAAGGCATGATTTAAAGCAGTTTTGGTGAATTAGAAACAAAAAAAGTTTTTTTGCAAAAAAGTATGGTGCTAGGTGTAGATAGCTTCATCATTTGAAAAGTAGATAGCTTCATGTTTTCATCCAAATACTGTATTGCTTGTAGCTTCCACATACTGCACCCCACAACATTACTTTAATGTTGGTTGTTATTTGGGCTGCTGAAGGCATGATTTAAAGCAGTTTTGGTGAATTAGAAACAAAAAAAGTTTTTTTGCAAAAAACTATGGTACTAAGTGTAACTAGCTTCATGTTTTCATCCAAATACTGTATTGCTTGTAGCTTCCACATACTGCATCCCACAACATTACTTTTATGTTGGTTGTTATTTGGGCTGCTGAAGGCATGATTTAAAGCAGTTTTGGTGAATTAGAAACAAAAAAAGTTTTTTTGCAAAAAAGTATGGTGCTAGGTGTAGATAGCTTCATCATTTGAAAAGTAGATAGCTTCATGTTTTCATCCAAATACTGTATTGCTTGTAGCTTCCACATACTGCACCCCACAACATTACTTTTATGTTGGTTGTTATTTGGGCTGCTGAAGGCATGATTTAAAGCAGTTTTGGTGAATTAGAAACAAAAAAAGTTTTTTTGCAAAAAAGTATGGTGCTAAGTGTAACTAGCTTCATGTTTTCATCCAAATACTGTATTGCTTGTAGCTTCCACATACTGCACCCCACAACATTACTTTAATGTTGGTTGTTATTTGGGCTGCTGAAGGCATGATTTAAAGCAGTTTTGGTGAATTAGAAACAAAAAAAGTTTTTTTGCAAAAAACTATGGTACTAAGTGTAACTAGCTTCATGTTTTCATCCAAATACTGTATTGCTTGTAGCTTCCACATACTGCATCCCACAACATTACTTTTATGTTGGTTGTTATTTGGGCTGCTGAAGGCATGATTTAAAGCAGTTTTGGTGAATTAGAAACAAAAAAAGTTTTTTTGCAAAAAAGTATGGTGCTAGGTGTAGATAGCTTCATCATTTGAAAAGTAGATAGCTTCATGTTTTCATCCAAATACTGTATTGCTTGTAGCTTCCACATACTGCACCCCACAACATTACTTTAATGTTGGTTGTTATTTGGGCAGCTAAAGGCATGATTTAAAGCAGTTTTGGTGAATTAGAAACAAAAAAAGTTTTTTTGCAAAAAAGTATGGTGCTAGGTGTAGATAGCTTCATCATTTGAAAAGTAGATAGCTTCATGTTTTCATCCAAATACTGTATTGCTTGTAGCTTCCACATACTGCACCCCACAACATTACTTTAATGTTGGTTGTTATTTGGGCTGCTGAAGGCATGATTTAAAGCAGTTTTGGTGAATTAGAAACAAAAAAAGTTTTTTTGCAAAAAACTATGGTACTAAGTGTAACTAGCTTCATGTTTTCATCCAAATACTGTATTGCTTGTAGCTTCCACATACTGCATCCCACAACATTACTTTTATGTTGGTTGTTATTTGGGCTGCTGAAGGCATGATTTAAAGCAGTTTTGGTGAATTAGAAACAAAAAAAGTTTTTTTGCAAAAAAGTATGGTGCTAGGTGTAGATAGCTTCATCATTTGAAAAGTAGATAGCTTCATGTTTTCATCCAAATACTGTATTGCTTGTAGCTTCCACATACTGCACCCCACAACATTACTTTTATGTTGGTTGTTATTTGGGCTGCTGAAGGCATGATTTAAAGCAGTTTTGGTGAATTAGAAACAAAAAAAGTTTTTTTGCAAAAAAGTATGGTGCTAAGTGTAACTAGCTTCATGTTTTCATCCAAATACTGTATTGCTTGTAGCTTCCACATACTGCACCCCACAACATTACTTTTATGTTGGTTGTTATTTGGGCTGCTGAAGGCATGATTTAAAGCAGTTTTGGTGAATTAGAAACAAAAAAAGTTTTTTTGCAAAAAAGTATGGTGCTAGGTGTAGATAGCTTCATGTTTTCATCCAAATACTGTATTGCTTGTAGCTTCCACATACTGCATCCCAAAACATTACTTTTATGTTGGTTGTTATTTGGGCTGCTGAAGGCATGATTTAAAGCAGTTTTGGTGAATTAGAAACAAAAAAAGTTTTTTTGCAAAAAAGTATGGTGCTAGGTGTAGATAGCTTCATCATTTGAAAAGTAGATAGCTTCATGTTTTCATCCAAATACTGTATTGCTTGTAGCTTCCACATACTGCACCCCACAACATTACTTTAATGTTGGTTGTTATTTGGGCAGCTAAAGGCATGATTTAAAGCAGTTTTGGTGAATTAGAAACAAAAAAAGTTTTTTTGCAAAAAAGTATGGTGCTAAGTGTAACTAGCTTCATGTTTTCATCCAAATACTGTAGTGCTTGTAGCTTCCACATACTGCACCCCACAACATTACTTTTATGTTGGTTGTTATTTGGGCTGCTGAAGGCATGATTTAAAGCAGTTTTGGTGAATTAGAAACAAAAAAAGTTTTTTTGCAAAAAAGTATGGTGCTAAGTGTTACTAGCTTCATGTTTTCATCCAAATACTGTATTGCTTGTAGCTTCCACATACTGCACCCCACAACATTACTTTTATGTTGGTTGTTATTTGGGCTGCTGAAGGCATGATTTAAAGCAGTTTTGGTGAATTAGAAACAAAAAAAGTTTTTTTGCAAAAAAGTATGGTGCTAAGTGTTACTAGCTTCATGTTTTCATCCAAATACTGTATTGCTTGTAGCTTCCACATACTGCACCCCACAACATTACTTTTATGTTGGTTGTTATTTGGGCTGCTGAAGGCATGAATTAAAGCAGTTTTGGTGAATTAGAAACAAAAAAAGTTTTTTTGCAAAACAGTATGGTGCTAGGTGTAGATAGCTTCATGTTTTCATCCAAATACTGTATTGCGTGTAGCTTCCACATACTGCATCCCAAAACATTACTTTTATGTTGGTTGTTATTTGGGCTGCTGAAGGCATGATTTAAAGCAGTTTTGGTGAATTAGAAACAAAAAAAGTTTTTTTGCAAAAAAGTATGGTGCTAGGTGTAGATAGCTTCATGTTTTCATCCAAATACTGTATTGCTTGTACCTTCCACATACTGCACCCCACAACATTACTTTTATGTTGGTTGTTATTTGGGCTGCTAAAGGCATGATTTAAAGCAGTTTTGGTGAATTAGAAACAAAAAAAGTTTTTTTGCAAAAAAGTATGGTGCTAAGTGTTACTAGCTTCATGTTTTCATCCAAATACTGTATTGCTTGTAGCTTCCACATACTGCACCCCACAACATTACTTTTATGTTGGTTGTTATTTGGGCTGCTGAAGGCATGATTTAAAGCAGTTTTGGTGAATTAGAAACAAAAAAAGTTTTTTTGCAAAAAAGTATGGTGCTAGGTGTAGATAGCTTCATGTTTTCATCCAAATACTGTATTGCTTGTAGCTTCCACATACTGCATCCCACAACATTACTTTTATGTTGGTTGTTATTTGGGCTGCTGAAGGCATGATTTAAAGCAGTTTTGGTGAATTAGAAACAAAAAAATTTTTTTTGCAAAAAAGTATGGTGCTAGGTGTAGATAGCTTCATGTTTTCATCCAAATACTGTATTGCGTGTAGCTTCCACATACTGCACCCCACAACATTACTTTTATGTTGGTTGTTATTTGGGCTGCTGAAGGCATGATTTAAAGCAGTTTTGGTGAATTAGAAACAAAAAAAGTTTTTTTGCAAAAAAGTATGGTGCTAAGTGTAACTAGCTTCATGTTTTCATCCAAATACTGTATTGCTTGTAGCTTCCACATACTGCACCCCACAACATTACTTTTATGTTGGTTGTTATTTGGGCTGCTGAAGGCATGATTTAAAGCAGTTTTGGTGAATTAGAAACAAAAAAAGTTTTTTTGCAAAAAAGTATGGTGCTAAGTGTTACTAGCTTCATGTTTTCATCCAAATACTGTATTGCTTGTAGCTTCCACATACTGCACCCCACAACATTACTTTTATGTTGGTTGTTATTTGGGCTGCTGAAGGCATGATTTAAATCAGTTTTGGTGAATTAGAAACAAAAAAAGTTTTTTTGCAAAAAGGTATGGTGCTAAGTGTTACTAGCTTCATGTTTTCATCCAAATACTGTATTGCTTGTAGCTTCCACATACTGCATCCCAAAACATTACTTTTATGTTGGTTGTTATTTGGGCTGCTGAAGGCATGATTTAAAGCAGTTTTGGTGAATTAGAAACAAAAAAAGTTTTTTTGCAAAAAAGTATGGTGCTAAGTGTAACTAGCTTCATGTTTTCATCCAAATACTGTATTGCTTGTAGCTTCCACATACTGCACCCCACAACATTACTTTAATGTTGGTTGTTATTTGGGCTGCTGAAGGCATGATTTAAAGCAGTTTTGGTGAATTAGAAACAAAAAAAGTTTTTTTGCAAAAAAGTATGGTGCTAAGTGTTACTAGCTTTATGTTTTCATCCAAATACTGTATTGCTTGTAGCTTCCACATACTGCACCCCACAACATTACTTTTATGTTGGTTGTTTTTTGGGCTGCTGAAGGCATGATTTAAAGCAGTTTTGGTGAATTTGAAACAAAAAAAGTTTTTTTGCAAAAAAGTATGGTGCTAGGTGTAGATAGCTTCATGTTTTCATCCAAATACTGTATTGCTTGTAGCTTCCACATACTGCATCCCACAACATTACTTTTATGTTGGTTGTTATTTGGGCTGCTGAAGGCATGATTTAAAGCAGTTTTGGTGAATTAGAAACAAAAAAAGTTTTTTTGCAAAAAAGTATGGTGCTAAGTGTTACTAGCTTCATGTTTTCATCCAAATACTGTATTGCTTGTAGCTTCCACATACTGCATCCCACAACATTACTTTTATGTTGGTTGTTATTTGGGCTGCTGAAGGCATGATTTAAAGCAGTTTTGGTGAATTAGAAACAAAAAAAGTTTTTTTGCAAAAAAGTATGGTGCTAGGTGTAGATAGCTTCATCATTTGAAAAGTAGATAGCTTCATGTTTTCATCCAAATACTGTATTGCTTGTAGCTTCCACATACTGCACCCCACAACATTACTTTAATGTTGGTTGTTATTTGGGCAGCTAAAGGCATGATTTAAAGCAGTTTTGGTGAATTAGAAACAAAAAAAGTTTTTTTGCAAAAAAGTATGGTGCTAGGTGTAGATAGCTTCATCATTTGAAAAGTAGATAGCTTCATGTTTTCATCCAAATACTGTATTGCTTGTAGCTTCCACATACTGCACCCCACAACATTACTTTAATGTTGGTTGTTATTTGGGCTGCTGAAGGCATGATTTAAAGCAGTTTTGGTGAATTAGAAACAAAAAAAGTTTTTTTGCAAAAAACTATGGTACTAAGTGTAACTAGCTTCATGTTTTCATCCAAATACTGTATTGCTTGTAGCTTCCACATACTGCATCCCACAACATTACTTTTATGTTGGTTGTTATTTGGGCTGCTGAAGGCATGATTTAAAGCAGTTTTGGTGAATTAGAAACAAAAAAAGTTTTTTTGCAAAAAAGTATGGTGCTAGGTGTAGATAGCTTCATCATTTGAAAAGTAGATAGCTTCATGTTTTCATCCAAATACTGTATTGCTTGTAGCTTCCACATACTGCACCCCACAACATTACTTTTATGTTGGTTGTTATTTGGGCTGCTGAAGGCATGATTTAAAGCAGTTTTGGTGAATTAGAAACAAAAAAAGTTTTTTTGCAAAAAAGTATGGTGCTAAGTGTAACTAGCTTCATGTTTTCATCCAAATACTGTATTGCTTGTAGCTTCCACATACTGCACCCCACAACATTACTTTTATGTTGGTTGTTATTTGGGCTGCTGAAGGCATGATTTAAAGCAGTTTTGGTGAATTAGAAACAAAAAAAGTTTTTTTGCAAAAAAGTATGGTGCTAGGTGTAGATAGCTTCATGTTTTCATCCAAATACTGTATTGCTTGTAGCTTCCACATACTGCATCCCAAAACATTACTTTTATGTTGGTTGTTATTTGGGCTGCTGAAGGCATGATTTAAAGCAGTTTTGGTGAATTAGAAACAAAAAAAGTTTTTTTGCAAAAAAGTATGGTGCTAGGTGTAGATAGCTTCATCATTTGAAAAGTAGATAGCTTCATGTTTTCATCCAAATACTGTATTGCTTGTAGCTTCCACATACTGCACCCCACAACATTACTTTAATGTTGGTTGTTATTTGGGCAGCTAAAGGCATGATTTAAAGCAGTTTTGGTGAATTAGAAACAAAAAAAGTTTTTTTGCAAAAAAGTATGGTGCTAAGTGTAACTAGCTTCATGTTTTCATCCAAATACTGTAGTGCTTGTAGCTTCCACATACTGCACCCCACAACATTACTTTTATGTTGGTTGTTATTTGGGCTGCTGAAGGCATGATTTAAAGCAGTTTTGGTGAATTAGAAACAAAAAAAGTTTTTTTGCAAAAAAGTATGGTGCTAAGTGTTACTAGCTTCATGTTTTCATCCAAATACTGTATTGCTTGTAGCTTCCACATACTGCACCCCACAACATTACTTTTATGTTGGTTGTTATTTGGGCTGCTGAAGGCATGATTTAAAGCAGTTTTGGTGAATTAGAAACAAAAAAAGTTTTTTTGCAAAAAAGTATGGTGCTAAGTGTTACTAGCTTCATGTTTTCATCCAAATACTGTATTGCTTGTAGCTTCCACATACTGCACCCCACAACATTACTTTTATGTTGGTTGTTATTTGGGCTGCTGAAGGCATGAATTAAAGCAGTTTTGGTGAATTAGAAACAAAAAAAGTTTTTTTGCAAAACAGTATGGTGCTAGGTGTAGATAGCTTCATGTTTTCATCCAAATACTGTATTGCGTGTAGCTTCCACATACTGCATCCCAAAACATTACTTTTATGTTGGTTGTTATTTGGGCTGCTGAAGGCATGATTTAAAGCAGTTTTGGTGAATTAGAAACAAAAAAAGTTTTTTTGCAAAAAAGTATGGTGCTAGGTGTAGATAGCTTCATGTTTTCATCCAAATACTGTATTGCTTGTACCTTCCACATACTGCACCCCACAACATTACTTTTATGTTGGTTGTTATTTGGGCTGCTAAAGGCATGATTTAAAGCAGTTTTGGTGAATTAGAAACAAAAAAAGTTTTTTTGCAAAAAAGTATGGTGCTAAGTGTTACTAGCTTCATGTTTTCATCCAAATACTGTATTGCTTGTAGCTTCCACATACTGCACCCCACAACATTACTTTTATGTTGGTTGTTATTTGGGCTGCTGAAGGCATGATTTAAAGCAGTTTTGGTGAATTAGAAACAAAAAAAGTTTTTTTGCAAAAAAGTATGGTGCTAGGTGTAGATAGCTTCATGTTTTCATCCAAATACTGTATTGCTTGTAGCTTCCACATACTGCATCCCACAACATTACTTTTATGTTGGTTGTTATTTGGGCTGCTGAAGGCATGATTTAAAGCAGTTTTGGTGAATTAGAAACAAAAAAAATTTTTTTGCAAAAAAGTATGGTGCTAGGTGTAGATAGCTTCATGTTTTCATCCAAATACTGTATTGCGTGTAGCTTCCACATACTGCACCCCACAACATTACTTTTATGTTGGTTGTTATTTGGGCTGCTGAAGGCATGATTTAAAGCAGTTTTGGTGAATTAGAAACAAAAAAAGTTTTTTTGCAAAAAAGTATGGTGCTAAGTGTAACTAGCTTCATGTTTTCATCCAAATACTGTATTGCTTGTAGCTTCCACATACTGCACCCCACAACATTACTTTTATGTTGGTTGTTATTTGGGCTGCTGAAGGCATGATTTAAAGCAGTTTTGGTGAATTAGAAACAAAAAAAGTTTTTTTGCAAAAAAGTATGGTGCTAAGTGTTACTAGCTTCATGTTTTCATCCAAATACTGTATTGCTTGTAGCTTCCACATACTGCACCCCACAACATTACTTTTATGTTGGTTGTTATTTGGGCTGCTGAAGGCATGATTTAAATCAGTTTTGGTGAATTAGAAACAAAAAAAGTTTTTTTGCAAAAAGGTATGGTGCTAAGTGTTACTAGCTTCATGTTTTCATCCAAATACTGTATTGCTTGTAGCTTCCACATACTGCATCCCAAAACATTACTTTTATGTTGGTTGTTATTTGGGCTGCTGAAGGCATGATTTAAAGCAGTTTTGGTGAATTAGAAACAAAAAAAGTTTTTTTGCAAAAAAGTATGGTGCTAAGTGTAACTAGCTTCATGTTTTCATCCAAATACTGTATTGCTTGTAGCTTCCACATACTGCACCCCACAACATTACTTTAATGTTGGTTGTTATTTGGGCTGCTGAAGGCATGATTTAAAGCAGTTTTGGTGAATTAGAAACAAAAAAAGTTTTTTTGCAAAAAAGTATGGTGCTAAGTGTTACTAGCTTTATGTTTTCATCCAAATACTGTATTGCTTGTAGCTTCCACATACTGCACCCCACAACATTACTTTTATGTTGGTTGTTTTTTGGGCTGCTGAAGGCATGATTTAAAGCAGTTTTGGTGAATTTGAAACAAAAAAAGTTTTTTTGCAAAAAAGTATGGTGCTAGGTGTAGATAGCTTCATGTTTTCATCCAAATACTGTATTGCTTGTAGCTTCCACATACTGCATCCCACAACATTACTTTTATGTTGGTTGTTATTTGGGCTGCTGAAGGCATGATTTAAAGCAGTTTTGGTGAATTAGAAACAAAAAAAGTTTTTTTGCAAAAAAGTATGGTGCTAAGTGTTACTAGCTTCATGTTTTCATCCAAATACTGTATTGCTTGTAGCTTCCACATACTGCATCCCACAACATTACTTTTATGTTGGTTGTTATTTGGGCTGCTGAAGGCATGATTTAAAGCAGTTTTGGTGAATTAGAAACAAAAAAAGTTTTTTTGCAAAAAAGTATGGTGCTAGGTGTAGATAGCTTCATCATTTGAAAAGTAGATAGCTTCATGTTTTCATCCAAATACTGTATTGCTTGTAGCTTCCACATACTGCACCCCACAACATTACTTTAATGTTGGTTGTTATTTGGGCAGCTAAAGGCATGATTTAAAGCAGTTTTGGTGAATTAGAAACAAAAAAAGTTTTTTTGCAAAAAAGTATGGTGCTAGGTGTAGATAGCTTCATCATTTGAAAAGTAGATAGCTTCATGTTTTCATCCAAATACTGTATTGCTTGTAGCTTCCACATACTGCACCCCACAACATTACTTTAATGTTGGTTGTTATTTGGGCTGCTGAAGGCATGATTTAAAGCAGTTTTGGTGAATTAGAAACAAAAAAAGTTTTTTTGCAAAAAACTATGGTACTAAGTGTAACTAGCTTCATGTTTTCATCCAAATACTGTATTGCTTGTAGCTTCCACATACTGCATCCCACAACATTACTTTTATGTTGGTTGTTATTTGGGCTGCTGAAGGCATGATTTAAAGCAGTTTTGGTGAATTAGAAACAAAAAAAGTTTTTTTGCAAAAAAGTATGGTGCTAGGTGTAGATAGCTTCATCATTTGAAAAGTAGATAGCTTCATGTTTTCATCCAAATACTGTATTGCTTGTAGCTTCCACATACTGCACCCCACAACATTACTTTTATGTTGGTTGTTATTTGGGCTGCTGAAGGCATGATTTAAAGCAGTTTTGGTGAATTAGAAACAAAAAAAGTTTTTTTGCAAAAAAGTATGGTGCTAAGTGTAACTAGCTTCATGTTTTCATCCAAATACTGTATTGCTTGTAGCTTCCACATACTGCACCCCACAACATTACTTTTATGTTGGTTGTTATTTGGGCTGCTGAAGGCATGATTTAAAGCAGTTTTGGTGAATTAGAAACAAAAAAAGTTTTTTTGCAAAAAAGTATGGTGCTAGGTGTAGATAGCTTCATGTTTTCATCCAAATACTGTATTGCTTGTAGCTTCCACATACTGCATCCCAAAACATTACTTTTATGTTGGTTGTTATTTGGGCTGCTGAAGGCATGATTTAAAGCAGTTTTGGTGAATTAGAAACAAAAAAAGTTTTTTTGCAAAAAAGTATGGTGCTAGGTGTAGATAGCTTCATCATTTGAAAAGTAGATAGCTTCATGTTTTCATCCAAATACTGTATTGCTTGTAGCTTCCACATACTGCACCCCACAACATTACTTTTATGTTGGTTGTTATTTGGGCTGCTGAAGGCATGATTTAAAGCAGTTTTGGTGAATTAGAAACAAAAAAAGTTTTTTTGCAAAAAAGTATGGTGCTAAGTGTTACTAGCTTCATGTTTTCATCCAAATACTGTATTGCTTGTAGCTTCCACATACTGCACCCCACAACATTACTTTTATGTTGGTTGTTATTTGGGCTGCTGAAGGCATGATTTAAAGCAGTTTTGGTGAATTAGAAACAAAAAAAGTTTTTTTGCAAAAAAGTATGGTGCTAAGTGTTACTAGCTTCATGTTTTCATCCAAATACTGTATTGCTTGTAGCTTCCACATACTGCACCCCACAACATTACTTTTATGTTGGTTGTTATTTGGGCTGCTGAAGGCATGAATTAAAGCAGTTTTGGTGAATTAGAAACAAAAAAAGTTTTTTTGCAAAACAGTATGGTGCTAGGTGTAGATAGCTTCATGTTTTCATCCAAATACTGTATTGCGTGTAGCTTCCACATACTGCATCCCAAAACATTACTTTTATGTTGGTTGTTATTTGGGCTGCTGAAGGCATGATTTAAAGCAGTTTTGGTGAATTAGAAACAAAAAAAGTTTTTTTGCAAAAAAGTATGGTGCTAGGTGTAGATAGCTTCATCATTTGAAAATTGGATAGCTTCATGTTTTCATCCAAATACTGTATTGCTTGTAGCTTCCACATACTGCACCCCACAACATTACTTTAATGTTGGTTGTTATTTGGGCAGCTAAAGGCATGATTTAAAGCAGTTTTGGTGAATTAGAAACAAAAAAAGTTTTTTTGCAAAAAAGTATGGTGCTAAGTGTAACTAGCTTCATGTTTTCATCCAAATACTGTATTGCTTGTAGCTTCCACATACTGCACCCCACAACATTACTTTTATGTTGGTTGTTATTTGGGCTGCTGAAGGCATGATTTAAAGCAGTTTTGGTGAATTAGAAACAAAAAAAGTTTTTTTGCAAAATAGTATGGTGCTAGGTGTAGATAGCTTCATGTTTTCATCCAAATACTGTATTGCGTGTAGCTTCCACATACTGCATCCCACAACATTACTTTTATGTTGGTTGTTATTTGGGCTGCTGAAGGCATGATTTAAAGCAGGTTTGGTGAATTAGAAACAAAAAAAGTTTTTTTGCAAAAGAGTATGGTGCTAGGTGTAACTAGCTTCATGTTTTCATCCAAATACTGTATTGCTTGTAGCTTCCACATACTGCACCCCACAACATTACTTTTATGTTGGTTGTTATTTGGGCTGCTGAAGGCATGATTTAAAGCAGTTTTGGTGAATTAGAAACAAAAAAAGTTTTTTTGCAAAAAAGTATGGTGCTAAGTGTTACTAGCTTCATGTTTTCATCCAAATACTGTATTGCTTGTAGCTTCCACATACTGCACCCCACAACATTACTTTTATGTTGGTTGTTATTTGGGCTGCTGAAGGCATGATTTAAAGCAGTTTTGGTGAATTAGAAACAAAAAAAGTTTTTTTGCAAAAAAGTATGGTGCTAAGTGTTACTAGCTTCATGTTTTCATCCAAATACTGTATTGCTTGTAGCTTCCACATACTGCACCCCACAACATTACTGTTATGTTGGTTGTTATTTGGGCTGCTGAAGGCATGATTTAAAGCAGTTTGGTGAATTAGAAACAAAAAAAGTTTTTTTGCAAAATAGTATGGTGCTAGGTGTAGATAGCTTCATGTTTTCATCCAAATACTGTATTGCGTGTAGCTTCCACATACTGCATCCCACAACATTACTTTTATGTTGGTTGTTATTTGGGCTGCTGAAGGCATGATTTAAAGCAGGTTTGGTGAATTAGAAACAAAAAAAGTTTTTTTGCAAAAGAGTATGGTGCTAGGTGTAACTAGCTTCATGTTTTCATCCAAATACTGTATTGCTTGTAGCTTCCACATACTGCACCCCACAACATTACTTTTATGTTGGTTGTTATTTGGGCTGCTGAAGGCATGATTTAAAGCAGTTTTGGTGAATTAGAAACAAAAAAAGTTTTTTTGCAAAAAAGTATGGTGCTAAGTGTTACTAGCTTCATGTTTTCATCCAAATACTGTATTGCTTGTAGCTTCCACATACTGCACCCCACAACATTACTGTTATGTTGGTTGTTATTTGGGCTGCTGAAGGCATGATTTAAAGCAGTTTTTGTGAATTAGAAACAAAAAAAGTTTTTTTGCAAAAAAGTATGGTGCTAGGTGTAGATAGCTTCATGTTTTCATCCAAATACTGTATTGCTTGTAGCTTCCACATACTGCATCCCACAACATTACTTTTATGTTGGTTGTTATTTGGGCTGCTGAAGGCATGATTTAAAGCAGTTTTGGTGAATTAGAAACAAAAAAAAGTTTTTTTGCAAAAAACTATGGTGCTAAGTGTAACTAGCTTCATGTTTTCATCCAAATACTGTATTGCTTGTAGCTTCCACATACTGCACCCCACAACATTACTTTAATGTTGGTTGTTATTTGGGCAGCTAAAGGCATGATTTAAAGCAGTTTTGGTGAATTAGAAACAAAAAAAGTTTTTTTGCAAAAAAGTATGGTGCTAAGTGTAACTAGCTTCATGTTTTCATCCAAATACTGTAGTGCTTGTAGCTTCCACATACTGCACCCCACAACATTACTTTTATGTTGGTTGTTATTTGGGCTGCTGAAGGCATGATTTAAAGCAGTTTTGGTGAATTAGAAACAAAAAAAGTTTTTTTGCAAAAAAGTATGGTGCTAAGTGTAACTAGCTTCATGTTTTCATCCAAATACTGTATTGCTTGTAGCTTCCACATACTGCACCCCACAACATTACTTTTATGTTGGTTGTTATTTGGGCTGCTGAAGGCATGATTTAAAGCAGTTTTGGTGAATTAGAAACAAAAAAAGTTTTTTTGCAAAAAAGTATGGTGCTAGGTGTAGATAGCTTCATGTTTTCATCCAAATACTGTATTGCTTGTAGCTTCCACATACTGCACCCCACAACATTACTTTAATGTTGGTTGTTATTTGGGCAGCTAAAGGCATGATTTAAAGCAGTTTTGGTGAATTAGAAACAAAAAAAGTTTTTTTGCAAAAAAGTATGGTGCTAAGTGTAACTAGCTTCATGTTTTCATCCAAATACTGTATTGCTTGTACCTTCCACATACTGCACCCCACAACATTACTTTTATGTTGGTTGTTATTTGGGCTGCTAAAGGCATGATTTAAAGCAGTTTTGGTGAATTAGAAACAAAAAAAGTTTTTTTGCAAAAAAGTATGGTGCTAGGTGTAGATAGCTTCATGTTTTCATCCAAATACTGTATTGCTTGTAGCTTCCACATACTGCATCCCACAACATTACTTTTATGTTGGTTGTTATTTGGGCTGCTGAAGGCATGATTTAAAGCAGTTTTGGTGAATTAGAAACAAAAAAAGTTTTTTTGCAAAAAACTATGGTGCTAAGTGTAACTAGCTTCATGTTTTCATCCAAATACTGTATTGCTTGTAGCTTCCACATACTGCACCCCACAACATTACTTTAATGTTGGTTGTTATTTGGGCAGCTAAAGGCATGATTTAAAGCAGTTTTGGTGAATTAGAAACAAAAAAAGTTTTTTTGCAAAAAAGTATGGTGCTAAGTGTAACTAGCTTCATGTTTTCATCCAAATACTGTAGTGCTTGTAGCTTCCACATACTGCACCCCACAACATTACTTTTATGTTGGTTGTTATTTGGGCTGCTGAAGGCATGATTTAAAGCAGTTTTGGTGAATTAGAAACAAAAAAAGTTTTTTTGCAAAAAAGTATGGTGCTAAGTGTAACTAGCTTCATGTTTTCATCCAAATACTGTATTGCTTGTAGCTTCCACATACTGCACCCCACAACATTACTTTTATGTTGGTTGTTATTTGGGCTGCTGAAGGCATGATTTAAAGCAGTTTTGGTGAATTAGAAACAAAAAAAGTTTTTTTGCAAAAAAGTATGGTGCTAGGTGTAGATAGCTTCATGTTTTCATCCAAATACTGTATTGCGTGTAGCTTCCACATACTGCATCCCAAAACATTACTTTTATGTTGGTTGTTATTTGGGCTGCTGAACGCATGATTTAAAGCAGTTTTGGTGAATTAGAAACAAAAAAAGTTTTTTTGCAAAATAGTATGGTGCTAGGTGTAGATAGCTTCATGTTTTCATCCAAATACTGTATTGCGTGTAGCTTCCACATACTGCATCCCACAACATTACTTTTATGTTGGTTGTTATTTGGGCTGCTGAATGCATGATTTAAAGCAGGTTTGGTGAATTAGAAACAAAAAAAGTTTTTTTGCAAAGAGTATGGTGCTAGGTGTAACTAGCTTCATGTTTTCATCCAAATACTGTATTGCTTGTAGCTTCCACATACTGCATCCCACAACATTACTTTTATGTTGGTTGTTATTTGGGCTGCTGAAGGCATGATTTAAAGCAGTTTTGGTGAATAAGAAACAAAAAAAGTTTTTTGCAAAAAAGTATGGTGCTAGGTGTAGATAGCTTCATCATTTGAAAAGTAGATAGCTTCATGTTTTCATCCAAATACTGTATTGCTTGTAGCTTCCACATACTGCACCCCACAACATTACTTTTATGTTGGTTGTTATTTCGGCTGCTGAAGGCATGATTTAAAGCAGTTTTGGTGAATTAGAAACAAAAAAAGTTTTTTTGCAAAAAAGTATGGTGCTAGGTGTAGATAGCTTCATGTTTTCATCCAAATACTGTATTGCGTGTAGCTTCCACATACTGCATCCCAAAACATTACTTTTATGTTGGTTGTTATTTGGGCTGCTGAAGGCATGATTTAAAGCAGTTTTGGTGAATTAGAAACAAAAAAAGTTTTTTTGCAAAATAGTATGGTGCTAGGTGTAGATAGCTTCATGTTTTCATCCAAATACTGTATTGCGTGTAGCTTCCACATACTGCATCCCACAACATTACTTTTATGTTGGTTGTTATTTGGGCTGCTGAATGCATGATTTAAAGCAGGTTTGGTGAATTAGAAACAAAAAAAGTTTTTTTGCAAAAAAGTATGGTGCTAAGTGTAACTAGCTTCATGTTTTCATCCAAATACTGTATTGCTTGTACCTTCCACATACTGCACCCCACAACATTACTTTTATGTTGGTTGTTATTTGGGCTGCTAAAGGCATGATTTAAAGCAGTTTTGGTGAATTAGAAACAAAAAAAGTTTTTTTGCAAAAAAGTATGGTGCTAAGTGTTACTAGCTTCATGTTTTCATCCAAATACTGTATTGCTTGTAGCTTCCACATACTGCACCCCACAACATTACTTTTATGTTGGTTGTTATTTGGGCTGCTGAAGGCATGATTTAAAGCAGTTTTGGTGAATTAGAAACAAAAAAAGTTTTTTTGCAAAAAAGTATGGTGCTAGGTGTAGATAGCTTCATGTTTTCATCCAAATACTGTATTGCTTGTAGCTTCCACATACTGCATCCCACAACATTACTTTTATGTTGGTTGTTATTTGGGCTGCTGAAGGCATGATTTAAAGCAGTTTTGGTGAATTAGAAACAAAAAAAGTTTTTTTGCAAAAAAGTATGGTGCTAGGTGTAGATAGCTTCATGTTTTCATCCAAATACTGTATTGCGTGTAGCTTCCACATACTGCATCCCAAAACATTACTTTTATGTTGGTTGTTATTTGGGCTGCTGAAGGCATGATTTAAAGCAGTTTTGGTGAATTAGAAACAAAAAAAGTTTTTTTGCAAAAAAGTATGGTGCTAGGTGTAACTAGCTTCATGTTTTCATCCAAATACTGTATTGCTTGTAGCTTCCACATACTGCACCCCACAACATTACTTTTATGTTGGTTGTTATTTGGGCTGCTGAAGGCATGATTTAAAGCAGTTTTGGTGAATTAGAAACAAAAAAAGTTTTTTTGCAAAAAAGTATGGTGCTAAGTGTTACTAGCTTTATGTTTTCATTAAAATACTGTATTGCTTGTAGCTTCCACATACTGCACCCCACAACATTACTTTTATGTTGGTTGTTATTTGGGCTGCTGAAGGCATGATTTAAAGCAGTTTTGGTGAATTAGAAACAAAAAAAGTTTTTTTGCAAAAAAGTATGGTGCTAAGTGTAACTAGCTTCATGTTTTCATCCAAATACTGTATTGCTTGTAGCTTCCACATACTGCACCCCACAACATTACTTTTATGTTGGTTGTTATTTGGGCTGCTGAAGGCATGATTTAAAGCAGTTTTGGTGAATTAGAAACAAAAAAAGTTTTTTTGCAAAAAAGTATGGTGCTAGGTGTAGATAGCTTCATGTTTTCATCCAAATACTGTATTGCTTGTAGCTTCCACATACTGCATCCCACAACATTACTTTTATGTTCGTTGTTATTTGGGCTGCTGAAGGCATGATTTAAAGCAGTTTTGGTGAATTAGAAACAAAAAAAGTTTTTTTGCAAAAAAGTTTGGTGCTAGGTGTAGATAGCTTCATCATTTGAAAAGTAGATAGCTTCATGTTTTCATCCAAATACTGTATTGCTTGTAGCTTCCACATACTGCACCCCACAACATTACTTTAATGTTGGTTGTTATTTGGGCAGCTAAAGGCATGATTTAAAGCAGTTTTGGTGAATTAGAAACAAAAAAAGTTTTTTTGCAAAAAAGTATGGTGCTAAGTGTAACTAGCTTCATGTTTTCATCCAAATACTGTATTGCTTGTAGCTTCCACATACTGCACCCCACAACATTACTTTTATGTTGGTTGTTATTTGGGCTGCTAAAGGCATGATTTAAAGCAGTTTTGGTGAATTAGAAACAAAAAAAGTTTTTTTGCAAAATAGTATGGTGCTAGGTGTAGATAGCTTCATGTTTTCATCCAAATACTGTATTGCGTGTAGCTTCCACATACTGCATCCCAAAACATTACTTTTATGTTGGTTGTTATTTGGGCTGCTGAAGGCATGATTTAAAGCAGTTTTGGTGAATTAGAAACAAAAAAAGTTTTTTTGCAAAAAAGTATGGTGCTAGGTGTAGATAGCTTCATCATTTGAAAAGTAGATAGCTTCATGTTTTCATCCAAATACTGTATTGCTTGTAGCTTCCACATACTGCACCCCACAACATTACTTTAATGTTGGTTGTTATTTGGGCAGCTAAAGGCATGATTTAAAGCAGTTTTGGTGAATTAGAAACAAAAAAAGTTTTTTTGCAAAAAAGTATGGTGCTAAGTGTAACTAGCTTCATGTTTTCATCCAAATACTGTAGTGCTTGTAGCTTCCACATACTGCACCCCACAACATTACTTTTATGTTGGTTGTTATTTGGGCTGCTGAAGGCATGATTTAAAGCAGTTTTGGTGAATTAGAAACAAAAAAAGTTTTTTTGCAAAAAAGTATGGTGCTAGGTGTAGATAGCTTCATCATTTGAAAAGTAGATAGCTTCATGTTTTCATCCAAATACTGTATTGCTTGTAGCTTCCACATACTGCACCCCACAACATTACTTTTATGTTGGTTGTTATTTGGGCTGCTGAAGGCATGATTTAAAGCAGTTTTGGTGAATTAGAAACAAAAAAAGTTTTTTTGCAAAAAAGTATGGTGCTAAGTGTAACTAGCTTCATGTTTTCATCCAAATACTGTATTGCTTGTAGCTTCCACATACTGCACCCCACAACATTACTTTTATGTTGGTTGTTATTTGGGCTGCTGAAGGCATGATTTAAAGCAGTTTTGGTGAATTAGAAACAAAAAAAGTTTTTTTGCAAAAAAGTATGGTGCTAAGTGTAACTAGCTTCATGTTTTCATCCAAATACTGTATTGCTTGTAGCTTCCACATACTGCACCCCACAACATTACTTTTATGTTGGTTGTTATTTGGGCTGCTGAAGGCATGATTTAAAGCAGTTTTGGTGAATTAGAAACAAAAAAGTTTTTTTGCAAAAAAGTATGGTGCTAGGTGAAGATAGCTTCATCATTTGAAAAGTAGATAGCTTCATGTTTTCATCCAAATACTGTATTGCTTGTAGCTTCCACATACTGCATCCCACAACATTACTTTTATGTTGGTTGTTATTTGGGCTGCTGAATGCATGATTTAAAGCAGTTTTGGTGAATTAGAAACAAAAAAAGTTTTTTTGCAAAAAAAGTATGGTGCTAGGTGTAGATAGCTTCATGTTTTCATCCAAATACTGTATTGCGTGTAGATTCCACATACTGCATCCCACAACATTACTTTTATGTTGGTTGTTATTTGGGCTGCTGAAGGCATGATTTAAAGCAGTTTTGGTGAATTAGAAACAAAAAAAGTTTTTTTGCAAAAAAGTATGGTGCTAAGTGTAACTAGCTTCATGTTTTCATCCAAATACTGTATTGCTTGTAGCTTCCACATACTGCACCCCACAACATTACTTTTATGTTGGTTGTTATTTGGGCTGCTGAAGGCATGATTTAAAGCAGTTTTGGTGAATTAGAAACAAAAAAAGTTTTTTTGCAAAAAAGTATGGTGCTAAGTGTAACTAGCTTCATGTTTTCATCCAAATACTGTATTGCTTGTAGCTTCCACATACTGCACCCCACAACATTACTTTTATGTTGGTTGTTATTTGGGCTGCTGAAGGCATGATTTAAAGCAGTTTTGGTGAATTAGAAACAAAAAAAGTTTTTTTGCAAAACAGTATGGTGCTAGGTGTAGATAGCTTCATGTTTTCATCCAAATACTGTATTGCGTGTAGCTTCCACATACTGCATCCCAAAACATTACTTTTATGTTGGTTGTTATTTGGGCTGCTGAAGGCATGATTTAAAGCAGTTTTGGTGAATTAGAAACAAAAAAAGTTTTTTTGCAAAAAAGTATGGTGCTAGGTGTAGATAGCTTCATCATTTGAAAAGTAGATAGCTTCATGTTTTCATCCAAATACTGTATTGCTTGTAGCTTCCACATACTGCACCCCACAACATTACTTTAATGTTGGTTGTTATTTGGGCAGCTAAAGGCATGATTTAAAGCAGTTTTGGTGAATTAGAAACAAAAAAAGTTTTTTTGCAAAAAAGTATGGTGCTAAGTGTAACTAGCTTCATGTTTTCATCCAAATACTGTATTGCTTGTACCTTCCACATACTGCACCCCACAACATTACTTTTATGTTGGTTGTTATTTGGGCTGCTAAAGGCATGATTTAAAGCAGTTTTGGTGAATTAGAAACAAAAAAAGGTTTTTTGCAAAAAAGTATGGTGCTAAGTGTAACTAGCTTCATGTTTTCATCCAAATACTGTATTGCTTGTAGCTTCCACATACTGCACCCCACAACATTACTTTTATGTTGGTTGTTATTTGGGCTGCTGAAGGCATGATTTAAAGCAGTTTTGGTGAATTAGAAACAAAAAAAGTTTTTTTGCAAAAAAGTATGGTGCTAGGTGTAGATAGCTTCATCATTTGAAAAGTAGATAGCTTCATGTTTTCATCCAAATACTGTATTGCTTGTAGCTTCCACATACTGCACCCCACAACATTAGTTTAATGTTGGTTGTTATTTGGGCTGCTGAAGGCATGATTTAAAGCAGTTTTGGTGAATTAGAAACAAAAAAAGTTTTTTTGCAAAAAACTATGGTGCTAAGTGTAGATAGCTTAATGTTTTCATCCAAATACTGTATTGCGTGTAGCTTCCACATACTGCATCCCAAAACATTACTTTTATGTTGGTTGTTATTTGGGCTGCTGAAGGCATGATTTAAAGCAGTTTTGGTGAATTAGAAACAAAAAAAGTTTTTTTGCAAAAAAGTATGGTGCTAAGTGTAACTAGCTTCATGTTTTCATCCAAATACTGTATTGCTTGTAGCTTCCACATACTGCACCCCACAACATTACTTTTATGTTGGTTGTTATTTGGGCTGCTGAAGGCATGATTTAAAGCAGTTTTGGTGAATTAGAAACAAAAAAAGTTTTTTTGCAAAAAAGTATGGTGCTAAGTGTAACTAGCTTCATGTTTTCATCCAAATACTGTATTGCTTGTAGCTTCAACATACTGCACCCCACAACATTACTTTTATGTTGGTTGTTATTTGGGCTGCTGAAGGCATGATTTAAAGCAGTTTTGGTGAATTAGAAACAAAAAAAGTTTTTTTGCAAAAAAGTATGGTGCTAGGTGTAGATAGCTTCATGTTTTCATCCAAATACTGTATTGCTTGTAGCTTCCACATACTGCATCCCACAACATTACTTTTATGTTGGTTGTTATTTGGGCTGCTGAAGGCATGATTTAAAGCAGTTTTGGTGAATTAGAAACAAAAAAAGTTTTTTTGCAAAAAAGTATGGTGCTAGGTGTAGATAGCTTCATGTTTTCATCCAAATACTGTATTGCGTGTAGCTTCCACATACTGCATCCCAAAACATTACTTTTATGTTGGTTGTTATTTGGGCTGCTGAAGGCATGATTTAAAGCAGTTTTGGTGAATTAGAAACAAAAAAAGTTTTTTTGCAAAAAAGTATGGTGCTAGGTGTAGATAGCTTAATGTTTTCATCCAAATACTGTATTGCTTGTAGCTTCCACATACTGCACCCCACAACATTACTTTAATGTTGGTTGTTATTTGGGCTGCTAAAGGCATGATTTAAAGCAGTTTTGGTGAATTAGAAACAAAAAAAGTTTTTTTGCAAAAAAGTATGGTGCTAAGTGTAACTAGCTTCATGTTTTCATCCAAATACTGTATTGCTTGTAGCTTCCACATACTGCACCCCACAACATTACTTTTATGTTGGTTGTTATTTGGGCTGCTGAAGGCATGATTTAAAGCAGTTTTGGTGAATTAGAAACAAAAAAAGTTTTTTTGCAAAAAAGTATGGTGCTAAGTGTTACTAGCTTTATGTTTTCATCCAAATACTGTATTGCTTGTAGCTTCCACATACTGCACTCCACAACATTACTTTTATGTTGGTTGTTATTTGGGCTGCTGAAGGCATGATTTAAAGCAGTTTTGGTGAATTTGAAACAAAAAAAGTTTTTTTGCAAAAAAGTATGGTGCTAGGTGTAGATAGCTTCATGTTTTCATCCAAATACTGTATTGCTTGTAGCTTCCACATACTGCATCCCACAACATTACTTTTATGTTGGTTGTTATTTGGGCTGCTGAAGGCATGATTTAAAGCAGTTTTGGTGAATTAGAAACAAAAAAAGTTTTTTTGCAAAAAAGTATGGTGCTAGGTGTAGATAGCTTCATGTTTTCATCCAAATACTGTATTGCGTGTAGCTTCCACATACTGCATCCCAAAACATTACTTTTATGTTGGTTGTTATTTGGGCTGCTGAAGGCATGATTTAAAGCAGTTTTGGTGAATTAGAAACAAAAAAAGTTTTTTTGCAAAAAAGTATGGTGCTAAGTGTTACTAGCTTCATGTTTTCATCCAAATACTGTATTGCTTGTAGCTTCCACATACTGCACCCCACAACATTACTTTTATGTTGGTTGTTATTTGGGCTGCTGAAGGCATGATTTAAAGCAGTTTTGGTGAATTAGAAACAAAAAAAGTTTTTTTGCAATAAAGTATGGTGCTAGGTGTAGATAGCTTCATGTTTTCATCCAAATACTGTATTGCTTGTAGCTTCCACATACTGCATCCCACAACATTACTTTTATGTTGGTTGTTATTTGGGCTGCTGAAGGCATGATTTAAAGCAGTTTTGGTGAATTAGAAACAAAAAAAGTTTTTTTGCAAAAAAGTATGGAGCTAGGTGTAGATAGCTTCATCATTTGAAAAGTAGATAGCTTCATGTTTTCATCCAAATACTGTATTGCTTGTAGCTTCCACATACTGCACCCACAACATTACTTTAATGTTGGTTGTTATTTGGGCAGCTAAAGGCATGATTTAAAGCAGTTTTGGTGAATTAGAAACAAAAAAAGTTTTTTTGCAAAAAAGTATGGTGCTAAGTGTAACTAGCTTCATGTTTTCATCCAAATACTGTATTGCTTGTAGCTTCCACATACTGCACCCCACAACATTACTTTTATGTTGGTTGTTATTTGGGCTGCTGAAGGCATGATTTAAAGCAGTTTTGGTGAATTAGAAACAAAAAAAGTTTTTTTGCAAAATAGTATGGTGCTAGGTGTAGATAGCTTCATGTTTTCATCCAAATACTGTATTGCGTGTAGCTTCCACATACTGCATCCCACAACATTACTTTTATGTTGGTTGTTATTTGGGCTGCTGAAGGCATGATTTAAAGCAGTTTTGGTGAATTAGAAACAAAAAAAGTTTTTTTGCAAAAGAGTATGGTGCTAGGTGTAACTAGCTTCATGTTTTCATCCAAATACTGTATTGCTTGTAGCTTCCACATACTGCACCCCACAACATTACTTTTATGTTGGTTGTTATTTGGGCTGCTGAAGGCATGATTTAAAGCAGTTTTGGTGAATTAGAAACAAAAAAAGTTTTTTTGCAAAAAAGTATGGTGCTAGGTGTAGATAGCTTCATCATTTGAAAAGTAGATAGCTTCATGTTTTCATCCAAATACTGTATTGCTTGTAGCTTCCACATACTGCACCCCACAACATTACTTTAATGTTGGTTGTTATTTGGGCAGCTAAAGGCATGATTTAAAGCAGTTTTGGTGAATTAGAAACAAAAAAAGTTTTTTTGCAAAAAAGTATGGTGCTAAGTGTAACAAGCTTCATGTTTTCATCCAAATACTGTATTGCTTGTAGCTTCCACATACTGCACCCCACAACATTACTTTTATGTTGGTTGTTATTTGGGCTGCTGAAGGCATGATTTAAAGCAGTTTTGGTGAATTAGAAACAAAAAAAGTTTTTTTGCAAAAAAGTATGGTGCTAAGTGTAACTAGCTTCATGTTTTCATCGAAATACTGTATTGCGTGTAGCTTCCACATACTGCATCCCACTACATTACTTTTATGTTGGTTGTTATTTGGGCTGCTGAAGGCATGATTTAAAGCAGTTTTGGTGAATTAGAAACAAAAAAAGTTTTTTTGCAAAAAAGTATGGTGCTAAGTGTAACTAGCTTCATGTTTTCATCCAAATACTGTATTGCTTGTAGCTTCCACATACTGCACCCCACAACATTACTTTTATGTTGGTTGTTATTTGGGCTGCTGAAGGCATGATTTAAAGCAGTTTTGGTGAATTAGAAACAAAAAAAGTTTTTTTGCAAAAAAGTATGGTGCTAAGTGTAACTAGCTTTATGTTTTCATCCAAATACTGTATTGCTTGTAGCTTCCACATACTGCACCCCACAACATTACTTTTATGTTGGTTGTTATTTGGGCTGCTGAAGGCATGATTTAAAGCAGTTTTGGTGAATTAGAAACAAAAAAAGTTTTTTTGCAAAAAAGTATGGTGCTAAGTGTAACTAGCTTCATGTTTTCATGCAAATACTGTATTGCTTGTAGCTTCCACATACTGCACCCCACAACATTACTTTTATGTTGGTTGTTATTTGGGCTGCTGAAGGCATGATTTAAAGCAGTTTTGGTGAATTAGAAACAAAAAAAGTTTTTTTGCAAAAAAGTATGGTGCTAGGTGTAGATAGCTTCATCATTTGAAAAGTAGATAGCTTCATGTTTTCATCCAAATACTGTATTGCTTGTAGCTTCCACATACTGCACCCCACAACATTACTTTAATGTTGGTTGTTATTTGGGCAGCTAAAGGCATGATTTAAAGCAGTTTTGGTGAATTAGAAACAAAAAAAGTTTTTTTGCAAAAAAGTATGGTGCTAGGTGTAGATAGCTTCATCATTTGAAAAGTAGATAGCTTCATGTTTTCATCCAAATACTGTATTGCTTGTAGCTTCCACATACTGCACCCCACAACATTACTTTAATGTTGGTTGTTATTTGGGCTGCTGAAGGCATGATTTAAAGCAGTTTTGGTGAATTAGAAACAAAAAAAGTTTTTTTGCAAAAAACTATGGTACTAAGTGTAACTAGCTTCATGTTTTCATCCAAATACTGTATTGCTTGTAGCTTCCACATACTGCATCCCACAACATTACTTTTATGTTGGTTGTTATTTGGGCTGCTGAAGGCATGATTTAAAGCAGTTTTGGTGAATTAGAAACAAAAAAAGTTTTTTTGCAAAAAAGTATGGTGCTAGGTGTAGATAGCTTCATCATTTGAAAAGTAGATAGCTTCATGTTTTCATCCAAATACTGTATTGCTTGTAGCTTCCACATACTGCACCCCACAACATTACTTTTATGTTGGTTGTTATTTGGGCTGCTGAAGGCATGATTTAAAGCAGTTTTGGTGAATTAGAAACAAAAAAAGGTTTTTTGCAAAAAAGTATGGTGCTAAGTGTAACTAGCTTCATGTTTTCATCCAAATACTGTATTGCTTGTAGCTTCCACATACTGCACCCCACAACATTACTTTTATGTTGGTTGTTATTTGGGCTGCTGAAGGCATGATTTAAAGCAGTTTTGGTGAATTAGAAACAAAAAAAGTTTTTTTGCAAAAAAGTATGGTGCTAGGTGTAGATAGCTTCATCATTTGAAAAGTAGATAGCTTCATGTTTTCATCCAAATACTGTATTGCTTGTAGCTTCCACATACTGCACCCCACAACATTAGTTTCATGTTGGTTGTTATTTGGGCTGCTGAAGGCATGATTTAAAGCAGTTTTGGTGAATTAGAAACAAAAAAAGTTTTTTTGCAAAAAACTATGGTGCTAAGTGTAGATAGCTTAATGTTTTCATCCAAATACTGTATTGCGTGTAGCTTCCACATACTGCATCCCAAAACATTACTTTTATGTTGGTTGTTATTTGGGCTGCTGAAGGCATGATTTAAAGCAGTTTTGGTGAATTAGAAACAAAAAAAGTTTTTTTGCAAAAAAGTATGGTGCTAAGTGTAACTAGCTTCATGTTTTCATCCAAATACTGTATTGCTTGTAGCTTCCACATACTGCACCCCACAACATTACTTTTATGTTGGTTGTTATTTGGGCTGCTGAAGGCATGATTTAAAGCAGTTTTGGTGAATTAGAAACAAAAAAAGTTTTTTTGCAAAAAAGTATGGTGCTAAGTGTAACTAGCTTCATGTTTTCATCCAAATACTGTATTGCTTGTAGCTTCAACATACTGCACCCCACAACATTACTTTTATGTTGGTTGTTATTTGGGCTGCTGAAGGCATGATTTAAAGCAGTTTTGGTGAATTAGAAACAAAAAAAGTTTTTTTGCAAAAAAGTATGGTGCTAGGTGTAGATAGCTTCATGTTTTCATCCAAATACTGTATTGCTTGTAGCTTCCACATACTGCATCCCACAACATTACTTTTATGTTGGTTGTTATTTGGGCTGCTGAAGGCATGATTTAAAGCAGTTTTGGTGAATTAGAAACAAAAAAAGTTTTTTTGCAAAAAAGTATGGTGCTAGGTGTAGATAGCTTCATGTTTTCATCCAAATACTGTATTGCGTGTAGCTTCCACATACTGCATCCCAAAACATTACTTTTATGTTGGTTGTTATTTGGGCTGCTGAAGGCATGATTTAAAGCAGTTTTGGTGAATTAGAAACAAAAAAAGTTTTTTTGCAAAAAAGTATGGTGCTAGGTGTAGATAGCTTAATGTTTTCATCCAAATACTGTATTGCTTGTAGCTTCCACATACTGCACCCCACAACATTACTTTAATGTTGGTTGTTATTTGGGCTGCTAAAGGCATGATTTAAAGCAGTTTTGGTGAATTAGAAACAAAAAAAGTTTTTTTGCAAAAAAGTATGGTGCTAAGTGTAACTAGCTTCATGTTTTCATCCAAATACTGTATTGCTTGTAGCTTCCACATACTGCACCCCACAACATTACTTTTATGTTGGTTGTTATTTGGGCTGCTGAAGGCATGATTTAAAGCAGTTTTGGTGAATTAGAAACAAAAAAAGTTTTTTTGCAAAAAAGTATGGTGCTAAGTGTTACTAGCTTTATGTTTTCATCCAAATACTGTATTGCTTGTAGCTTCCACATACTGCACCCCACAACATTACTTTTATGTTGGTTGTTATTTGGGCTGCTGAAGGCATGATTTAAAGCAGTTTTGGTGAATTTGAAACAAAAAAAGTTTTTTTGCAAAAAAGTATGGTGCTAGGTGTAGATAGCTTCATGTTTTCATCCAAATACTGTATTGCTTGTAGCTTCCACATACTGCATCCCACAACATTACTTTTATGTTGGTTGTTATTTGGGCTGCTGAAGGCATGATTTAAAGCAGTTTTGGTGAATTAGAAACAAAAAAAGTTTTTTTGCAAAAAAGTATGGTGCTAGGTGTAGATAGCTTCATGTTTTCATCCAAATACTGTATTGCGTGTAGCTTCCACATACTGCATCCCAAAACATTACTTTTATGTTGGTTGTTATTTGGGCTGCTGAAGGCATGATTTAAAGCAGTTTTGGTGAATTAGAAACAAAAAAAGTTTTTTTGCAAAAAAGTATGGTGCTAAGTGTTACTAGCTTCATGTTTTCATCCAAATACTGTATTGCTTGTAGCTTCCACATACTGCACCCCACAACATTACTTTTATGTTGGTTGTTATTTGGGCTGCTGAAGGCATGATTTAAAGCAGTTTTGGTGAATTAGAAACAAAAAAAGTTTTTTTGCAATAAAGTATGGTGCTAGGTGTAGATAGCTTCATGTTTTCATCCAAATACTGTATTGCTTGTAGCTTCCACATACTGCATCCCACAACATTACTTTTATGTTGGTTGTTATTTGGGCTGCTGAAGGCATGATTTAAAGCAGTTTTGGTGAATTAGAAACAAAAAAAGTTTTTTTGCAAAAAAGTATGGTGCTAGGTGTAGATAGCTTCATCATTTGAAAAGTAGATAGCTTCATGTTTTCATCCAAATACTGTATTGCTTGTAGCTTCCACATACTGCACCCACAACATTACTTTAATGTTGGTTGTTATTTGGGCAGCTAAAGGCATGATTTAAAGCAGTTTTGGTGAATTAGAAACAAAAAAAGTTTTTTTGCAAAAAAGTATGGTGCTAAGTGTAACTAGCTTCATGTTTTCATCCAAATACTGTATTGCTTGTAGCTTCCACATACTGCACCCCACAACATTACTTTTATGTTGGTTGTTATTTGGGCTGCTGAAGGCATGATTTAAAGCAGTTTTGGTGAATTAGAAACAAAAAAAGTTTTTTTGCAAAATAGTATGGTGCTAGGTGTAGATAGCTTCATGTTTTCATCCAAATACTGTATTGCGTGTAGCTTCCACATACTGCATCCCACAACATTACTTTTATGTTGGTTGTTATTTGGGCTGCTGAAGGCATGATTTAAAGCAGTTTTGGTGAATTAGAAACAAAAAAAGTTTTTTTGCAAAAGAGTATGGTGCTAGGTGTAACTAGCTTCATGTTTTCATCCAAATACTGTATTGCTTGTAGCTTCCACATACTGCACCCCACAACATTACTTTTATGTTGGTTGTTATTTGGGCTGCTGAAGGCATGATTTAAAGCAGTTTTGGTGAATTAGAAACAAAAAAAGTTTTTTTGCAAAAAAGTATGGTGCTAGGTGTAGATAGCTTCATCATTTGAAAAGTAGATAGCTTCATGTTTTCATCCAAATACTGTATTGCTTGTAGCTTCCACATACTGCACCCCACAACATTACTTTAATGTTGGTTGTTATTTGGGCAGCTAAAGGCATGATTTAAAGCAGTTTTGGTGAATTAGAAACAAAAAAAGTTTTTTTGCAAAAAAGTATGGTGCTAAGTGTAACAAGCTTCATGTTTTCATCCAAATACTGTATTGCTTGTAGCTTCCACATACTGCACCCCACAACATTACTTTTATGTTGGTTGTTATTTGGGCTGCTGAAGGCATGATTTAAAGCAGTTTTGGTGAATTAGAAACAAAAAAAGTTTTTTTGCAAAAAAGTATGGTGCTAAGTGTAACTAGCTTCATGTTTTCATCGAAATACTGTATTGCGTGTAGCTTCCACATACTGCATCCCACTACATTACTTTTATGTTGGTTGTTATTTGGGCTGCTGAAGGCATGATTTAAAGCAGTTTTGGTGAATTAGAAACAAAAAAAGTTTTTTTGCAAAAAAGTATGGTGCTAAGTGTAACTAGCTTCATGTTTTCATCCAAATACTGTATTGCTTGTAGCTTCCACATACTGCACCCCACAACATTACTTTTATGTTGGTTGTTATTTGGGCTGCTGAAGGCATGATTTAAAGCAGTTTTGGTGAATTAGAAACAAAAAAAGTTTTTTTGCAAAAAAGTATGGTGCTAAGTGTAACTAGCTTCATGTTTTCATCCAAATACTGTATTGCTTGTAGCTTCCACATACTGCACCCCACAACATTACTTTTATGTTGGTTGTTATTTGGGCTGCTGAAGGCATGATTTAAAGCAGTTTTGGTGAATTAGAAACAAAAAAAGTTTTTTTGCAAAAAAGTATGGTGCTAAGTGTAACTAGCTTCATGTTTTCATGCAAATACTGTATTGCTTGTAGCTTCCACATACTGCACCCCACAACATTACTTTTATGTTGGTTGTTATTTGGGCTGCTGAAGGCATGATTTAAAGCAGTTTTGGTGAATTAGAAACAAAAAAAGTTTTTTTGCAAAAAAGTATGGTGCTAGGTGTAGATAGCTTCATCATTTGAAAAGTAGATAGCTTCATGTTTTCATCCAAATACTGTATTGCTTGTAGCTTCCACATACTGCACCCCACAACATTACTTTAATGTTGGTTGTTATTTGGGCAGCTAAAGGCATGATTTAAAGCAGTTTTGGTGAATTAGAAACAAAAAAAGTTTTTTTGCAAAAAAGTATGGTGCTAGGTGTAGATAGCTTCATCATTTGAAAAGTAGATAGCTTCATGTTTTCATCCAAATACTGTATTGCTTGTAGCTTCCACATACTGCACCCCACAACATTACTTTAATGTTGGTTGTTATTTGGGCTGCTGAAGGCATGATTTAAAGCAGTTTTGGTGAATTAGAAACAAAAAAAGTTTTTTTGCAAAAAACTATGGTACTAAGTGTAACTAGCTTCATGTTTTCATCCAAATACTGTATTGCTTGTAGCTTCCACATACTGCATCCCACAACATTACTTTTATGTTGGTTGTTATTTGGGCTGCTGAAGGCATGATTTAAAGCAGTTTTGGTGAATTAGAAACAAAAAAAGTTTTTTTGCAAAAAAGTATGGTGCTAGGTGTAGATAGCTTCATCATTTGAAAAGTAGATAGCTTCATGTTTTCATCCAAATACTGTATTGCTTGTAGCTTCCACATACTGCACCCCACAACATTACTTTTATGTTGGTTGTTATTTGGGCTGCTGAAGGCATGATTTAAAGCAGTTTTGGTGAATTAGAAACAAAAAAAGTTTTTTTGCAAAAAAGTATGGTGCTAAGTGTAACTAGCTTCATGTTTTCATCCAAATACTGTATTGCTTGTAGCT
The DNA here is from genome assembly GCF_027358695.1 of Spea bombifrons. Taxonomy (NCBI): domain Eukaryota; kingdom Metazoa; phylum Chordata; class Amphibia; order Anura; family Pelobatidae; genus Spea; species Spea bombifrons. Next base: position 71,309,330 of record NC_071087.1, read on the forward strand.
TCCACATACTGCACCCCACAACATTACTTTTATGTTGGTTGTTATTTGGGCTGCTGAAGGCATGATTTAAAGCAGTTTTGGTGAATTAGAAACAAAAAAAGTTTTTTTGCAAAAAAGTATGGTGCTAGGTGTAGATAGCTTCATGTTTTCATCCAAATACTGTATTGCTTGTAGCTTCCACATACTGCATCCCACAACATTACTTTTATGTTGGTTGTTATTTGGGCTGCTGAAGGCATGATTTAAAGCAGTTTTGGTGAATTAGAAACAAAAAAAATTTTTTTGCAAAAAAGTATGGTGCTAGGTGTAGATAGCTTCATCTTTTCATCCAAATACTGTATTGCGTGTAGCTTCCACATACTGCACCCCACAACATTACTTTTATGTTGGTTGTTATTTGGGCTGCTGAAGGCATGATTTAAAGCAGTTTTGGTGAATTAGAAACAAAAAAAGTTTTTTTGCAAAAAAGTATGGTGCTAAGTGTAACTAGCTTCATGTTTTCATCCAAATACTGTATTGCTTGTAGCTTCCACATACTGCACCCCACAACATTACTTTTATGTTGGTTGTTATTTGGGCTGCTGAAGGCATGATTTAAAGCAGTTTTGGTGAATTAGAAACAAAAAAAGTTTTTTTGCAAAAAAGTATGGTGCTAAGTGTTACTAGCTTCATGTTTTCATCCAAATACTGTATTGCTTGTAGCTTCCACATACTGCACCCCACAACATTACTTTTATGTTGGTTGTTATTTGGGCTGCTGAAGGCATGATTTAAATCAGTTTTGGTGAATTAGAAACAAAAAAAGTTTTTTTGCAAAAAGGTATGGTGCTAAGTGTTACTAGCTTCATGTTTTCATCCAAATACTGTATTGCTTGTAGCTTCCACATACTGCATCCCAAAACATTACTTTTATGTTGGTTGTTATTTGGGCTGCTGAAGGCATGATTTAAAGCAGTTTTGGTGAATTAGAAACAAAAAAAGTTTTTTTGCAAAAAAGTATGGTGCTAAGTGTAACTAGCTTCATGTTTTCATCCAAATACTGTATTGCTTGTAGCTTCCACATACTGCACCCCACAACATTACTTTTATGTTGGTTGTTATTTGGGCTGCTGAAGGCATGATTTAAAGCAGTTTTGGTGAATTAGAAACAAAAAAAGTTTTTTTGCAAAAAAGTATGGTGCTAGGTGTAGATAGCTTTATGTTTTCATCCAAATACTGTATTGCTTGTAGCTTCCACATACTGCACCCCACAACATTACTTTTATGTTGGTTGTTTTTTGGGCTGCTGAAGGCATGATTTAAAGCAGTTTTGGTGAATTTGAAACAAAAAAAGTTTTTTTGCAAAAAAGTATGGTGCTAGGTGTAGATAGCTTCATGTTTTCATCCAAATACTGTATTGCTTGTAGCTTCCACATACTGCATCCCACAACATTACTTTTATGTTGGTTGTTATTTGGGCTGCTGAAGGCATGATTTAAAGCAGTTTTGGTGAATTAGAAACAAAAAAAGTTTTTTTGCAAAAAAGTATGGTGCTAAGTGTTACTAGCTTCATGTTTTCATCCAAATACTGTATTGCTTGTAGCTTCCACATACTGCATCCCACAACATTACTTTTATGTTGGTTGTTATTTGGGCTGCTGAAGGCATGATTTAAAGCAGTTTTGGTGAATTAGAAACAAAAAAAGTTTTTTTGCAAAAAAGTATGGTGCTAGGTGTAGATAGCTTCATCATTTGAAAAGTAGATAGCTTCATGTTTTCATCCAAATACTGTATTGCTTGTAGCTTCCACATACTGCACCCCACAACATTACTTTAATGTTGGTTGTTATTTGGGCAGCTAAAGGCATGATTTAAAGCAGTTTTGGTGAATTAGAAACAAAAAAAGTTTTTTTGCAAAAAAGTATGGTGCTAGGTGTAGATAGCTTCATCATTTGAAAAGTAGATAGCTTCATGTTTTCATCCAAATACTGTATTGCTTGTAGCTTCCACATACTGCACCCCACAACATTACTTTAATGTTGGTTGTTATTTGGGCTGCTGAAGGCATGATTTAAAGCAGTTTTGGTGAATTAGAAACAAAAAAAGTTTTTTTGCCAAAAACTATGGTACTAAGTGTAACTAGCTTCATGTTTTCATCCAAATACTGTATTGCTTGTAGCTTCCACATACTGCATCCCACAACATTACTTTTATGTTGGTTGTTATTTGGGCTGCTGAAGGCATGATTTAAAGCAGTTTTGGTGAATTAGAAACAAAAAAAGTTTTTTTGCAAAAAAGTATGGTGCTAGGTGTAGATAGCTTCATCATTTGAAAAGTAGATAGCTTCATGTTTTCATCCAAATACTGTATTGCTTGTAGCTTCCACATACTGCACCCCACAACATTACTTTTATGTTGGTTGTTATTTGGGCTGCTGAAGGCATGATTTAAAGCAGTTTTGGTGAATTAGAAACAAAAAAAGTTTTTTTGCAAAAAAGTATGGTGCTAAGTGTAACTAGCTTCATGTTTTCATCCAAATACTGTATTGCTTGTAGCTTCCACATACTGCACCCCACAACATTACTTTTATGTTGGTTGTTATTTGGGCTGCTGAAGGCATGATTTAAAGCAGTTTTGGTGAATTAGAAACAAAAAAAGTTTTTTTGCAAAAAAGTATGGTGCTAGGTGTAGATAGCTTCATGTTTTCATCCAAATACTGTATTGCTTGTAGCTTCCACATACTGCACCCCACAACATTACTTTAATGTTTGTTGTTATTTGGGCTGCTAAAGGCATGATTTAAAGCAGTTTTGGTGAATTAGAAACAAAAAAAGTTTTTTTGCAAAAAAGTATGGTGCTAAGTGTAACTAGCTTCATGTTTTCATCCAAATACTGTATTGCTTGTAGCTTCCACATACTGCACCCCACAACATTACTTTTATGTTGGTTGTTATTTGGGCTGCTGAAGGCATGATTTAAAGCAGTTTTGGTGAATTAGAAACAAAAAAAGTTTTTTTGCAAAAAAGTATGGTGCTAAGTGTTACTAGCTTTATGTTTTCATCCAAATACTGTATTGCTTGTAGCTTCCACATACTGCACCCCACAACATTACTTTTATGTTGGTTGTTTTTTGGGCTGCTGAAGGCATGATTTAAAGCAGTTTTGGTGAATTTGAAACAAAAAAAGTTTTTTTGCAAAAAAGTATGGTGCTAGGTGTAGATAGCTTCATGTTTTCATCCAAATACTGTATTGCTTGTAGCTTCCACATACTGCACCCCACAACATTACTTTTATGTTGGTTGTTATTTGGGCTGCTGAAGGCATGATTTAAAGCAGTTTTGGTGAATTTGAAACAAAAAAAGTTTTTTTGCAAAAAAGTATGGTGCTAGGTGTAGATAGCTTCATGTTTTCATCCAAATACTGTATTGCTTGTAGCTTCCACATACTGCATCCCACAACATTACTTTTATGTTGGTTGTTATTTGGGCTGCTGAAGGCATGATTTAAAGCAGTTTTGGTGAATTAGAAACAAAAAAAGTTTTTTTGCAAAAAAGTATGGTGCTAGGTGTAGATAGCTTCATCATTTGAAAAGTAGATAGCTTCATGTTTTCATCCAAATACTGTATTGCTTGTAGCTTCCACATACTGCACCCCACAACATTACTTTTATGTTGGTTGTTATTTGGGCTGCTGAAGGCATGATTTAAAGCAGTTTTGGTGAATTAGAAACAAAAAAAGTTTTTTTGCAAAAAAGTATGGTGCTAGGTGTAGATAGCTTCATGTTTTCATCCAAATACTGTATTGCTTGTAGCTTCCACATACTGCACCCCACAACATTACTTTAATGTTGGTTGTTATTTGGGCTGCTAAAGGCATGATTTAAAGCAGTTTTGGTGAATTAGAAACAAAAAAAGTTTTTTTGCAAAAAAGTATGGTGCTAAGTGTAACTAGCTTCATGTTTTCATCCAAATACTGTATTGCTTGTAGCTTCCACATACTGCACCCCACAACATTACTTTTATGTTGGTTGTTATTTGGGCTGCTGAAGGCATGATTTAAAGCAGTTTTGGTGAATTAGAAACAAAAAAAGTTTTTTTGCAAAAAAGTATGGTGCTAAGTGTTACTAGCTTTATGTTTTCATCCAAATACTGTATTGCTTGTAGCTTCCACATACTGCACCCCACAACATTACTTTTATGTTGGTTGTTTTTTGGGCTGCTGAAGGCATGATTTAAAGCAGTTTTGGTGAATTTGAAACAAAAAAAGTTTTTTTGCAAAAAAGTATGGTGCTAGGTGTAGATAGCTTCATGTTTTCATCCAAATACTGTATTGCTTGTAGCTTCCACATACTGCATCCCACAACATTACTTTTATGTTGGTTGTTATTTGGGCTGCTGAAGGCATGATTTAAAGCAGTTTTGGTGAATTAGAAACAAAAAAAGTTTTTTTGCAAAAAAGTATGGTGCTAAGTGTTACTAGCTTCATGTTTTCATCCAAATACTGTATTGCTTGTAGCTTCCACATACTGCACCCCACAACATTACTTTAATGTTGGTTGTTATTTGGGCAGCTAAAGGCATGATTTAAAGCAGTTTTGGTGAATTAGAAACAAAAAAAGTTTTTTTGCAAAAAAGTATGGTGCTAGGTGTAGATAGCTTCATCATTTGAAAAGTAGATAGCTTCATGTTTTCATCCAAATACTGTATTGCTTGTAGCTTCCACATACTGCACCCCACAACATTACTTTAATGTTGGTTGTTATTTGGGCTGCTGAAGGCATGATTTAAAGTAGTTTTGGTGAATTAGAAACAAAAAAAGTTTTTTTGCAAAAAACTATGGTACTAAGTGTAACTAGCTTCATGTTTTCATCCAAATACTGTATTGCTTGTAGCTTCCACATACTGCATCCCACAACATTACTTTTATGTTGGTTGTTATTTGGGCTGCTGAAGGCATGATTTAAAGCAGTTTTGGTGAATTAGAAACAAAAAAAGTTTTTTTGCAAAAAAGTATGGTGCTAGGTGTAGATAGCTTCATCATTTGAAAAGTAGATAGCTTCATGTTTTCATCCAAATACTGTATTGCTTGTAGCTTCCACATACTGCACCCCACAACATTACTTTTATGTTGGTTGTTATTTGGGCTGCTGAAGGCATGATTTAAAGCAGTTTTGGTGAATTAGAAACAAAAAAAGTTTTTTTGCAAAAAAGTATGGTGCTAAGTGTAACTAGCTTCATGTTTTCATCCAAATACTGTATTGCTTGTAGCTTCCACATACTGCACCCCACAACATTACTTTTATGTTGGTTGTTATTTGGGCTGCTGAAGGCATGATTTAAAGCAGTTTTGGTGAATTAGAAACAAAAAAAGTTTTTTTGCAAAAAAGTATGGTGCTAAGTGTTACTAGCTTCATGTTTTCATCCAAATACTGTATTGCTTGTAGCTTCCACATACTGCACCCCACAACATTACTTTTATGTTGGTTGTTATTTGGGCTGCTGAAGGCATGATTTAAATCAGTTTTGGTGAATTAGAAACAAAAAAAGTTTTTTTGCAAAAAGGTATGGTGCTAAGTGTTACTAGCTTCATGTTTTCATCCAAATACTGTATTGCTTGTAGCTTCCACATACTGCACCCCACAACATTACTTTTATGTTGGTTGTTATTTGGGCTGCTGAAGGCATGATTTAAAGCAGTTTTGGTGAATTAGAAACAAAAAAAGTTTTTTTGCAAAAAAGTATGGTGCTAGGTGTAGATAGCTTCATGTTTTCATCCAAATACTGTATTGCGTGTAGCTTCCACATACTGCATCCCAAAACATTACTTTTATGTTGGTTGTTATTTGGGCTGCTGAAGGCATGATTTAAAGCAGTTTTGGTGAATTAGAAACAAAAAAAGTTTTTTTGCAAAAAAGTATGGTGCTAGGTGTAGATAGCTTCATCATTTGAAAAGTAGATAGCTTCATGTTTTCATCCAAATACTGTATTGCTTGTAGCTTCCACATACTGCACCCCACAACATTACTTTAATGTTGGTTGTTATTTGGGCAGCTAAAGGCATGATTTAAAGCAGTTTTGGTGAATTAGAAACAAAAAAAGTTTTTTTGCAAAAAAGTATGGTGCTAAGTGTAACTAGCTTCATGTTTTCATCCAAATACTGTATTGCTTGTAGCTTCCACATACTGCACCCCACAACATTACTTTTATGTTGGTTGTTATTTGGGCTGCTGAAGGCATGATTTAAAGCAGTTTTGGTGAATTAGAAACAAAAAAAGTTTTTTTGCAAAAAAGTATGGTGCTATGTGTAGATAGCTTCATGTTTTCAGCCAAATACTGTATTGCGTGTAGCTTCCACATACTGCACCCCACAACATTACTTTTATGTTGGTTGTTATTTGGGCTGCTGAAGGCATGATTTAAAGCAGTTTTGGTGAATTAGAAACAAAAAAAGTTTTTTTGCAAAAAAGTATGGTGCTAAGTGTTACTAGCTTTATGTTTTCATCCAAATACTGTATTGCTTGTAGCTTCCACATACTGCACCCCACAACATTACTTTTATGTTGGTTGTTATTTGGGCTGCTGAAGGCATGATTTAAAGCAGTTTTAGTGAATTAGAAACAAAAAAAGTTTTTTTGCAAAAAAGTATGGTGCTAAGTGTTACTAGCTTTATGTTTTCATCCAAATACTGTATTGCTTGTAGCTTCCACATACTGCACCCCACAACATTACTTTTATGTTGGTTGTTATTTGGGCTGCTGAAGGCATGATTTAAAGCAGTTTTGGTGAATTTGAAACAAAAAAAGTTTTTTTGCAAAAAAGTATGGTGCTAGGTGTAGATAGCTTCATGTTTTCATCCAAATACTGTATTGCTTGTAGCTTCCACATACTGCATCCCACAACATTACTTTTATGTTGGTTGTTATTTGGGCTGCTGAAGGCATGATTTAAAGCAGTTTTGGTGAATTAGAAACAAAAAAAGTTTTTTTGCAAAAAAGTATGGTGCTAGGTGTAGATAGCTTCATCATTTGAAAAGTAGATAGCTTCATGTTTTCATCCAAATACTGTATTGCTTGTAGCTTCCACATACTGCACCCCACAACATTACTTTAATGTTGGTTGTTATTTGGGCAGCTAAAGGCATGATTTAAAGCAGTTTTGGTGAATTAGAAACAAAAAAAGTTTTTTTGCAAAATAGTATGGTGCTAGGTGTAGATAGCTTCATGTTTTCATCGAAATACTGTATTGCTTGTAGCTTCCACATACTGCACCCCACAACATTACTTTTATGTTGGTTGTTATTTGGGCTGCTGAAGGCATGATTTAAAGCAGTTTTGGTGAATTAGAAACAAAAAAAGATTTTTTGCAAAAAAGTATGGTGCTAGGTGTAGATAGCTTCATGTTTTCATCCAAATAATGTATTGCGTGTAGATTCCACATACTGCATCCCACAACATTACTTTTAGGTTGGTTGTTATTTGGGCTGCTGAAGGCATGATTTAAAGCAGTTTTGGTGAATTAGAAACAAAAAAAGTTTTTTTGCAAAAAAGTATGGTGCTAAGTGTAACTAGCTTCATGTTTTCATCCAAATACTGTATTGCTTGTAGCTTCCACATACTGCACCCCACAACATTACTTTTATGTTGGTTGTTATTTGGGCTGCTGAAGGCATGATTTAAAGCAGTTTTGGTGAATTAGAAACAAAAAAAGTTTTTTTGCAAAAAAGTATGGTGCTAGGTGTAGATAGCTTCATCATTTGAAAAGTAGATAGCTTCATGTTTTCATCCAAATACTGTATTGCTTGTAGCTTCCACATACTGCATCCCACAACATTACTTTTATGTTGGTTGTTATTTGGGCTGCTGAAGGCATGATTTAAAGCAGTTTTGGTGAATTAGAAACAAAAAAAGTTTTTTTGCAAAAAAAGTATGGTGCTAGGTGTAGATAGCTTCATCATTTGAAAAGTAGATAGCTTCATGTTTTCATCCAAATACTGTATTGCTTGTAGCTTCCACATACTGCACCCCACAACATTACTTTTATGTTGGTTGTTATTTGGGCTGCTGAAGGCATGATTTAAAGCAGTTTTGGTGAATTAGAAACAAAAAAAGTTTTTTTGCAAAAAAGTATGGTGCTAAGTGTAAACTTCATGTTTTCATCCAAATACTGTATTGCTTGTAGCTTCCACATACTGCACCCCACAACATTACTTTTATGTTGGTTGTTATTTGGGCTGCTGAAGGCATGATTTAAAGCAGTTTTGGTGAATTAGAAACAAAAAAAGTTTTTTTGCAAAAAAGTATGGTGCTAGGTGTAGATAGCTTCATGTTTTCATCCAAATACTGTATTGCTTGTAGCTTCCACATACTGCATCCCACAACATTACTTTTATGTTGGTTGTTATTTGGGCTGCTGAAGGCATGATTTAAAGCAGTTTTGGTGAATTAGAAACAAAAAAATTTTTTTTGCAAAAAAGTATGGTGCTAGGTGTAGATAGCTTCATGTTTTCATCCAAATACTGTATTGCGTGTAGCTTCCACATACTGCACCCCACAACATTACTTTTATGTTGGTTGTTATTTGGGCTGCTGAAGGCATGATTTAAAGCAGTTTTGGTGAATTAGAAACAAAAAAAGTTTTTTTGCAAAAAAGTATGGTGCTAAGTGTTACTAGCTTCATGTTTTCATCCAAATACTGTATTGCTTGTAGCTTCCACATACTGCACCCCACAACATTACTTTTATGTTGGTTGTTATTTGGGCTGCTGAAGGCATGATTTAAATCAGTTTTGGTGAATTAGAAACAAAAAAAGTTTTTTTGCAAAAAGGTATGGTGCTAAGTGTTACTAGCTTCATGTTTTCATCCAAATACTGTATTGCTTGTAGCTTCCACATACTGCACCCCACAACATTACTTTTATGTTGGTTGTTATTTGGGCTGCTGAAGGCATGATTTAAAGCAGTTTTGGTGAATTAGAAACAAAAAAAGTTTTTTTGCAAAAAAGTATGGTGCTAGGTGTAGATAGCTTCATGTTTTCATCCAAATACTGTATTGCTTGTAGCTTCCACATACTGCACCCCACAACATTACTTTTATGTTGGTTGTTATTTGGGCTGCTGAAGGCATGATTTAAAGCAGTTTTGGTGAATTAGAAACAAAAAAAGTATTTTTGCAAAAAAGTATGGTGCTAAGTGTAACTAGCTTCATGTTTTCATCCAAATACTGTATTGCTTGTAGCTTCCACATACTGCACCCCACAACATTACTTTTATGTTGGTTGTTATTTGGGCTGCTGAAGGCATGATTTAAAGCAGTTTTGGTGAATTAGAAACAAAAAAAGTTTTTTTGCAAAAAAGTATGGTGCTAAGTGTAACTAGCTTCATGTTTTCATCCAAATACTGTATTGCTTGTAGCTTCCACATACTGCACCCCACAACATTACTTTTATGTTGGTTGTTATTTGGGCTGCTGAAGGCATGATTTAAAGCAGTTTTGGTGAATTAGAAACAAAAAAAGTTTTTTTGCAAAAAAGTATGGTGCTAAGTGTAACTAGATTCATGTTTTCATCCAAATACTGTATTGCTTGTAGCTTCCACATACTGCATCCCACAACATTACTTTTATGTTGGTTGTTATTTGGGCTGCAGAAGGCATGATTTAAAGCAGTTTTGGTGAATTAGAAACAAAAAAAGTTTTTTTGCAAAAAAGTATGGTGCTAGGTGTAGATAGCTTCATGTTTTCATCCAAATACTGTATTGCGTGTAGCTTCCACATACTGCATCCCAAAACATTACTTTTATGTTGGTTGTTATTTGGGCTGCTGAAGGCATGATTTAAAGCAGTTTTGGTGAATTAGAAACAAAAAACGTTTTTTTGCAAAAAAGTATGGTGCTAAGTGTTACTAGCTTCATGTTTTCATCCAAATACTGTATTGCTTGTAGCTTCCACATACTGCACCCCACAACATTACTTTTATGTTGGTTGTTATTTGGGCTGCTGAAGGCATGATTTAAATCAGTTTTGGTGAATTAGAAACAAAAAAAGTTTTTTTGCAAAAAGGTATGGTGCTAAGTGTTACTAGCTTCATGTTTTCATCCAAATACTGTATTGCTTGTAGCTTCCACATACTGCACCCCACAACATTACTTTTATGTTGGTTGTTATTTGGGCTGCTGAAGGCATGATTTAAAGCAGTTTTGGTGAATTAGAAACAAAAAAAGTTTTTTTGCAAAAAAGTATGGTGCTAGGTGTAGATAGCTTCATGTTTTCATCCAAATACTGTATTGCTTGTAGCTTCCACATACTGCACCCCACAACATTACTTTTATGTTGGTTGTTATTTGGGCTGCTGAAGGCATGATTTAAAGCAGTTTTGGTGAATTAGAAACAAAAAAAGTTTTTTTGCAAAAAAGTATGGTGCTAAGTGTAACTAGCTTCATGTTTTCATCCAAATACTGTATTGCTTGTAGCTTCCACATACTGCACCCCACAACATTACTTTTATGTTGGTTGTTATTTGGGCTGCTGAAGGCATGATTTAAAGCAGTTTTGGTGAATTAGAAACAAAAAAAGTTTTTTTGCAAAAAAGTATGGTGCTAAGTGTAACTAGCTTCATGTTTTCATCCAAATACTGTATTGCTTGTAGCTTCCACATACTGCACCCCACAACATTACTTTTATGTTGGTTGTTATTTGGGCTGCTGAAGGCATGATTTAAAGCAGTTTTGGTGAATTAGAAACAAAAAAAGTTTTTTTGCAAAAAAGTATGGTGCTAAGTGTAACTAGATTCATGTTTTCATCCAAATACTGTATTGCTTGTAGCTTCCACATACTGCATCCCACAACATTACTTTTATGTTGGTTGTTATTTGGGCTGCAGAAGGCATGATTTAAAGCAGTTTTGGTGAATTAGAAACAAAAAAAGTTTTTTTGCAAAAAAGTATGGTGCTAGGTGTAGATAGCTTCATGTTTTCATCCAAATACTGTATTGCGTGTAGCTTCCACATACTGCATCCCAAAACATTACTTTTATGTTGGTTGTTATTTGGGCTGCTGAAGGCATGATTTAAAGCAGTTTTGGTGAATTAGAAACAAAAAACGTTTTTTTGCAAAAAAGTATGGTGCTAAGTGTAACTAGCTTCATGTTTTCATCCAAATACTGTATTGCTTGTAGCTTCCACATACTGCACCCCACAACATTACTTTTATGTTGGTTGTTATTTGGGCTGCTGAAGGCATGATTTAAAGCAGTTTTGGTGAATTAGAAACAAAAAACGTTTTTTTGCAAAAAAGTATGGTGCTAAGTGTAACTAGCTTCATGTTTTCATCCAAATACTGTATTGCTTGTAGCTTCCACATACTGCACCCCACAACATTACTTTTATGTTGGTTGTTATTTGGGCTGCTGAAGGCATGATTTAAAGCAGTTTTGGTGAATTAGAAACAAAAAACGTTTTTTTGCAAAAAAGTATGGTGCTAAGTGTAACTAGCTTCATGTTTTCATCCAAATACTGTATTGCTTGTAGCTTCCACATACTGCACCCCACAACATTACTTTTATGTTGGTTGTTATTTGGGCTGCTGAAGGCATGATTTAAAGCAGTTTTGGTGAATTAGAAACAAAAAAAGTTTTTTTGCAAAAAAGTATGGTGCTAAGTGTAACTAGCTTCATGTTTTCATCCAAATACTGTATTGCTTGTAGCTTCCACATACTGCACCCCACAACATTACTTTTATGTTGGTTGTTATTTGGGCTGCTGAAGGCATGATTTAAAGCAGTTTTGGTGAATTAGAAACAAAAAAAGTTTTTTTGCAAAAAAGTATGGTGCTAAGTGTTACTAGCTTCATGTTTTCATCCAAATACTGTATTGCTTGTAGCTTCCACATACTGCACCCCACAACATTACTTTTATGTTGGTTGTTATTTGGGCTGCTGAAGGCATGATTTAAATCAGTTTTGGTGAATTAGAAACAAAAAAAGTTTTTTTGCAAAAAGGTATGGTGCTAAGTGTTACTAGCTTCATGTTTTCATCCAAATACTGTATTGCTTGTAGCTTCCACATACTGCACCCCACAACATTACTTTTATGTTGGTTGTTATTTGGGCTGCTGAAGGCATGATTTAAAGCAGTTTTGGTGAATTAGAAACAAAAAAAGTTTTTTTGCAAAAAAGTATGGTGCTAGGTGTAGATAGCTTCATGTTTTCATCCAAATACTGTATTGCTTGTAGCTTCCACATACTGCACCCCACAACATTACTTTTATGTTGGTTGTTATTTGGGCTGCTGAAGGCATGATTTAAAGCAGTTTTGGTGAATTAGAAACAAAAAAAGTTTTTTTGCAAAAAAGTATGGTGCTAAGTGTAACTAGATTCATGTTTTCATCCAAATACTGTATTGCTTGTAGCTTCCACATACTGCATCCCACAACATTACTTTTATGTTGGTTGTTATTTGGGCTGCAGAAGGCATGATTTAAAGCAGTTTTGGTGAATTAGAAACAAAAAAAGTTTTTTTGCAAAAAAGTATGGTGCTAGGTGTAGATAGCTTCATGTTTTCATCCAAATACTGTATTGCGTGTAGCTTCCACATACTGCATCCCAAAACATTACTTTTATGTTGGTTGTTATTTGGGCTGCTGAAGGCATGATTTAAAGCAGTTTTGGTGAATTAGAAACAAAAAACGTTTTTTTGCAAAAAAGTATGGTGCTAAGTGTAACTAGCTTCATGTTTTCATCCAAATACTGTATTGCTTGTAGCTTCCACATACTGCACCCCACAACATTACTTTTATGTTGGTTGTTATTTGGGCTGCTGAAGGCATGATTTAAAGCAGTTTTGGTGAATTAGAAACAAAAAACGTTTTTTTGCAAAAAAGTATGGTGCTAAGTGTAACTAGCTTCATGTTTTCATCCAAATACTGTATTGCTTGTAGCTTCCACATACTGCACCCCACAACATTACTTTTATGTTGGTTGTTATTTGGGCTGCTGAAGGCATGATTTAAAGCAGTTTTGGTGAATTAGAAACAAAAAACGTTTTTTTGCAAAAAAGTATGGTGCTAAGTGTAACTAGCTTCATGTTTTCATCCAAATACTGTATTGCTTGTAGCTTCCACATACTGCACCCCACAACATTACTTTTATGTTGGTTGTTATTTGGGCTGCTGAAGGCATGATTTAAAGCAGTTTTGGTGAATTAGAAACAAAAAAAGTTTTTTTGCAAAAAAGTATGGTGCTAAGTGTTACTAGCTTCATGTTTTCATCCAAATACTGTATTGCTTGTAGCTTCCACATACTGCACCCCACAACATTACTTTTATGTTGGTTGTTATTTGGGCTGCTGAAGGCATGATTTAAAGCAGTTTTGGTGAATTAGAAACAAAAAAAGTTTTTTTGCAGAAAAGTATGGTGCTAGGTGTAGATAGCTTCATGTTTTCATCCAAATACTGTATTGCGTGTAGCTTCCACATACTGCATCCCAAAACATTACTTTTATGTTGGTTGTTATTTGGGCTGCTGAAGGCATGATTTAAAGCAGTTTTGGTGAATTAGAAACAAAAAAAGTTTTTTTGCAAAAAACTATGGTGCTAAGTGTAACTAGCTTCATGTTTTCATCCAAATACTGTATTGCTTGTAGCTTCCACATACTGCACCCCACAACATTACTTTTATGTTGGTTGTTTTTTGGGCTGCTGAAGGCATGATTTAAAGCAGTTTTGGTGAATTAGAAACAAAAAAAGTTTTTTTGCAAAAAAGTATGGTGCTAGGTGTAGATAGCTTCATGTTTTCATCCAAATACTGTATTGCTTGTAGCTTCCACATACTGCACCCCACAACATTACTTTTATGTTGGTTGTTATTTGGGCTGCTGAAGGCATGATTTAAAGCAGTTTTGGTGAATTAGAAACAAAAAAAGTTTTTTTGCAAAAAACTATGGTGCTAGGTGTAGATAGTTCATGTTTTCATCCAAATACTGTATTGCTTGTAGCTTCCACATACTGCACCCCACAACATTACTTTTATGTTGGTTGTTATTTGGGCTGCTGAAGGCATGATTTAAAGCAGTTTTGGTGAATTAGAAACAAAAAAAGTTTTTTTGCAAAAAAGTATGGTGCTAGGTGTAGATAGCTTCATGTTTTCATCCAAATACTGTATTGCTTGTAGCTTCCACATACTGCATCCCACAACATTACTTTTATGTTGGTTGTTATTTGGGCTGCTGAAGGCATGATTTAAAGCAGTTTTGGTGAATAAGAAACAAATAAAGTTTTTTTGCAAAAAAGTATGGTGCTAGGTGTAGATAGCTTCATGTTTTCATCCAAATACTGTATTGCTTGTAGCTTCCACATACTGCACCCCACAACATTACTTTTATGTTGGTTGTTATTTGGGCTGCTGAAGGCATGATTTAAAGCAGTTTTGGTGAATTAGAAACAAAAAAAGTTTTTTTGCAAAAAAGTATGGTGCTAAGTGTAACTAGCTTCATGTTTTCATCCAAATACTGTATTGCTTGTAGCTTCCACATACTGCACCCCACAACATTACTTTTATGTTGGTTGTTATTTGGGCTGCTGAAGGCATGATTTAAAGCAGTTTTGGTGAATTAGAAACAAAAAAAGTTTTTTTGCAAAAAAGTATGGTGCTAGGTGTAGATAGCTTCATGTTTTCATCCAAATACTGTATTGCGTGTAGCTTCCACATACTGCATCCCAAAACATTACTTTTATGTTGGTTGTTATTTGGGCTGCTGAAGGCATGATTTAAAGCAGTTTTGGTGAATTAGAAACAAAAAAAGTTTTTTTGCAAAAAACTATGGTGCTAAGTGTAACTAGCTTCATGTTTTCATCCAAATACTGTATTGCTTGTAGCTTCCACATACTGCACCCCACAACATTACTTTTATGTTGGTTGTTTTTTGGGCTGCTGAAGGCATGATTTAAAGCAGTTTTGGTGAATTAGAAACAAAAAAAGTTTTTTTGCAAAAAAGTATGGTGCTAGGTGTAGATAGCTTCATGTTTTCATCCAAATACTGTATTGCTTGTAGCTTCCACATACTGCACCCCACAACATTACTTTTATGTTGGTTGTTATTTGGGCTGCTGAAGGCATGATTTAAAGCAGTTTTGGTGAATTAGAAACAAAAAAAGTTTTTTTGCAAAAAACTATGGTGCTAGGTGTAGATAGTTCATGTTTTCATCCAAATACTGTATTGCTTGTAGCTTCCACATACTGCACCCCACAACATTACTTTTATGTTGGTTGTTATTTGGGCTGCTGAAGGCATGATTTAAAGCAGTTTTGGTGAATTAGAAACAAAAAAAGTTTTTTTGCAAAAAAGTATGGTGCTAGGTGTAGATAGCTTCATGTTTTCATCCAAATACTGTATTGCTTGTAGCTTCCACATACTGCATCCCACAACATTACTTTTATGTTGGTTGTTATTTGGGCTGCTGAAGGCATGATTTAAAGCAGTTTTGGTGAATAAGAAACAAATAAAGTTTTTTTGCAAAAAAGTATGGTGCTAGGTGTAGATAGCTTCATGTTTTTATCCAAATACTGTATTGCTTGTAGCTTCCACATACTGCACCCCACAACATTACTTTTATGTTGGTTGTTATTTGGGCTGCTGAAGGCATGATTTAAAGCAGTTTTGGTGAATTAGAAACAAAAAAAGTTTTTTTGCAAAAAAGTATGGTGCTAAGTGTAACTAGCTTCATGTTTTCATCCAAATACTGTATTGCTTGTAGCTTCCACATACTGCACCCCACAACATTACTTTTATGTTGGTTGTTATTTGGGCTGCTGAAGGCATGATTTAAAGCAGTTTTGGTGAATTAGAAACAAAAAAAGTTTTTTTGCAAAAAAGTATGGTGCTAAGTGTAACTAGCTTCATGTTTTCATCCAAATACTGTATTGCTTGTAGCTTCCACATACTGCACCCCACAACATTACTTTTATGTTGGTTGTTATTTGGGCTGCTGAAGGCATGATTTAAAGCAGTTTTGGTGAATTAGAAACAAAAAAAGTTTTTTTGCAAAAAAGTATGGTGCTAAGTGTAACTAGCTTCATGTTTTCATCCAAATACTGTATTGCTTGTAGCTTCCACATACTGCACCCCACAACATTACTTTTATGTTGGTTGTTATTTGGGCTGCTGAAGGCATGATTTAAAGCAGTTTTGGTGAATTAGAAACAAAAAAAGTTTTTTTGCAAAATAGTATGGTGCTAGGTGTAGATAGCTTCATGTTTTCATCCAAATACTGTATTGCGTGTAGCTTCCACATACTGCATCCCACAACATTACTTTTATGTTGGTTGTTATTTGGGCTGCTGAAGGCATGATTTAAAGCAGTTTTGGTGAATTAGAAACAAAAAAAGATTTTTTGCAAAAAAGTATGGTGCTAGGTGTAGATAGCTTCATCATTTGAAAAGTAGATAGCTTCATGTTTTCATGCAAATACTGTATTGCTTGTAGCTTCCACATACTGCACCCCACAACATTACTTTAATGTTGGTTGTTATTTTGGCTGCTAAAGGCATGATTTAAAGCAGTTTTGGTGAATTAGCAACAAAAAAAGTTTTTTTGCAAAAAAGTATGGTGCTAAGTGTAACTAGCTTCATGTTTTCATCGAAATACTGTATTGCTTGTAGCTTCCACATACTGCACCCCACAACATTACTTTTATGTTGGTTGTTATTTGGGCTGCTGAATGCATGATTTAAAGCAGTTTTCGTGAATTAGAAACAAAAAAAGTTTTTTTGCAAAATAGTATGGTGCTAGGTGTAGATAGCTTCATGTTTTCATCCAAATAATGTATTGCGTGTAGATTCCACATACTGCATCCCACAACATTACTTTTAGGTTGGTTGTTATTTGGGCTGCTGAAGGCATGATTTAAAGCAGTTTTGGTGAATTAGAAACAAAAAAAGTTTTTTTGCAAAAAAGTATGGTGCTAAGTGTAACTAGCTTCATGTTTTCATCCAAATACTGTATTGCTTGTAGCTTCCACATACTGCACCCCACAACATTACTTTTATGTTGGTTGTTATTTGGGCTGCTGAAGGCATGATTTAAAGCAGTTTTGGTGAATTAGAAACAAAAAAAGTTTTTTTGCAAAAAAGTATGGTGCTAAGTGTTACTAGCTTCATGTTTTCATCCAAATACTGTATTGCTTGTAGCTTCCACATACTGCACCCCACAACATTACTTTTATGTTGGTTGTTATTTGGGCTGCTAAAGGCATGATTTAAAGCAGTTTTGGTGAATTAGAAACAAAAAAAGTTTTTTTGCAAAAAAGTATGGTGCTAAGTGTAACTAGCTTCATGTTTTCATCCAAATACTGTATTGCTTGTAGCTTCCACATACTGCACCCCACAACATTACTTTTATGTTGGTTGTTATTTGGGCTGCTGAAGGCATGATTTAAAGCAGTTTTGGTGAATTAGAAACAAAAAAAGTTTTTTTGCAAAATAGTATGGTGCTAGGTGTAGATAGCTTCATGTTTTCATCCAAATACTGTATTGCGTGTAGCTTCCACATACTGCATCCCACAACATTACTTTTATGTTGGTTGTTATTTGGGCTGCTGAAGGCATGATTTAAAGCAGTTTTGGTGAATTAGAAACAAAAAAAGATTTTTTGCAAAAAAGTATGGTGCTAGGTGTAGATAGCTTCATCATTTGAAAAGTAGATAGCTTCATGTTTTCATGCAAATACTGTATTGCTTGTAGCTTCCACATACTGCACCCCACAACATTACTTTAATGTTGGTTGTTATTTTGGCTGCTAAAGGCATGATTTAAAGCAGTTTTGGTGAATTAGCAACAAAAAAAGTTTTTTTGCAAAAAAGTATGGTGCTAAGTGTAACTAGCTTCATGTTTTCATCGAAATACTGTATTGCTTGTAGCTTCCACATACTGCACCCCACAACATTACTTTTATGTTGGTTGTTATTTGGGCTGCTGAATGCATGATTTAAAGCAGTTTTCGTGAATTAGAAACAAAAAAAGTTTTTTTGCAAAATAGTATGGTGCTAGGTGTAGATAGCTTCATGTTTTCATCCAAATAATGTATTGCGTGTAGATTCCACATACTGCATCCCACAACATTACTTTTAGGTTGGTTGTTATTTGGGCTGCTGAAGGCATGATTTAAAGCAGTTTTGGTGAATTAGAAACAAAAAAAGTTTTTTTGCAAAAAAGTATGGTGCTAAGTGTAACTAGCTTCATGTTTTCATCCAAATACTGTATTGCTTGTAGCTTCCACATACTGCACCCCACAACATTACTTTTATGTTGGTTGTTATTTGGGCTGCTGAAGGCATGATTTAAAGCAGTTTTGGTGAATTAGAAACAAAAAAAGTTTTTTTGCAAAAAAGTATGGTGCTAAGTGTTACTAGCTTCATGTTTTCATCCAAATACTGTATTGCTTGTAGCTTCCACATACTGCACCCCACAACATTACTTTTATGTTGGTTGTTATTTGGGCTGCTAAAGGCATGATTTAAAGCAGTTTTGGTGAATTAGAAACAAAAAAAGTTTTTTTGCAAAAAAGTATGGTGCTAAGTGTTACTAGCTTCATGTTTTCATCCAAATACTGTATTGCTTGTAGCTTCCACATACTGCACCCCACAACATTACTTTTATGTTGGTTGTTATTTGGGCTGCTGAAGGCATGATTTAAAGCAGTTTTGGTGAATTAGAAACAAAAAAGTTTTTTTGCAAAAAAGTATGGTGCTAGGTGTAGATAGCTTCATCATTTGAAAAGTAGATAGCTTCATGTTTTCATCCAAATACTGTATTGCTTGTAGCTTCCACATACTGCATCCCACAACATTACTTTTATGTTGGTTGTTATTTGGGCTGCTGAAGGCATGATTTAAAGGAGTTTTAGTGAATAAGAAACAAATAAAGTTTTTTTGCAAAAAAGTATGGTGCTAGGTGTAGATAGCTTCATGTTTTCATCCAAATACTGTATTGCTTGTAGCTTCCACATACTGCACCCCACAACATTACTTTAATGTTGGTTGTTATTTGGGCTGCTGAAGGCATGATTTAAAGCAGTTTTGGTGAATTAGAAACAAAAAAAGTTTTTTTGCAAAAAAGTATGGTGCTATGTGTAGATAGCTTCATCATTTGAAAAGTAGATAGCTTCATGTTTTCATCCAAATACTGTATTGCTTGTAGCTTCCACATACTGCATCCCACAACATTACTTTTATGTTGGTTGTTATTTGGGCTGCTGAAGGCATGATTTAAAGCAGTTTTGGTGAATTAGAAACAAAAAAAGTTTTTTTGCAAAAAAAGTATGGTGCTAGGTGTAGATAGCTTCATCATTTGAAAAGTAGATAGCTTCATGTTTTCATCCAAATACTGTATTGCTTGTAGCTTCCACATACTGCACCCCACAACATTACTTTTATGTTGGTTGTTATTTGGGCTGCTGAAGGCATGATTTAAAGCAGTTTTGGTGAATTAGAAACAAAAAAAGTTTTTTTGCAAAAAAGTATGGTGCTAAGTGTAACTAGCTTCATGTTTTCATCCAAATACTGTATTGCTTGTAGCTTCCACATACTGCACCCCACAACATTACTTTTATGTTGGTTGTTATTTGGGCTGCTGAAGGCATGATTTAAAGCAGTTTTGGTGAATTAGAAACAAAAAAAGTTTTTTTGCAAAAAAGTATGGTGCTAGGTGTAGATAGCTTCATGTTTTCATCCAAATACTGTATTGCTTGTAGCTTCCACATACTGCATCCCACAACATTACTTTTATGTTGGTTGTTATTTGGGCTGCTGAAGGCATGATTTAAAGCAGTTTTGGTGAATTAGAAACAAAAAAATTTTTTTTGCAAAAAAGTATGGTGCTAGGTGTAGATAGCTTCATGTTTTCATCCAAATACTGTATTGCGTGTAGCTTCCACATACTGCACCCCACAACATTACTTTTATGTTGGTTGTTATTTGGGCTGCTGAAGGCATGATTTAAAGCAGTTTTGGTGAATTAGAAACAAAAAAAGTTTTTTTGCAAAAAAGTATGGTGCTAAGTGTAACTAGCTTCATGTTTTCATCCAAATACTGTATTGCTTGTAGCTTCCACATACTGCACCCCACAACATTACTTTTATGTTGGTTGTTATTTGGGCTGCTGAAGGCATGATTTAAAGCAGTTTTGGTGAATTAGAAACAAAAAAAGTTTTTTTGCAAAAAAGTATGGTGCTAAGTGTTACTAGCTTCATGTTTTCATCCAAATACTGTATTGCTTGTAGCTTCCACATACTGCACCCCACAACATTACTTTTATGTTGGTTGTTATTTGGGCTGCTGAAGGCATGATTTAAATCAGTTTTGGTGAATTAGAAACAAAAAAAGTTTTTTTGCAAAAAGGTATGGTGCTAAGTGTTACTAGCTTCATGTTTTCATCCAAATACTGTATTGCTTGTAGCTTCCACATACTGCACCCCACAACATTACTTTTATGTTGGTTGTTATTTGGGCTGCTGAAGGCATGATTTAAAGCAGTTTTGGTGAATTAGAAACAAAAAAAGTTTTTTTGCAAAAAAGTATGGTGCTAGGTGTAGATAGCTTCATGTTTTCATCCAAATACTGTATTGCTTGTAGCTTCCACATACTGCACCCCACAACATTACTTTTATGTTGGTTGTTATTTGGGCTGCTGAAGGCATGATTTAAAGCAGTTTTGGTGAATTAGAAACAAAAAAAGTTTTTTTGCAAAAAAGTATGGTGCTAAGTGTAACTAGCTTCATGTTTTCATCCAAATACTGTATTGCTTGTAGCTTCCACATACTGCACCCCACAACATTACTTTTATGTTGGTTGTTATTTGGGCTGCTGAAGGCATGATTTAAAGCAGTTTTGGTGAATTAGAAACAAAAAAAGTTTTTTTGCAAAAAAGTATGGTGCTAAGTGTAACTAGATTCATGTTTTCATCCAAATACTGTATTGCTTGTAGCTTCCACATACTGCATCCCACAACATTACTTTTATGTTGGTTGTTATTTGGGCTGCAGAAGGCATGATTTAAAGCAGTTTTGGTGAATTAGAAACAAAAAAGTTTTTTTGCAAAAAAGTATGGTGCTAGGTGTAGATAGCTTCATGTTTTCATCCAAATACTGTATTGCGTGTAGCTTCCACATACTGCATCCCAAAACATTACTTTTATGTTGGTTGTTATTTGGGCTGCTGAAGGCATGATTTAAAGCAGTTTTGGTGAATTAGAAACAAAAAACGTTTTTTTGCAAAAAAGTATGGTGCTAAGTGTAACTAGCTTCATGTTTTCATCCAAATACTGTATTGCTTGTAGCTTCCACATACTGCACCCACAACATTACTTTTATGTTGGTTGTTATTTGGGCTGCTGAAGGCATGATTTAAAGCAGTTTTGGTGAATTAGAAACAAAAAACGTTTTTTTGCAAAAAAGTATGGTGCTAAGTGTAACTAGCTTCATGTTTTCATCCAAATACTGTATGGCTTGTAGCTTCCACATACTGCACCCCACAACATTACTTTTATGTTGGTTGTTATTTGGGCTGCTGAAGGCATGATTTAAAGCAGTTTTGGTGAATTAGAAACAAAAAAAGTTTTTTTGCAAAAAAGTATGGTGCTAAGTGTTACTAGCTTCATGTTTTCATCCAAATACTGTATTGCTTGTAGCTTCCACATACTGCACCCCACAACATTACTTTTATGTTGGTTGTTATTTGGGCTGCTGAAGGCATGATTTAAAGCAGTTTTGGTGAATTAGAAACAAAAAAAGTTTTTTTGCAAAAAAGTATGGTGCTAGGTGTAGATAGCTTCATGTTTTCATCCAAATACTGTATTGCTTGTAGCTTCCACATACTGCACCCCACAACATTACTTTTATGTTGGTTGTTATTTGGGCTGCTGAAGGCATGATTTAAAGCAGTTTTGGTGAATTAGAAACAAAAAAAGTTTTTTTGCAAAAAAGTATGGTGCTAAGTGTTACTAGCTTCATGTTTTCATCCAAATACTGTATTGCTTGTAGCTTCCACATACTGCACCCCACAACATTACTTTTATGTTGGTTGTTATTTGGGCTGCTGAAGGCATGATTTAAAGCAGTTTTGGTGAATTAGAAACAAAAAAAGTTTTTTTGCAAAAAAGTATGGTGCTAAGTGTAACTAGATTCATGTTTTCATCCAAATACTGTATTGCTTGTAGCTTCCACATACTGCATCCCACAACATTACTTTTATGTTGGTTGTTATTTGGGCTGCAGAAGGCATGATTTAAAGCAGTTTTGGTGAATTAGAAACAAAAAAAGTTTTTTTGCAAAAAAGTATGGTGCTTAGTGTTACTAGCTTCATGTTTTCATCCAAATACTGTATTGCTTGTAGCTTCCACATACTGCACCCCACAACATTACTTTTATGTTGGTTGTTATTTGGGCTGCTGAAGGCATGATTTAAAGCAGTTTTGGTGAATTAGAAACAAAAAAAGTTTTTTTGCAAAAAAGTATGGTGCTAGGTGTAGATAGCTTCATGTTTTCATCCAAATACTGTATTGCGTGTAGCTTCCACATACTGCATCCCAAAACATTACTTTTATGTTGGTTGTTATTTGGGCTGCTGAAGGCATGATTTAAAGCAGTTTTGGTGAATTAGAAACAAAAAACGTTTTTTTGCAAAAAAGTATGGTGCTAAGTGTAACTAGCTTCATGTTTTCATCCAAATACTGTATTGCTTGTAGCTTCCACATACTGCACCCCACAACATTACTTTTATGTTGGTTGTTATTTGGGCTGCTGAAGGCATGATTTAAAGCAGTTTTGGTGAATTAGAAACAAAAAAAGTTTTTTTGCAAAAAAGTATGGTGCTAAGTGTTACTAGCTTCATGTTTTCATCCAAATACTGTATTGCTTGTAGCTTCCACATACTGCACCCCACAACATTACTTTTATGTTGGTTGTTATTTGGGCTGCTGAAGGCATGATTTAAAGCAGTTTTGGTGAATTAGAAACAAAAAAAGTTTTTTTGCAAAAAAGTATGGTGCTAAGTGTTACTAGCTTCATGTTTTCATCCAAATACTGTATTGCTTGTAGCTTCCACATACTGCACCCCACAACATTACTTTTATGTTGGTTGTTATTTGGGCTGCTGAAGGCATGATTTAAAGCAGTTTTGGTGAATTAGAAACAAAAAAAGTTTTTTTGCAAAAAAGTATGGTGCTAGGTGTAGATAGCTTCATGTTTTCATCCAAATACTGTATTGCGTGTAGCTTCCACATACTGCATCCCAAAACATTACTTTTATGTTGGTTGTTATTTGGGCTGCTGAAGGCATGATTTAAAGCAGTTTTGGTGAATTAGAAACAAAAAAAGTTTTTTTGCAAAAAACTATGGTGCTAAGTGTAACTAGCTTCATGTTTTCATCCAAATACTGTATTGCTTGTAGCTTCCACATACTGCACCCCACAACATTACTTTTATGTTGGTTGTTTTTTGGGCTGCTGAAGGCATGATTTAAAGCAGTTTTGGTGAATTAGAAACAAAAAAAGTTTTTTTGCAAAAAAGTATGGTGCTAGGTGTAGATAGCTTCATGTTTTCATCCAAATACTGTATTGCTTGTAGCTTCCACATACTGCACCCCACAACATTACTTTTATGTTGGTTGTTATTTGGGCTGCTGAAGGCATGATTTAAAGCAGTTTTGGTGAATTAGAAACAAAAAAAGTTTTTTTGCAAAAAACTATGGTGCTAGGTGTAGATAGTTCATGTTTTCATCCAAATACTGTATTGCTTGTAGCTTCCACATACTGCACCCCACAACATTACTTTTATGTTGGTTGTTATTTGGGCTGCTGAAGGCATGATTTAAAGCAGTTTTGGTGAATTAGAAACAAAAAAAGTTTTTTTGCAAAAAAGTATGGTGCTAGGTGTAGATAGCTTCATGTTTTCATCCAAATACTGTATTGCTTGTAGCTTCCACATACTGCATCCCACAACATTACTTTTATGTTGGTTGTTATTTGGGCTGCTGAAGGCATGATTTAAAGCAGTTTTGGTGAATAAGAAACAAATAAAGTTTTTTTGCAAAAAAGTATGGTGCTAAGTGTAACTAGCTTCATGTTTTCATCCAAATACTGTATTGCTTGTAGCTTCCACATACTGCACCCCACAACATTACTTTTATGTTGGTTGTTATTTGGGCTGCTGAAGGCATGATTTAAAGCAGTTTTGGTGAATTAGAAACAAAAAAAGTTTTTTTGCAAAAAAGTATGGTGCTAAGTGTAACTAGCTTCATGTTTTCATCCAAATACTGTATTGCTTGTAGCTTCCACATACTGCACCCCACAACATTACTTTTATGTTGGTTGTTATTTGGGCTGCTGAAGGCATGATTTAAAGCAGTTTTGGTGAATTAGAAACAAAAAAAGTTTTTTTGCAAAAAAGTATGGTGCTAAGTGTAACTAGCTTCATGTTTTCATCCAAATACTGTATTGCTTGTAGCTTCCACATACTGCACCCCACAACATTACTTTTATGTTGGTTGTTATTTGGGCTGCTGAAGGCATGATTTAAAGCAGTTTTGGTGAATTAGAAACAAAAAAAGTTTTTTTGCAAAAAAGTATGGTGCTAAGTGTAACTAGATTCATGTTTTCATCCAAATACTGTATTGCTTGTAGCTTCCACATACTGCATCCCACAACATTACTTTTATGTTGGTTGTTATTTGGGCTGCAGAAGGCATGATTTAAAGCAGTTTTGGTGAATTAGAAACAAAAAAAGTTTTTTTGCAAAAAAGTATGGTGCTAGGTGTAGATAGCTTCATGTTTTCATCCAAATACTGTATTGCGTGTAGCTTCCACATACTGCATCCCAAAACTTTACTTTTATGTTGGTTGTTATTTGGGCTGCTGAAGGCATGATTTAAAGCAGTTTTGGTGAATTAGAAACAAAAAACGTTTTTTTGCAAAAAAGTATGGTGCTAAGTGTAACTAGCTTCATGTTTTCATCCAAATACTGTATTGCTTGTAGCTTCCACATACTGCACCCCACAACATTACTTTTATGTTGGTTGTTATTTGGGCTGCTGAATGCATGATTTAAAGCAGTTTTGGTGAATTAGAAACAAAAAAAAGTTTTTTTGCAAAAAAGTATGGTGCTAAGTGTAACTAGCTTCATGTTTTCATCCAAATACTGTATTGCTTGTAGCTTCCACATACTGCACCCCACAACATTACTTTTATGTTGGTTGTTATTTGGGCTGCTGAAGGCATGATTTAAAGCAGTTTTGTTGAATTAGAAACAAAAAAAGTTTTTTTGCAAAAAAGTATGGTGCTAAGTGTTACTAGCTTCATGTTTTCATCCAAATACTGTATTGCTTGTAGCTTCCACATACTGCACCCCACAACATTACTTTTATGTTGGTTGTTATTTGGGCTGCTGAAGGCATGATTTAAAGCAGTTTTGGTGAATTAGAAACAAAAAAAGTTTTTTTGCAAAAAAGTATGGTGCTAAGTGTAACTAGCTTCATGTTTTCATCCAAATACTGTATTGCTTGTAGCTTCCACATACTGCACCCCACAACATTACTTTTATGTTGGTTGTTATTTGGGCTGCTGAAGGCATGATTTAAAGCAGTTTTGGTGAATTAGAAACAAAAAAAGTTTTTTTGCAAAAAAGTATGGTGCTAGGTGTAGATAGTTCATGTTTTCATCCAAATACTGTATTGCTTGTAGCTTCCACATACTGCACCCCACAACATTACTTTTATGTTGGTTGTTATTTGGGCTGCTGAAGGCATGATTTAAAGCAGTTTTGGTGAATTAGAAACAAAAAAAGTTTTTTTGCAAAAAAGTATGGTGCTAGGTGTAGATAGCTTCATGTTTTCATCCAAATACTGTATTGCTTGTAGCTTCCACATACTGCATCCCACAACATTACTTTTATGTTGGTTGTTATTTGGGCTGCTGAAGGCATGATTTAAAGCAGTTTTGGTGAATAAGAAACAAATAAAGTTTTTTTGCAAAAAAGTATGGTGCTAGGTGTAGATAGCTTCATGTTTTCATCCAAATACTGTATTGCTTGTAGCTTCCACATACTTTTCAAATATTTTTTATTACAGTTTTATAAAATACAAAACAAAAGTAAATGTAATTATAACATCAAACAGATGAGACTGTCAAACAGTATCGCACATACAATATACAGTGTACAATAATAATTCAAATTGAAACCATAGAATTGGGAAATAGTAGTTACAACAATTATCACTCGAAAGAGAAAAAAAAACAAGGGGGGAAAAAACAGGGGGGTAAAATGGAAATGGAAATTATTAAAATCTTCAATCCGGAAGTCTCTGTCTTCACTTTAACCAAAGTTATCTCGCCATATAAAAAAAATACATATGGATGAAAGATTAAGAAGAAGCGTGCAGAAATGCAAAATTAAAAAAATAATAATCTAAAGGAACAAAAAAGATAAACTAAAGTAAAAATTTCTTTCTAATTTTCTCTTCCCAGGTGTCCCAAAAAAATAAAAGTTGTGTTTTAAAAGCTGAGGGTGGCCTAATGGAAGATTCATAAGATTTATTCTCCAAAGTCATATACAAGATTTCTTTTATAGTCGGAACAACTCCTGTTTTCCAATATTTAGGGATAAGGATAGTAGCTGCAATCAGCAAATGACCTATGATGATCTTATCTATTTTAGGCAAATCAGACGGAAAATGTTTAAAAATACATAGTTCTGGCCCAAGTACCTCAATCTCGCTATTTATAAGTCTAATTATTGGTAATAAAGAGTCCCACATAGGTTTAATTAATGGACAATCCCAAAAAATATGAAGGAGATTACCTGGGCCATTACAGCCTCTCCAACATTTAAAACTTGTAGTCATCTTCATGCGAAAAAGTCTTTCCGTGGTCAGGTACCATCTGTATATTATCTTAAAATGATTTTCAAAATGTTGTGCGCATTGTGTTATGCCCCTTAGTCCCGAGAACACATCATTCCAGACAGCTAGATCGTATGTTTTACCTAATTCCTCTTCCCAGGCCGATAAAAATTTAAGTTTTTCTGAAACCTTCGAGGAGAGGGAAGAGTAACACAATGAGATAGTACCTGTCAGGTCCGGGGCATTAATATAAACTGTCTCTATATCAGTCAAAGCTAAATGAGACTGATCCACATCAAAATCAGATATATTAAATCGTTCTTGAATAATTTGAAGAATGAAGTCATAATCACATTGCCTGTCAGCATCTAAATTATATTTTTTTTGTAATTTTGTAAATGATAGAGCCGAATTATTCTTAAAGAAATCATTAATAGAAAAAATATGTTTGCCATTCCAGTAATCTATATCTAGGTCTGGAAGAACATATCTCAAGGAACCAAGTGACATCGCCCTGGACCAAGTAATAGATCCTGGTAGTTTATTAAATAATCTATCCCAAGAGAGTAGCTTCCACATACTGCACCCCACAACATTACTTTTATGTTGGTTGTTATTTGGGCTGCTGAAGGCATGATTTAAAGCAGTTTTGGTGAATTAGAAACAAAAAAAGTTTTTTTGCAAAAAAGTATGGTGCTAAGTGTAACTAGCTTCATGTTTTCATCCAAATACTGTATTGCTTGTAGCTTCCACATACTGCACCCCACAACATTACTTTTATGTTGGTTGTTATTTGGGCTGCTGAAGGCATGATTTAAAGCAGTTTTGGTGAATTAGAAACAAAAAAAGTTTTTTTGCAAAAAAGTATGGTGCTAAGTGTAACTAGCTTCATGTTTTCATCCAAATACTGTATTGCTTGTAGCTTCCACATACTGCACCCCACAACATTACTTTTATGTTGGTTGTTATTTGGGCTGCTGAAGGCATGATTTAAAGCAGTTTTGGTGAATTAGAAACAAAAAAAGTTTTTTTGCAAAAAAGTATGGTGCTAAGTGTTACTAGCTTCATGTTTTCATCCAAATACTGTATTGCTTGTAGCTTCCACATACTGCACCCCACAACATTACTTTTATGTTGGTTGTTATTTGGGCTGCTGAAGGCATGATTTAAAGCAGTTTTGGTGAATTAGAAACAAAAAAAGTTTTTTTGCAAAAAAGTATGGTGCTAAGTGTTACTAGCTTCATGTTTTCATCCAAATACTGTATTGCTTGTAGCTTCCACATACTGCACCCCACAACATTACTTTTATGTTGGTTGTTATTTGGGCTGCTGAAGGCATGATTTAAAGCAGTTTTGGTGAATTAGAAACAAAAAAAGTTTTTTTGCAAAAAAGTATGGTGCTAGGTGTAGATAGCTTCATGTTTTCATCCAAATACTGTATTGCTTGTAGCTTCCACATACTGCATCCCACAACATTACTTTTATGTTGGTTGTTATTTGGGCTGCTGAAGGCATGATTTAAAGCAGTTTTGGTGAATTAGAAACAAAAAAAGTTTTTTTGCAAAAAAGTATGGTGCTAGGTGTAGATAGCTTCATGTTTTCATCCAAATACTGTATTGCGTGTAGCTTCCACATACTGCATCCCAAAACATTACTTTTATGTTGGTTGTTATTTGGGCTGCTGAAGGCATGATTTAAAGCAGTTTTGGTGAATTAGAAACAAAAAAAGTTTTTTTGCAAAAAAGTATGGTGCTAGGTGTAGATAGCTTCATCATTTGAAAAGTAGATAGCTTCATGTTTTCATCCAAATACTGTATTGCTTGTAGCTTCCACATACTGCACCCCACAACATTACTTTAATGTTGGTTGTTATTTGGGCAGCTAAAGGCATGATTTAAAGCAGTTTTGGTGAATTAGAAACAAAAAAAGTTTTTTTGCAAAAAAGTATGGTGCTAAGTGTTACTAGCTTCATGTTTTCATCCAAATACTGTATTGCTTGTAGCTTCCACATACTGCACCCCACAACATTACTTTTGTGTTGGTTGTTATTTGGGCTGCTGAAGGCATGATTTAAAGCAGTTTTGGTGAATTAGAAACAAAAAAAGTTTTTTTGCAAAAAAGTATGGTGCTAAGTGTTACTAGCTTCATGTTTTCATCCAAATACTGTATTGCTTGTAGCTTCCACATACTGCACCCCACAACATTACTTTTATGTTGGTTGTTATTTGGGCTGCTGAAGGCATGATTTAAAGCAGTTTTGGTGAATTAGAAACAAAAAAAGTTTTTTTGCAAAAAAGTATGGTGCTAGGTGTAGATAGCTTCATGTTTTCATCCAAATACTGTATTGCTTGTAGCTTCCACATACTGCACCCCACAACATTACTTTAATGTTGGTTGTTATTTGGGCTGCTAATGGCATGATTTAAAGCAGTTTTGGTGAATTAGAAACAAAAAAAGTTTTTTTGCAAAAAAGTATGGTGCTAAGTGTAACTAGCTTCATGTTTTCATCCAAATACTGTATTGCTTGTAGCTTCCACATACTGCACCCCACAACATTACTTTTATGTTGGTTGTTATTTGGGCTGCTGAAGGCATGATTTAAAGCAGTTTTGGTGAATTAGAAACAAAAAAAGTTTTTTTGCAAAAAAGTATGGTGCTAAGTGTTACTAGCTTTATGTTTTCATCCAAATACTGTATTGCTTGTAGCTTCCACATACTGCATCCCACAACATTACTTTTATGTTGGTTGTTATTTGGGCTGCTGAAGGCATGATTTAAAGCAGTTTTGGTGAATTAGAAACAAAAAAAGTTTTTTTGCAAAAAAGTATGGTGCTAGGTGTTACTAGCTTCATGTTTTCATCCAAATACTGTATTGCTTGTAGCTTCCACATACTGCACCCCACAACATTACTTTTATGTTGGTTGTTATTTGGGCTGCTGAAGGCATGATTTAAAGCAGTTTTGGTGAATTAGAAACAAAAAAAGTTTTTTTGCAAAATAGTATGGTGCTAGGTGTAGATAGCTTCATGTTTTCATCCAAATACTGTATTGCGTGTAGCTTCCTCATACTGCATCCCACAACATTACTTTTATGTTGGTTGTTATTTGGGCTGCTGAAGGCATGATTTAAAGCAGTTTTGGTGAATTAGAAACAAAAAAAGTTTTTTTGCAAAAGAGTATGGTGCTAGGTGTAACTAGCTTCATGTTTTCATCCAAATACTGTATTGCTTGTAGCTTCCACATACTGCACCCCACAACATTACTTTTATGTTGGTTGTTATTTGGGCTGCTGAAGGCATGATTTAAAGCAGTTTTGGTGAATTAGAAACAAAAAAAAGTTTTTTTGCAAAAAAGTATGGTGCTAAGTGTAACTAGCTTCATGTTTTCATCCAAATACTGTATTGCGTGTAGCTTCCACATACTGCATCCCACAACATTAATTTTATGTTGGTTGTTATTTGGGCTGCTGAAGGCATGATTTAAAGCAGTTTTGGTGAATTAGAAACAAAAAAAGTTTTTTTGCAAAAAAGTATGGTGCTAAGTGTAACTAGCTTCATGTTTTCAACCAAATACTGTATTGCTTGTAGCTTCCACATACTGCACCCCACAACATTACTTTTATGTTGGTTGTTATTTGGGCTGCTAAAGGCATGATTTAAAGCAGTTTTGGTGAATTAGAAACAAAAAAAGTTTTTTTGCAAAAAAGTATGGTGCTAGGTGTAGATAGCTTCATCATTTGAAAAGTAGATAGCTTCATGTTTTCATCCAAATACTGTATTGCTTGTACCTTCCACATACTGCACCCCACAACATTACTTTTATGTTGGTTGTTATTTGGGCTGCTAAAGGCATGATTTAAAGCAGTTTTGGTGAATTAGAAACAAAAAAAGTTTTTTTGCAAAAAAGTATGGTGCTAAGTGTTACTAGCTTCATGTTTTCATCCAAATACTGTATTGCTTGTAGCTTCCACATACTGCACCCCACAACATTACTTTTATGTTGGTTGTTATTTGGGCTGCTGAAGGCATGATTTAAAGCAGTTTTGGTGAATTAGAAACAAAAAAGTTTTTTTGCAAAAAAGTATGGTGCTAAGTGTTACTAGCTTCATGTTTTCATCCAAATACTGTATTGCTTGTAGCTTCCACATACTGCACCCCACAACATTACTTTTATGTTGGTTGTTATTTGGGCTGCTGAAGGCATGATTTAAAGCAGTTTTGGTGAATTAGAAACAAAAAAAGTTTTTTTGCAAAAAAGTATGGTGCTAGGTGTAGATAGCTTCATGTTTTCATCCAAATACTGTATTGCTTGTAGCTTCCACATACTGCACCCCACAACATTACTTTTATGTTGGTTGTTATTTGGGCTGCTGAAGGCATGATTTAAATCAGTTTTGGTGAATTAGAAACAAAAAAAGTTTTTTTGCAAAAAGGTATGGTGCTAAGTGTTACTAGCTTCATGTTTTCATCCAAATACTGTATTGCTTGTAGCTTCCACATACTGCATCCCAAAACATTACTTTTATGTTGGTTGTTATTTGGGCTGCTGAAGGCATGATTTAAAGCAGTTTTGGTGAATTAGAAACAAAAAAAGTTTTTTTGCAAAAAAGTATGGTGCTAAGTGTAACTAGCTTCATGTTTTCATCCAAATACTGTATTGCTTGTAGCTTCCACATACTGCACCCCACAACATTACTTTTATGTTGGTTGTTATTTGGGCTGCTGAAGGCATGATTTAAAGCAGTTTTGGTGAATTAGAAACAAAAAAAGTTTTTTTGCAAAAAAGTATGGTGCTAGGTGTAGATAGCTTCATGTTTTCATCCAAATACTGTATTGCTTGTAGCTTCCACATACTGCACCCCACAACATTACTTTAATGTTGGTTGTTATTTGGGCTGCTAAAAGCATTATTTAAAGCAGTTTTGGTGAATTAGAAACAAAAAAAGTTTTTTTGCAAAAAAGTATGGTGCTAAGTGTAACTAGCTTCATGTTTTCATCCAAATACTGTATTGCTTGTAGCTTCCACATACTGCACCCCACAACATTACTTTTATGTTGGTTGTTATTTGGGCTGCTGAAGGCATGATTTAAAGCAGTTTTGGTGAATTAGAAACAAAAAAAGTTTTTTTGCAAAAAAGTATGGTGCTAAGTGTTACTAGCTTTATGTTTTCATCCAAATACTGTATTGCTTGTAGCTTCCACATACTGCACCCCACAACATTACTTTTATGTTGGTTGTTTTTTGGGCTGCTGAAGGCATGATTTAAAGCAGTTTTGGTGAATTTGAAACAAAAAAAGTTTTTTTGCAAAAAAGTATGGTGCTAGGTGTAGATAGCTTCATGTTTTCATCCAAATACTGTATTGCTTGTAGCTTCCACATACTGCATCCCACAACATTACTTTTATGTTGGTTGTTATTTGGGCTGCTGAAGGCATGATTTAAAGCAGTTTTGGTGAATTAGAAACAAAAAAAGTTTTTTTGCAAAAAAGTATGGTGCTAAGTGTTACTAGCTTCATGTTTTCATCCAAATACTGTATTGCTTGTAGCTTCCACATACTGCATCCCACAACATTACTTTTATGTTGGTTGTTATTTGGGCTGCTGAAGGCATGATTTAAAGCAGTTTTGGTGAATTAGAAACAAAAAAAGTTTTTTTGCAAAAAAGTATGGTGCTAGGTGTAGATAGCTTCATCATTTGAAAAGTAGATAGCTTCATGTTTTCATCCAAATACTGTATTGCTTGTAGCTTCCACATACTGCACCCCACAACATTACTTTAATGTTGGTTGTTATTTGGGCTGCTGAAGGCATGATTTAAAGCAGTTTTGGTGAATTAGAAACAAAAAAAGTTTTTTTGCAAAAAAGTATGGTACTAAGTGTAACTAGCTTCATGTTTTCATCCAAATACTGTATTGCTTGTAGCTTCCACATACTGCATCCCACAACATTACTTTTATGTTGGTTGTTATTTGGGCTGCTGAAGGCATGATTTAAAGCAGTTTTGGTGAATTAGAAACAAAAAAAGTTTTTTTGCAAAAAAGTATGGTGCTAGGTGTAGATAGCTTCATCATTTGAAAAGTAGATAGCTTCATGTTTTCATCCAAATACTGTATTGCTTGTAGCTTCCACATACTGCACCCCACAACATTACTTTTATGTTGGTTGTTATTTGGGCTGCTGAAGGCATGATTTAAAGCAGTTTTGGTGAATTAGAAACAAAAAAAGTTTTTTTGCAAAAAAGTATGGTGCTAAGTGTAACTAGCTTCATGTTTTCATCCAAATACTGTATTGCTTGTAGCTTCCACATACTGCACCCCACAACATTACTTTTATGTTGGTTGTTATTTGGGCTGCTGAAGGCATGATTTAAAGCAGTTTTGGTGAATTAGAAACAAAAAAAGTTTTTTTGCAAAAACGTATGGTGCTAAGTGTTACTAGCTTCATGTTTTCATCCAAATACTGTATTGCTTGTAGCTTCCACATACTGCACCCCACAACATTACTTTTGTGTTGGTTGTTATTTGGGCTGCTGAAGGCATGATTTAAATCAGTTTTGGTGAATTAGAAACAAAAAAAGTTTTTTTGCAAAAAGGTATGGTGCTAAGTGTTACTAGCTTCATGTTTTCATCCAAATACTGTAT
The DNA here is from genome assembly GCF_027358695.1 of Spea bombifrons. Classification (NCBI taxonomy): domain Eukaryota; kingdom Metazoa; phylum Chordata; class Amphibia; order Anura; family Pelobatidae; genus Spea; species Spea bombifrons. Next base: position 71,342,823 of record NC_071087.1, read on the forward strand.
TGCTTGTAGCTTCCACATACTGCACCCCACAACATTACTTTTATGTTGGTTGTTATTTGGGCTGCTGAAGGCATGATTTAAAGCAGTTTTGGTGAATTAGAAACAAAAAAAGTTTTTTTGCAAAAAAGTATGGTGCTAGGTGTAGATAGCTTCATGTTTTCATCCAAATACTGTATTGCGTGTAGCTTCCACATACTGCATCCCAAAACATTACTTTTATGTTGGTTGTTATTTGGGCTGCTGAAGGCATGATTTAAAGCAGTTTTGGTGAATTAGAAACAAAAAAAGTTTTTTTGCAAAAAAGTATGGTGCTAAGTGTAACTAGCTTCATGTTTTCATCCAAATACTGTATTGCTTGTAGCTTCCACATACTGCACCCCACAACATTACTTTTATGTTGGTTGTTATTTGGGCTGCTGAAGGCATGATTTAAAGCAGTTTTGGTGAATTAGAAACAAAAAAAGTTTTTTTGCAAAAAAGTATGGTGCTATGTGTAGATAGCTTCATGTTTTCAGCCAAATACTGTATTGCGTGTAGCTTCCACATACTGCACCCCACAACATTACTTTTATGTTGGTTGTTATTTGGGCTGCTGAAGGCATGATTTAAAGCAGTTTTGGTGAATTAGAAACAAAAAAAGTTTTTTTGCAAAAAAGTATGGTGCTAAGTTTTACTAGCTTTATGTTTTCATCCAAATACTGTATTGCTTGTAGCTTCCACATACTGCACCCCACAACATTACTTTTATGTTGGTTGTTATTTGGGCTGCTGAAGGCATGATTTAAAGCAGTTTTAGTGAATTAGAAACAAAAAAAGTTTTTTTGCAAAAAAGTATGGTGCTAAGTGTTACTAGCTTTATGTTTTCATCCAAATACTGTATTGCTTGTAGCTTCCACATACTGCACCCCACAACATTACTTTTATGTTGGTTGTTATTTGGGCTGCTGAAGGCATGATTTAAAGCAGTTTTGGTGAATTTGAAACAAAAAAAGTTTTTTTGCAAAAAAGTATGGTGCTAGGTGTAGATAGCTTCATGTTTTCATCCAAATACTGTATTGCTTGTAGCTTCGACATACTGCATCCCACAGCATTACTTTTATGTTGGTTGTTATTTGGGCTGCTGAAGGCATGATTTAAAGCAGTTTTGGTGAATTAGAAACAAAAAAAGTTTTTTTGCAAAAAAGTATGGTGCTAAGTGTTACTAGCTTCATGTTTTCATCCAAATACTGTATTGCTTGTAGCTTCCACATACTGCATCCCAAAACATTACTTTTATGTTGGTTGTTATTTGGGCTGCTGAAGGCATGATTTAAAGCAGTTTTGGTGAATTAGAAACAAAAAAAGTTTTTTTGCAAAAAAGTATGGTGCTAAGTGTTACTAGCTTCATGTTTTCATCCAAATACTGTATTGCTTGTAGCTTCCACATACTGCACCCCACAACATTACTTTAATGTTGGTTGTTATTTGGGCTGCTAAAGGCATGATTTAAAGCAGTTTTGGTGAATTAGAAACAAAAAAAGTTTTTTTGCAAAAAAGTATGGTGCTAAGTGTAACTAGCTTCATGTTTTCATCGAAATACTGTATTGCTTGTAGCTTCCACATACTGCACCCCACAACATTACTTTTATGTTGGTTGTTATTTGGGCTGCTGAAGGCATGATTTAAAGCAGTTTTGGTGAATTAGAAACAAAAAAAGTTTTTTTTGCAAAAAAGTATGGTGCTAAGTGTAACTAGCTTCATGTTTTCATCCAAATACTGTATTGCTTGTAGCTTCCACATACTGCACCCCACAACATTACTTTTATGTTGGTTGTTATTTGGGCTGCTGAAGGCATGATTTAAAGCAGTTTTGGTGAATTAGAAACAAAAAAAGTTTTTTTGCAAAAAAGTATGGTGCTAAGTGTAACTAGCTTCATGTTTTCATCCAAATACTGTATTGCGTGTAGCTTCCACATACTGCATCCCACAACATTAATTTTATGTTGGTTGTTATTTGGGCTGCTGAAGGCATGATTTAAAGCAGTTTTGGTGAATTAGAAACAAAAAAAGTTTTTTTGCAAAAAAGTATGGTGCTAGGTGTAGATAGCTTCATCATTTGAAAAGTAGATAGCTTCATGTTTTCATCCAAATACTGTATTGCTTGTAGCTTCCACATACTGCATCCCACAACATTACTTTTATGTTGGTTGTTATTTGGGCTGCTGAAGGCATGATTTAAAGCAGTTTTGGTGAATAAGAAACAAATAAAGTTTTTTTGCAAAAAAGTATGGTGCTAGGTGTAGATAGCTTCATGTTTTCATCCAAAGTATTGCGTGTAGCTTCCACATACTGCACCCCACAACATTACTTTTATGTTGGTTGTTATTTGGGCTGCTAAAGGCATGATTTAAAGCAGTTTTGGTGAATTAGAAACAAAAAAAGTTTTTTTTGCAAAAAAGTATGGTGCTAAGTGTAACTAGCTTCATGTTTTCATCCAAATACTGTATTGCTTGTAGCTTCCACATACTGCACCCCACAACATTACTTTTATGTTGGTTGTTATTTGGGCTGCTGAAGGCATGATTTAAAGCAGTTTTGGTGAATTAGAAACAAAAAAAGTTTTTTTGCAAAAAAGTATGGTGCTAGGTGTAGATAGCTTCATCATTTGAAAAGTAGATAGCTTCATGTTTTCATCCAAATACTCTATTGCTTGTAGCTTCCACATACTGCACCCCACAACATTACTTTAATGTTGGTTGTTATTTGGGCTGCTGAAGGCATGATTTAAAGCAGTTTTGGTGAATTAGAAACAAAAAAAGTTTTTTTGCAAAAAACTATGGTGCTAAGTGTAACTAGCTTCATGTTTTCATCCAAATACTGTATTGCTTGTAGCTTCCACATACTGCATCCCACAACATTACTTTTATGTTGGTTGTTATTTGGGCTGCTGGAGGCATGATTTAAAGCAGTTTTGGTGAATTAGAAACAAAAAAAGTTTTTTTGCAAAAAAGTATGGTGCTAGGTGTAGATAGCTTCATGTTTTCATCCAAATACTGTATTGCGTGTAGCTTCCACATACTGCACCCCACAACATTACTTTTATGTTGGTTGTTATTTGGGCTGCTGAAGGCATGATTTAAAGCAGTTTTGGTGAATTAGAAACAAAAAAAGTTTTTTTGCAAAAAAGTATGGTGCTAAGTGTAACTAGCTTCATGTTTTCATCCAAATACTGTATTGCTTGTAGCTTCCACATACTGCACCCCACAACATTACTTTTATGTTGGTTGTTATTTGGGCTGCTGAAGGCATGATTTAAAGCAGTTTTGGTGAATTAGAAACAAAAAAAGTTTTTTTGCAAAAAAGTATGGTGCTAGGTGTAGATAGCTTCATGTTTTCATCCAAATACTGTATTGCTTGTAGCTTCCACATACTGCATCCCACAACATTACTTTTATGTTGGTTGTTATTTGGGCTGCTGAAGGCATGATTTAAAGCAGTTTTGGTGAATTAGAAACAAAAAAAGTTTTTTTGCAAAAAAGTATGGTGCTAGGTGTAGATAGCTTCATGTTTTCATCCAAATACTGTATTGCGTGTAGCTTCCACATACTGCATCCCAAAACATTACTTTTATGTTGGTTGTTATTTGGGCTGCTGAAGGCATGATTTAAAGCAGTTTTGGTGAATTAGAAACAAAAAAAGTTTTTTTGCAAAAAAGTATGGTGCTAGGTGTAGATAGCTTCATGTTTTCATCCAAATACTGTATTGCTTGTAGCTTCCACATACTGCACCCCACAACATTACTTTAATGTTGGTTGTTATTTGGGCTGCTAATGGCATGATTTAAAGCAGTTTTGGTGAATTAGAAACAAAAAAAGTTTTTTTGCAAAAAAGTATGGTGCTAAGTGTAACTAGCTTCATGTTTTCATCCAAATACTGTATTGCTTGTAGCTTCCACATACTGCACCCCACAACATTACTTTTATGTTGGTTGTTATTTGGGCTGCTGAAGGCATGATTTAAAGCAGTTTTGGTGAATTAGAAACAAAAAAAGTTTTTTTGCAAAAAAGTATGGTGCTAAGTGTTACTAGCTTTATGTTTTCATCCAAATACTGTATTGCTTGTAGCTTCCACATACTGCATCCCACAACATTACTTTTATGTTGGTTGTTATTTGGGCTGCTGAAGGCATGATTTAAAGCAGTTTTGGTGAATTAGAAACAAAAAAAGTTTTTTTGCAAAAAAGTATGGTGCTAGGTGTTACTAGCTTCATGTTTTCATCCAAATACTGTATTGCTTGTAGCTTCCACATACTGCACCCCACAACATTACTTTTATGTTGGTTGTTATTTGGGCTGCTGAAGGCATGATTTAAAGCAGTTTTGGTGAATTAGAAACAAAAAAAGTTTTTTTGCAAAATAGTATGGTGCTAGGTGTAGATAGCTTCATGTTTTCATCCAAATACTGTATTGCGTGTAGCTTCCACATACTGCATCCCACAACATTACTTTTATGTTGGTTGTTATTTGGGCTGCTGAAGGCATGATTTAAAGCAGTTTTGGTGAATTAGAAACAAAAAAAGTTTTTTTGCAAAAGAGTATGGTGCTAGGTGTAACTAGCTTCATGTTTTCATCCAAATACTGTATTGCTTGTAGCTTCCACATACTGCACCCCACAACATTACTTTTATGTTGGTTGTTATTTGGGCTGCTGAAGGCATGATTTAAAGCAGTTTTGGTGAATTAGAAACAAAAAAAAGTTTTTTTGCAAAAAAGTATGGTGCTAAGTGTAACTAGCTTCATGTTTTCATCCAAATACTGTATTGCGTGTAGCTTCCACATACTGCATCCCACAACATTAATTTTATGTTGGTTGTTATTTGGGCTGCTGAAGGCATGATTTAAAGCAGTTTTGGTGAATTAGAAACAAAAAAAGTTTTTTTGCAAAAAAGTATGGTGCTAAGTGTAACTAGCTTCATGTTTTCAACCAAATACTGTATTGCTTGTAGCTTCCACATACTGCACCCCACAACATTACTTTTATGTTGGTTGTTATTTGGGCTGCTAAAGGCATGATTTAAAGCAGTTTTGGTGAATTAGAAACAAAAAAAGTTTTTTTGCAAAAAAGTATGGTGCTAGGTGTAGATAGCTTCATCATTTGAAAAGTAGATAGCTTCATGTTTTCATCCAAATACTGTATTGCTTGTAGCTTCCACATACTGCATCCCACAACATTACTTTTATGTTGGTTGTTATTTGGGCTGCTGAAGGCATGATTTAAAGCAGTTTTGGTGAATTAGAAACAAAAAAAGTTTTTTTGCAAAAAAGTATGGTGCTAGGTGTAGATAGCTTCATGTTTTCATCCAAATACTGTATTGCTTGTACCTTCCACATACTGCACCCCACAACATTACTTTTATGTTGGTTGTTATTTGGGCTGCTAAAGGCATGATTTAAAGCAGTTTTGGTGAATTAGAAACAAAAAAAGTTTTTTTGCAAAAAAGTATGGTGCTAAGTGTTACTAGCTTCATGTTTTCATCCAAATACTGTATTGCTTGTAGCTTCCACATACTGCACCCCACAACATTACTTTTATGTTGGTTGTTATTTGGGCTGCTGAAGGCATGATTTAAAGCAGTTTTGGTGAATTAGAAACAAAAAAGTTTTTTTGCAAAAAAGTATGGTGCTAAGTGTTACTAGCTTCATGTTTTCATCCAAATACTGTATTGCTTGTAGCTTCCACATACTGCACCCCACAACATTACTTTTATGTTGGTTGTTATTTGGGCTGCTGAAGGCATGATTTAAAGCAGTTTTGGTGAATTAGAAACAAAAAAAGTTTTTTTGCAAAAAAGTATGGTGCTAGGTGTAGATAGCTTCATGTTTTCATCCAAATACTGTATTGCTTGTAGCTTCCACATACTGCATCCCACAACATTACTTTTATGTTGGTTGTTATTTGGGCTGCTGAAGGCATGATTTAAAGCAGTTTTGGTGAATTAGAAACAAAAAAATTTTTTTTGCAAAAAAGTATGGTGCTAGGTGTAGATAGCTTCATGTTTTCATCCAAATACTGTATTGCGTGTAGCTTCCACATACTGCACCCCACAACATTACTTTTATGTTGGTTGTTATTTGGGCTGCTGAAGGCATGATTTAAAGCAGTTTTGGTGAATTAGAAACAAAAAAAGTTTTTTTGCAAAAAAGTATGGTGCTAAGTGTAACTAGCTTCATGTTTTCATCCAAATACTGTATTGCTTGTAGCTTCCACATACTGCACCCCACAACATTACTTTTATGTTGGTTGTTATTTGGGCTGCTGAAGGCATGATTTAAAGCAGTTTTGGTGAATTAGAAACAAAACAAGTTTTTTTGCAAAAAAGTATGGTGCTAAGTGTTACTAGCTTCATGTTTTCATCCAAATACTGTATTGCTTGTAGCTTCCACATACTGCACCCCACAACATTACTTTTATGTTGGTTGTTATTTGGGCTGCTGAAGGCATGATTTAAATCAGTTTTGGTGAATTAGAAACAAAAAAAGTTTTTTTGCAAAAAGGTATGGTGCTAAGTGTTACTAGCTTCATGTTTTCATCCAAATACTGTATTGCTTGTAGCTTCCACATACTGCATCCAAAAACATTACTTTTATGTTGGTTGTTATTTGGGCTGCTGAAGGCATGATTTAAAGCAGTTTTGGTGAATTAGAAACAAAAAAAGTTTTTTTGCAAAAAAGTATGGTGCTAAGTGTAACTAGCTTCATGTTTTCATCCAAATACTGTATTGCTTGTAGCTTCCACATACTGCACCCCACAACATTACTTTTATGTTGGTTGTTATTTGGGCTGCTGAAGGCATGATTTAAAGCAGTTTTGGTGAATTAGAAACAAAAAAAGTTTTTTTGCAAAAAAGTATGGTGCTAGGTGTAGATAGCTTCATGTTTTCATCCAAATACTGTATTGCTTGTAGCTTCCACATACTGCACCCCACAACATTACTTTAATGTTGGTTGTTATTTGGGCTGCTAAAGGCATGATTTAAAGCAGTTTTGGTGAATTAGAAACAAAAAAAGTTTTTTTGCAAAAAAGTATGGTGCTAAGTGTAACTAGCTTCATGTTTTCATCCAAATACTGTATTGCTTGTAGCTTCCACATACTGCACCCCACAACATTACTTTTATGTTGGTTGTTATTTGGGCTGCTGAAGGCATGATTTAAAGCAGTTTTGGTGAATTAGAAACAAAAAAAGTTTTTTTGCAAAAAAGTATGGTGCTAAGTGTTACTAGCTTCATGTTTTCATCCAAATACTGTATTGCTTGTAGCTTCCACATACTGCACCCCACAACATTACTTTTATGTTGGTTGTTATTTGGGCTGCTGAAGGCATGATTTAAAGCAGTTTTGGTGAATTAGAAACAAAAAAAGTTTTTTTGCAAAAAAGTATGGTGCTAAGTGTTACTAGCTTCATGTTTTCATCCAAATACTGTATTGCTTGTAGCTTCCACATACTGCACCCCACAACATTACTGTTATGTTGGTTGTTATTTGGGCTGCTGAAGGCATGATTTAAAGCAGTTTTGGTGAATTAGAAACAAAAAAAGTTTTTTTGCAAAAAAGTATGGTGCTAGGTGTAGATAGCTTCATGTTTTCATCCAAATACTGTATTGCTTGTAGCTTCCACATACTGCATCCCAAAACATTACTTTTATGTTGGTTGTTATTTGGGCTGCTGAAGGCATGATTTAAAGCAGTTTTGGTGAATTAGAAACAAAAAAAGTTTTTTTGCAAAAAAGTATGGTGCTAGGTGTAGATAGCTTCATCATTTGAAAAGTAGATAGCTTCATGTTTTCATCCAAATACTGTATTGCTTGTAGCTTCCACATACTGCACCCCACAACATTACTTTAATGTTGGTTGTTATTTGGGCAGCTAAAGGCATGATTTAAAGCAGTTTTGGTGAATTAGAAACAAAAAAAGTTTTTTTGCAAAAAAGTATGGTGCTAAGTGTAACTAGCTTCATGTTTTCATCCAAATACTGTAGTGCTTGTAGCTTCCACATACTGCACCCCACAACATTACTTTTATGTTGGTTGTTATTTGGGCTGCTGAAGGCATGATTTAAAGCAGTTTTGGTGAATTAGAAACAAAAAAAGTTTTTTTGCAAAAAAGTATGGTGCTAAGTGTTACTAGCTTCATGTTTTCATCCAAATACTGTATTGCTTGTAGCTTCCACATACTGCACCCCACAACATTACTTTTATGTTGGTTGTTATTTGGGCTGCTGAAGGCATGATTTAAAGCAGTTCTGGTGAATTAGAAACAAAAAAAGTTTTTTTGCAAAAAAGTATGGTGCTAAGTGTTACTAGCTTCATGTTTTCATCCAAATACTGTATTGCTTGTAGCTTCCACATACTGCACCCCACAACATTACTTTTATGTTGGTTGTTATTTGGGCTGCTGAAGGCATGAATTAAAGCAGTTTTGGTGAATTAGAAACAAAAAAAGTTTTTTTGCAAAACAGTATGGTGCTAGGTGTAGATAGCTTCATGTTTTCATCCAAATACTGTATTGCGTGTAGCTTCCACATACTGCATCCCAAAACATTACTTTTATGTTGGTTGTTATTTGGGCTGCTGAAGGCATGATTTAAAGCAGTTTTGGTGAATTAGAAACAAAAAAAGTTTTTTTGCAAAAAAGTATGGTGCTAGGTGTAGATAGCTTCATCATTTGAAAATTGGATAGCTTCATGTTTTCATCCAAATACTGTATTGCTTGTAGCTTCCACATACTGCACCCCACAACATTACTTTAATGTTGGTTGTTATTTGGGCAGCTAAAGGCATGATTTAAAGCAGTTTTGGTGAATTAGAAACAAAAAAAGTTTTTTTGCAAAAAAGTATGGTGCTAAGTGTAACTAGCTTCATGTTTTCATCCAAATACTGTATTGCTTGTAGCTTCCACATACTGCACCCCACAACATTACTTTTATGTTGGTTGTTATTTGGGCTGCTGAAGGCATGATTTAAAGCAGTTTTGGTGAATTAGAAACAAAAAAAGTTTTTTTGCAAAATAGTATGGTGCTAGGTGTAGATAGCTTCATGTTTTCATCCAAATACTGTATTGCGTGTAGCTTCCACATACTGCATCCCACAACATTACTTTTATGTTGGTTGTTATTTGGGCTGCTGAAGGCATGATTTAAAGCAGTTTTGGTGAATTAGAAACAAAAAAAGTTTTTTTGCAAAAAAGTATGGTGCTAAGTGTAACTAGCTTCATGTTTTCATCCAAATACTGTATTGCTTGTAGCTTCCACATACTGCACCCCACAACATTACTTTTATGTTGGTTGTTATTTGGGCTGCTGAAGGCATGATTTAAAGCAGTTTTGGTGAATTAGAAACAAAAAAAGTTTTTTTGCAAAATAGTATGGTGCTAGGTGTAGATAGCTTCATGTTTTCATCCAAATACTGTATTGCGTGTAGCTTCCACATACTGCATCCCACAACATTACTTTTATGTTGGTTGTTATTTGGGCTGCTGAAGGCATGATTTAAAGCAGTTTTGGTGAATTAGAAACAAAAAAAGTTTTTTTGCAAAAAAGTATGGTGCTAAGTGTTACTAGCTTCATGTTTTCATCCAAATACTGTATTGCTTGTAGCTTCCACATACTGCACCCCACAACATTACTTTTATGTTGGTTGTTATTTGGGCTGCTGAAGGCATGATTTAAAGCAGTTTTGGTGAATTAGAAACAAAAAAAGTTTTTTTGCAAAATAGTATGGTGCTAGGTGTAGATAGCTTCATGTTTTCATCCAAATACTGTATTGCGTGTAGCTTCCACATACTGCATCCCACAACATTACTTTTATGTTGGTTGTTATTTGGGCTGCTGAAGGCATGATTTAAAGCAGTTTTGGTGAATTAGAAACAAAAAAAGTTTTTTTGCAAAAAAGTATGGTGCTAAGTGTTACTAGCTTCATGTTTTCATCCAAATACTGTATTGCTTGTAGCTTCCACATACTGCACCCCACAACATTACTTTTATGTTGGTTGTTATTTGGGCTGCTGAAGGCATGATTTAAAGCAGTTTTGGTGAATTAGAAACAAAAAAAGTTTTTTTGCAAAAAAGTATGGTGCTAAGTGTTACTAGCTTCATGTTTTCATCCAAATACTGTATTGCTTGTAGCTTCCACATACTGCACCCCACAACATTACTGTTATGTTGGTTGTTATTTGGGCTGCTGAAGGCATGATTTAAAGCAGTTTTGGTGAATTAGAAACAAAAAAAGTTTTTTTGCAAAATAGTATGGTGCTAGGTGTAGATAGCTTCATGTTTTCATCCAAATACTGTATTGCGTGTAGCTTCCACATACTGCATCCCACAACATTACTTTTATGTTGGTTGTTATTTGGGCTGCTGAAGGCATGATTTAAAGCAGGTTTGGTGAATTAGAAACAAAAAAAGTTTTTTTGCAAAAGAGTATGGTGCTAGGTGTAACTAGCTTCATGTTTTCATCCAAATACTGTATTGCTTGTAGCTTCCACATACTGCACCCCACAACATTACTTTTATGTTGGTTGTTATTTGGGCTGCTGAAGGCATGATTTAAAGCAGTTTTGGTGAATTAGAAACAAAAAAAGTTTTTTTGCAAAAAAGTATGGTGCTAAGTGTTACTAGCTTCATGTTTTCATCCAAATACTGTATTGCTTGTAGCTTCCACATACTGCATCCCACAACATTACTTTTATGTTGGTTGTTATTTGGGCTGCTGAAGGCATGATTTAAAGCAGTTTTGGTGAATTAGAAACAAAAAAAGTTTTTTTGCAAAAAACTATGGTGCTAAGTGTAACTAGCTTCATGTTTTCATCCAAATACTGTATTGCTTGTAGCTTCCACATACTGCACCCCACAACATTACTTTAATGTTGGTTGTTATTTGGGCAGCTAAAGGCATGATTTAAAGCAGTTTTGGTGAATTAGAAACAAAAAAAGTTTTTTTGCAAAAAAGTATGGTGCTAAGTGTAACTAGCTTCATGTTTTCATCCAAATACTGTAGTGCTTGTAGCTTCCACATACTGCACCCCACAACATTACTTTTATGTTGGTTGTTATTTGGGCTGCTGAAGGCATGATTTAAAGCAGTTTTGGTGAATTAGAAACAAAAAAAGTTTTTTTGCAAAAAAGTATGGTGCTAAGTGTAACTAGCTTCATGTTTTCATCCAAATACTGTATTGCTTGTAGCTTCCACATACTGCACCCCACAACATTACTTTTATGTTGGTTGTTATTTGGGCTGCTGAAGGCATGATTTAAAGCAGTTTTGGTGAATTAGAAACAAAAAAAGTTTTTTTGCAAAAAAGTATGGTGCTAGGTGTAGATAGCTTCATGTTTTCATCCAAATACTGTATTGCTTGTAGCTTCCACATACTGCACCCCACAACATTACTTTAATGTTGGTTGTTATTTGGGCAGCTAAAGGCATGATTTAAAGCAGTTTTGGTGAATTAGAAACAAAAAAAGTTTTTTTGCAAAAAAGTATGGTGCTAAGTGTTACTAGCTTCATGTTTTCATCCAAATACTGTATTGCTTGTAGCTTCCACATACTGCACCCCACAACATTACTTTTATGTTGGTTGTTATTTGGGCTGCTGAAGGCATGATTTAAAGCAGTTTTGGTGAATTAGAAACAAAAAAAGTTTTTTTGCAAAAAAGTATGGTGCTAGGTGTAGATAGCTTCATGTTTTCATCCAAATACTGTATTGCTTGTAGCTTCCACATACTGCATCCCACAACATTACTTTTATGTTGGTTGTTATTTGGGCTGCTGAAGGCATGATTTAAAGCAGTTTTGGTGAATTAGAAACAAAAAAAGTTTTTTTGCAAAAAAGTATGGTGCTAAGTGTAACTAGCTTCATGTTTTCATCCAAATACTGTATTGCTTGTAGCTTCCACATACTGCACCCCACAACATTACTTTTATGTTGGTTGTTATTTGGGCTGCTGGAGGCATGATTTAAAGCAGTTTTGGTGAATTAGAAACAAAAAAAGTTTTTTTGCAAAATAGTATGGTGCTAGGTGTAGATAGCTTCATGTTTTCATCCAAATACTGTATTGCGTGTAGCTTCCACATACTGCATCCCACAACATTACTTTTATGTTGGTTGTTATTTGGGCTGCTGAATGCATGATTTAAAGCAGGTTTGGTGAATTAGAAACAAAAAAAGTTTTTTTGCAAAGAGTATGGTGCTAGGTGTAACTAGCTTCATGTTTTCATCCAAATACTGTATTGCTTGTAGCTTCCACATACTGCATCCCACAACATTACTTTTATGTTGGTTGTTATTTGGGCTGCTGAAGGCATGATTTAAAGCAGTTTTGGTGAATAAGAAACAAAAAAAGTTTTTTGCAAAAAAGTATGGTGCTAGGTGTAGATAGCTTCATCATTTGAAAAGTAGATAGCTTCATGTTTTCATCCAAATACTGTATTGCTTGTAGCTTCCACATACTGCACCCCACAACATTACTTTTATGTTGGTTGTTATTTCGGCTGCTGAAGGCATGATTTAAAGCAGTTTTGGTGAATTAGAAACAAAAAAAGTTTTTTTGCAAAAAAGTATGGTGCTAGGTGTAGATAGCTTCATCATTTGAAAAGTAGATAGCTTCATGTTTTCATCCAAATACTGTATTGCTTGTAGCTTCCACATACTGCACCCCACAACATTACTTTAATGTTGGTTGTTATTTGGGCAGCTAAAGGCATGATTTAAAGCAGTTTTGGTGAATTAGAAACAAAAAAAGTTTTTTTGCAAAAAAGTATGGTGCTAGGTGTAGATAGCTTCATGTTTTCATCCAAATACTGTATTGCGTGTAGCTTCCACATACTGCATCCCAAAACATTACTTTTATGTTGGTTGTTATTTGGGCTGCTGAAGGCATGATTTAAAGCAGTTTTGGTGAATTAGAAACAAAAAAAGTTTTTTTGCAAAATAGTATGGTGCTAGGTGTAGATAGCTTCATGTTTTCATCCAAATACTGTATTGCGTGTAGCTTCCACATACTGCATCCCACAACATTACTTTTATGTTGGTTGTTATTTGGGCTGCTGAATGCATGATTTAAAGCAGGTTTGGTGAATTAGAAACAAAAAAAGTTTTTTTGCAAAAAAGTATGGTGCTAAGTGTAACTAGCTTCATGTTTTCATCCAAATACTGTATTGCTTGTACCTTCCACATACTGCACCCCACAACATTACTTTTATGTTGGTTGTTATTTGGGCTGCTAAAGGCATGATTTAAAGCAGTTTTGGTGAATTAGAAACAAAAAAAGTTTTTTTGCAAAAAAGTATGGTGCTAAGTGTTACTAGCTTCATGTTTTCATCCAAATACTGTATTGCTTGTAGCTTCCACATACTGCACCCCACAACATTACTTTTATGTTGGTTGTTATTTGGGCTGCTGAAGGCATGATTTAAAGCAGTTTTGGTGAATTAGAAACAAAAAAAGTTTTTTTGCAAAAAAGTATGGTGCTAGGTGTAGATAGCTTCATGTTTTCATCCAAATACTGTATTGCTTGTAGCTTCCACATACTGCATCCCACAACATTACTTTTATGTTGGTTGTTATTTGGGCTGCTGAAGGCATGATTTAAAGCAGTTTTGGTGAATTAGAAACAAAAAAAGTTTTTTTGCAAAAAAGTATGGTGCTAGGTGTAGATAGCTTCATGTTTTCATCCAAATACTGTATTGCGTGTAGCTTCCACATACTGCATCCCAAAACATTACTTTTATGTTGGTTGTTATTTGGGCTGCTGAAGGCATGATTTAAAGCAGTTTTGGTGAATTAGAAACAAAAAAAGTTTTTTTGCAAAAAAGTATGGTGCTAAGTGTTACTAGCTTCATGTTTTCATCCAAATACTGTATTGCTTGTAGCTTCCACATACTGCACCCCACAACATTACTTTTATGTTGGTTGTTATTTGGGCTGCTGAAGGCATGATTTAAAGCAGTTTTGGTGAATTAGAAACAAAAAAAGTTTTTTTGCAAAAAAGTATGGTGCTAGGTGTAGATAGCTTCATCATTTGAAAAGTAGATAGCTTCATGTTTTCATCCAAATACTGTATTGCTTGTAGCTTCCACATACTGCACCCCACAACATTACTTTAATGTTGGTTGTTATTTGGGCAGCTAAAGGCATGATTTAAAGCAGTTTTGGTGAATTAGAAACAAAAAAAGTTTTTTTGCAAAAAAGTATGGTGCTAAGTGTAACTAGCTTCATGTTTTCATCCAAATACTGTAGTGCTTGTAGCTTCCACATACTGCACCCCACAACATTACTTTTATGTTGGTTGTTATTTGGGCTGCTGAAGGCATGATTTAAAGCAGTTTTGGTGAATTAGAAACAAAAAAAGTTTTTTTGCAAAAAAGTATGGTGCTAAGTGTTACTAGCTTCATGTTTTCATCCAAATACTGTATTGCTTGTAGCTTCCACATACTGCACCCCACAACATTACTTTTATGTTGGTTGTTATTTGGGCTGCTGAAGGCATGATTTAAAGCAGTTTTGGTGAATTAGAAACAAAAAAAGTTTTTTTGCAAAAAAGTATGGTGCTAAGTGTTACTAGCTTCATGTTTTCATCCAAATACTGTATTGCTTGTAGCTTCCACATACTGCACCCCACAACATTACTTTTATGTTGGTTGTTATTTGGGCTGCTGAAGGCATGAATTAAAGCAGTTTTGGTGAATTAGAAACAAAAAAAGTTTTTTTGCAAAACAGTATGGTGCTAGGTGTAGATAGCTTCATGTTTTCATCCAAATACTGTATTGCGTGTAGCTTCCACATACTGCATCCCAAAACATTACTTTTATGTTGGTTGTTATTTGGGCTGCTGAAGGCATGATTTAAAGCAGTTTTGGTGAATTAGAAACAAAAAAAGTTTTTTTGCAAAAAAGTATGGTGCTAGGTGTAGATAGCTTCATCATTTGAAAATTGGATAGCTTCATGTTTTCATCCAAATACTGTATTGCTTGTAGCTTCCACATACTGCACCCCACAACATTACTTTAATGTTGGTTGTTATTTGGGCAGCTAAAGGCATGATTTAAAGCAGTTTTGGTGAATTAGAAACAAAAAAAGTTTTTTTGCAAAAAAGTATGGTGCTAAGTGTAACTAGCTTCATGTTTTCATCCAAATACTGTATTGCTTGTAGCTTCCACATACTGCACCCCACAACATTACTTTTATGTTGGTTGTTATTTGGGCTGCTGAAGGCATGATTTAAAGCAGTTTTGGTGAATTAGAAACAAAAAAAGTTTTTTTGCAAAATAGTATGGTGCTAGGTGTAGATAGCTTCATGTTTTCATCCAAATACTGTATTGCGTGTAGCTTCCACATACTGCATCCCACAACATTACTTTTATGTTGGTTGTTATTTGGGCTGCTGAAGGCATGATTTAAAGCAGGTTTGGTGAATTAGAAACAAAAAAAGTTTTTTTGCAAAAGAGTATGGTGCTAGGTGTAACTAGCTTCATGTTTTCATCCAAATACTGTATTGCTTGTAGCTTCCACATACTGCACCCCACAACATTACTTTTATGTTGGTTGTTATTTGGGCTGCTGAAGGCATGATTTAAAGCAGTTTTGGTGAATTAGAAACAAAAAAAGTTTTTTTGC
Source organism: Spea bombifrons (assembly GCF_027358695.1). NCBI lineage: Eukaryota > Metazoa > Chordata > Amphibia > Anura > Pelobatidae > Spea > Spea bombifrons. Next base: position 71,358,468 of record NC_071087.1, read on the forward strand.
AAAAAAGTATGGTGCTAAGTGTTACTAGCTTCATGTTTTCATCCAAATACTGTATTGCTTGTAGCTTCCACATACTGCACCCCACAACATTACTGTTATGTTGGTTGTTATTTGGGCTGCTGAAGGCATGATTTAAAGCAGTTTTGGTGAATTAGAAACAAAAAAAGTTTTTTTGCAAAAAAGTATGGTGCTAGGTGTAGATAGCTTCATGTTTTCATCCAAATACTGTATTGCTTGTAGCTTCCACATACTGCATCCCAAAACATTACTTTTATGTTGGTTGTTATTTGGGCTGCTGAAGGCATGATTTAAAGCAGTTTTGGTGAATTAGAAACAAAAAAAGTTTTTTTGCAAAAAAGTATGGTGCTAGGTGTAGATAGCTTCATCATTTGAAAAGTAGATAGCTTCATGTTTTCATCCAAATACTGTATTGCTTGTAGCTTCCACATACTGCACCCCACAACATTACTTTAATGTTGGTTGTTATTTGGGCAGCTAAAGGCATGATTTAAAGCAGTTTTGGTGAATTAGAAACAAAAAAAGTTTTTTTGCAAAAAAGTATGGTGCTAAGTGTAACTAGCTTCATGTTTTCATCCAAATACTGTAGTGCTTGTAGCTTCCACATACTGCACCCCACAACATTACTTTTATGTTGGTTGTTATTTGGGCTGCTGAAGGCATGATTTAAAGCAGTTTTGGTGAATTAGAAACAAAAAAAGTTTTTTTGCAAAAAAGTATGGTGCTAAGTGTTACTAGCTTCATGTTTTCATCCAAATACTGTATTGCTTGTAGCTTCCACATACTGCACCCCACAACATTACTTTTATGTTGGTTGTTATTTGGGCTGCTGAAGGCATGATTTAAAGCAGTTCTGGTGAATTAGAAACAAAAAAAGTTTTTTTGCAAAAAAGTATGGTGCTAAGTGTTACTAGCTTCATGTTTTCATCCAAATACTGTATTGCTTGTAGCTTCCACATACTGCACCCCACAACATTACTTTTATGTTGGTTGTTATTTGGGCTGCTGAAGGCATGAATTAAAGCAGTTTTGGTGAATTAGAAACAAAAAAAGTTTTTTTGCAAAACAGTATGGTGCTAGGTGTAGATAGCTTCATGTTTTCATCCAAATACTGTATTGCGTGTAGCTTCCACATACTGCATCCCAAAACATTACTTTTATGTTGGTTGTTATTTGGGCTGCTGAAGGCATGATTTAAAGCAGTTTTGGTGAATTAGAAACAAAAAAAGTTTTTTTGCAAAAAAGTATGGTGCTAGGTGTAGATAGCTTCATCATTTGAAAATTGGATAGCTTCATGTTTTCATCCAAATACTGTATTGCTTGTAGCTTCCACATACTGCACCCCACAACATTACTTTAATGTTGGTTGTTATTTGGGCAGCTAAAGGCATGATTTAAAGCAGTTTTGGTGAATTAGAAACAAAAAAAGTTTTTTTGCAAAAAAGTATGGTGCTAAGTGTAACTAGCTTCATGTTTTCATCCAAATACTGTATTGCTTGTAGCTTCCACATACTGCACCCCACAACATTACTTTTATGTTGGTTGTTATTTGGGCTGCTGAAGGCATGATTTAAAGCAGTTTTGGTGAATTAGAAACAAAAAAAGTTTTTTTGCAAAATAGTATGGTGCTAGGTGTAGATAGCTTCATGTTTTCATCCAAATACTGTATTGCGTGTAGCTTCCACATACTGCATCCCACAACATTACTTTTATGTTGGTTGTTATTTGGGCTGCTGAAGGCATGATTTAAAGCAGGTTTGGTGAATTAGAAACAAAAAAAGTTTTTTTGCAAAAGAGTATGGTGCTAGGTGTAACTAGCTTCATGTTTTCATCCAAATACTGTATTGCTTGTAGCTTCCACATACTGCACCCCACAACATTACTTTTATGTTGGTTGTTATTTGGGCTGCTGAAGGCATGATTTAAAGCAGTTTTGGTGAATTAGAAACAAAAAAAGTTTTTTTGCAAAAAAGTATGGTGCTAAGTGTTACTAGCTTCATGTTTTCATCCAAATACTGTATTGCTTGTAGCTTCCACATACTGCACCCCACAACATTACTTTTATGTTGGTTGTTATTTGGGCTGCTGAAGGCATGATTTAAAGCAGTTTTGGTGAATTAGAAACAAAAAAAGTTTTTTTGCAAAAAAGTATGTTGCTAAGTGTTACTAGCTTCATGTTTTCATCCAAATACTGTATTGCTTGTAGCTTCCACATACTGCACCCCACAACATTACTGTTATGTTGGTTGTTATTTGGGCTGCTGAAGGCATGATTTAAAGCAGTTTTGGTGAATTAGAAACAAAAAAAGTTTTTTTGCAAAATAGTATGGTGCTAGGTGTAGATAGCTTCATGTTTTCATCCAAATACTGTATTGCGTGTAGCTTCCACATACTGCATCCCACAACATTACTTTTATGTTGGTTGTTATTTGGGCTGCTGAAGGCATGATTTAAAGCAGGTTTGGTGAATTAGAAACAAAAAAAGTTTTTTTGCAAAAGAGTATGGTGCTAGGTGTAACTAGCTTCATGTTTTCATCCAAATACTGTATTGCTTGTAGCTTCCACATACTGCACCCCACAACATTACTTTTATGTTGGTTGTTATTTGGGCTGCTGAAGGCATGATTTAAAGCAGTTTTGGTGAATTAGAAACAAAAAAAGTTTTTTTGCAAAAAAGTATGGTGCTAAGTGTTACTAGCTTCATGTTTTCATCCAAATACTGTATTGCTTGTAGCTTCCACATACTGCACCCCACAACATTACTGTTATGTTGGTTGTTATTTGGGCTGCTGAAGGCATGATTTAAAGCAGTTTTTGTGAATTAGAAACAAAAAAAGTTTTTTTGCAAAAAAGTATGGTGCTAGGTGTAGATAGCTTCATGTTTTCATCCAAATACTGTATTGCTTGTAGCTTCCACATACTGCACCCCACAACATTACTGTTATGTTGGTTGTTATTTGGGCTGCTGAAGGCATGATTTAAAGCAGTTTTGGTGAATTAGAAACAAAAAAAGTTTTTTTGCAAAAAAGTATGGTGCTAGGTGTAGATAGCTTCATGTTTTCATCCAAATACTGTATTGCTTGTAGCTTCCACATACTGCATCCCAAAACATTACTTTTATGTTGGTTGTTATTTGGGCTGCTGAAGGCATGATTTAAAGCAGTTTTGGTGAATTAGAAACAAAAAAAGTTTTTTTGCAAAAAAGTATGGTGCTAGGTGTAGATAGCTTCATCATTTGAAAAGTAGATAGCTTCATGTTTTCATCCAAATACTGTATTGCTTGTAGCTTCCACATACTGCACCCCACAACATTACTTTAATGTTGGTTGTTATTTGGGCAGCTAAAGGCATGATTTAAAGCAGTTTTGGTGAATTAGAAACAAAAAAAGTTTTTTTGCAAAAAAGTATGGTGCTAAGTGTAACTAGCTTCATGTTTTCATCCAAATACTGTAGTGCTTGTAGCTTCCACATACTGCACCCCACAACATTACTTTTATGTTGGTTGTTATTTGGGCTGCTGAAGGCATGATTTAAAGCAGTTTTGGTGAATTAGAAACAAAAAAAGTTTAATTGCAAAAAAGTATGGTGCTAAGTGTTACTAGCTTCATGTTTTCATCCAAATACTGTATTGCTTGTAGCTTCCACATACTGCACCCCACAACATTACTTTTATGTTGGTTGTTATTTGGGCTGCTGAAGGCATGATTTAAAGCAGTTCTGGTGAATTAGAAACAAAAAAAGTTTTTTTGCAAAAAAGTATGGTGCTAAGTGTTACTAGCTTCATGTTTTCATCCAAATACTGTATTGCTTGTAGCTTCCACATACTGCACCCCACAACATTACTTTTATGTTGGTTGTTATTTGGGCTGCTGAAGGCATGATTTAAAGCAGTTTTGGTGAATTAGAAACAAAAAAAGTTTTTTTGCAAAAAAGTATGGTGCTAAGTGTAACTAGCTTCATGTTTTCATCCAAATACTGTATTGCTTGTAGCTTCCACATACTGCACCCCACAACATTACTTTTATGTTGGTTGTTATTTGGGCTGCTGAAGGCATGATTTAAAGCAGTTTTGGTGAATTAGAAACAAAAAAAGTTTTTTTGCAAAAAAGTATGGTGCTAGGTGTAGATAGCTTCATGTTTTCATCCAAATACTGTATTGCTTGTAGCTTCCACATACTGCATCCCACAACATTACTTTTATGTTCGTTGTTATTTGGGCTGCTGAAGGCATGATTTAAAGCAGTTTTGGTGAATTAGAAACAAAAAAAGTTTTTTTGCAAAAAAGTATGGTGCTAGGTGTAGATAGCTTCATCATTTGAAAAGTAGATAGCTTCATGTTTTCATCCAAATACTGTATTGCTTGTAGCTTCCACATACTGCACCCCACAACATTACTTTAATGTTGGTTGTTATTTGGGCAGCTAAAGGCATGATTTAAAGCAGTTTTGGTGAATTAGAAACAAAAAAAGTTTTTTTGCAAAAAAGTATGGTGCTAAGTGTAACTAGCTTCATGTTTTCATCCAAATACTGTATTGCTTGTAGCTTCCACATACTGCACCCCACAACATTACTTTTATGTTGGTTGTTATTTGGGCTGCTGAAGGCATGATTTAAAGCAGTTTTGGTGAATTAGAAACAAAAAAAGTTTTTTTGCAAAAAAGTATGGTGCTATGTGTAGATAGCTTCATGTTTTCAGCCAAATACTGTATTGCGTGTAGCTTCCACATACTGCACCCCACAACATTACTTTTATGTTGGTTGTTATTTGGGCTGCTGAAGGCATGATTTAAAGCAGTTTTGGTGAATTAGAAACAAAAAAAGTTTTTTTGCAAAAAAGTATGGTGCTAAGTGTTACTAGCTTTATGTTTTCATCCAAATACTGTATTGCTTGTAGCTTCCACATACTGCACCCCACAACATTACTTTTATGTTGGTTGTTATTTGGGCTGCTGAAGGCATGATTTAAAGCAGTTTTAGTGAATTAGAAACAAAAAAAGTTTTTTTGCAAAAAAGTATGGTGCTAAGTGTTACTAGCTTTATGTTTTCATCCAAATACTGTATTGCTTGTAACTTCCACATACTGCACCCCACAACATTACTTTTATGTTGGTTGTTATTTGGGCTGCTGAAGGCATGATTTAAAGCAGTTTTGGTGAATTTGAAACAAAAAAAGTTTTTTTGCAAAAAAGTATGGTGCTAGGTGTAGATAGCTTCATGTTTTCATCCAAATACTGTATTGCTTGTAGCTTCCACATACTGCATCCCACAACATTACTTTTATGTTGGTTGTTATTTGGGCTGCTGAAGGCATGATTTAAAGCAGTTTTGGTGAATTAGAAACAAAAAAAGTTTTTTTGCAAAAAAAGTATGGTGCTAGGTGTAGATAGCTTCATCATTTGAAAAGTAGATAGCTTCATGTTTTCATCCAAATACTGTATTGCTTGTAGCTTCCACATACTGCACCCCACAACATTACTTTTATGTTGGTTGTTATTTGGGCTGCTGAAGGCATGATTTAAAGCAGTTTTGGTGAATTAGAAACAAAAAAAGTTTTTTTGCAAAAAAGTATGGTGCTAAGTGTAACTAGCTTCATGTTTTCATCCAAATACTGTATTGCTTGTAGCTTCCACATACTGCACCCCACAACATTACTTTTATGTTGGTTGTTATTTGGGCTGCTGAAGGCATGATTTAAAGCAGTTTTGGTGAATTAGAAACAAAAAAAGTTTTTTTGCAAAAAAGTATGGTGCTAGGTGTAGATAGCTTCATGTTTTCATCCAAATACTGTATTGCTTGTAGCTTCCACATACTGCATCCCACAACATTACTTTTATGTTGGTTGTTATTTGGGCTGCTGAAGGCATGATTTAAAGCAGTTTTGGTGAATTAGAAACAAAAAAATTTTTTTTGCAAAAAATTATGGTGCTAGGTGTAGATAGCTTCATGTTTTCATCCAAATACTGTATTGCGTGTAGCTTCCACATACTGCACCCCACAACATTACTTTTATGTTGGTTGTTATTTGGGCTGCTGAAGGCATGATTTAAAGCAGTTTTGGTGAATTAGAAACAAAAAAAGTTTTTTTGCAAAAAAGTATGGTGCTAAGTGTAACTAGCTTCATGTTTTCATCCAAATACTGTATTGCTTGTAGCTTCCACATACTGCACCCCACAACATTACTTTTATGTTGGTTGTTATTTGGGCTGCTGAAGGCATGATTTAAAGCAGTTTTGGTGAATTAGAAACAAAAAAAGTTTTTTTGCAAAAAAGTATGGTGCTAAGTGTTACTAGCTTCATGTTTTCATCCAAATACTGTATTGCTTGTAGCTTCCACATACTGCACCCCACAACATTACTTTTATGTTGGTTGTTATTTGGGCTGCTGAAGGCATGATTTAAATCAGTTTTGGTGAATTAGAAACAAAAAAAGTTTTTTTGCAAAAAGGTATGGTGCTAAGTGTTACTAGCTTCATGTTTTCATCCAAATACTGTATTGCTTGTAGCTTCCACATACTGCACCCCACAACATTACTTTTATGTTGGTTGTTATTTGGGCTGCTGAAGGCATGATTTAAAGCAGTTTTGGTGAATTAGAAACAAAAAAAGTTTTTTTGCAAAAAAGTATGGTGCTAGGTGTAGATAGCTTCATGTTTTCATCCAAATACTGTATTGCGTGTAGCTTCCACATACTGCATCCCAAAACATTACTTTTATGTTGGTTGTTATTTGGGCTGCTGAAGGCATGATTTAAAGCAGTTTTGGTGAATTAGAAACAAAAAAAGTTTTTTTGCAAAAAAGTATGGTGCTAGGTGTAGATAGCTTCATCATTTGAAAAGTAGATAGCTTCATGTTTTCATCCAAATACTGTATTGCTTGTAGCTTCCACATACTGCACCCCACAACATTACTTTAATGTTGGTTGTTATTTGGGCAGCTAAAGGCATGATTTAAAGCAGTTTTGGTGAATTAGAAACAAAAAAAGTTTTTTTGCAAAAAAGTATGGTGCTAAGTGTAACTAGCTTCATGTTTTCATCCAAATACTGTATTGCTTGTAGCTTCCACATACTGCACCCCACAACATTACTTTTATGTTGGTTGTTATTTGGGCTGCTGAAGGCATGATTTAAAGCAGTTTTGGTGAATTAGAAACAAAAAAAGTTTTTTTGCAAAAAAGTATGGTGCTATGTGTAGATAGCTTCATGTTTTCAGCCAAATACTGTATTGCGTGTAGCTTCCACATACTGCACCCCACAACATTACTTTTATGTTGGTTGTTATTTGGGCTGCTGAAGGCATGATTTAAAGCAGTTTTGGTGAATTAGAAACAAAAAAAGTTTTTTTGCAAAAAAGTATGGTGCTAAGTGTTACTAGCTTCATGTTTTCATCCAAATACTGTATTGCTTGTAGCTTCCACATACTGCACCCCACAACATTACTTTTATGTTGGTTGTTATTTGGGCTGCTGAAGGCATGATTTAAAGCAGTTTTGGTGAATTAGAAACAAAAAAAGTTTTTTTGCAAAAAAGTATGGTGCTAAGTGTTACTAGCTTCATGTTTTCATCCAAATACTGTATTGCTTGTAGCTTCCACATACTGCACCCCACAACATTACTTTTATGTTGGTTGTTATTTGGGCTGCTGAAGGCATGAATTAAAGCAGTTTTGGTGAATTAGAAACAAAAAAAGTTTTTTTGCAAAACAGTATGGTGCTAGGTGTAGATAGCTTCATGTTTTCATCCAAATACTGTATTGCGTGTAGCTTCCACATACCGCATCCCAAAACATTACTTTTATGTTGGTTGTTATTTGGGCTGCTGAAGGCATGATTTAAAGCAGTTTTGGTGAATTAGAAACAAAAAAAGTTTTTTTGCAAAAAAGTATGGTGCTAGGTGTAGATAGCTTCATCATTTGAAAATTGGATAGCTTCATGTTTTCATCCAAATACTGTATTGCTTGTAGCTTCCACATACTGCACCCCACAACATTACTTTAATGTTGGTTGTTATTTGGGCAGCTAAAGGCATGATTTAAAGCAGTTTTGGTGAATTAGAAACAAAAAAAGTTTTTTTGCAAAAAAGTATGGTGCTAAGTGTAACTAGCTTCATGTTTTCATCCAAATACTGTATTGCTTGTAGCTTCCACATACTGCACCCCACAACATTACTTTTATGTTGGTTGTTATTTGGGATGCTGAAGGCATGATTTAAAGCAGTTTTGGTGAATTAGAAACAAAAAAAGTTTTTTTGCAAAATAGTATGGTGCTAGGTGTAGATAGCTTCATGTTTTCATCCAAATACTGTATTGCGTGTAGCTTCCACATACTGCATCCCACAACATTACTTTTATGTTGGTTGTTATTTGGGCTGCTGAAGGCATGATTTAAAGCAGGTTTGGTGAATTAGAAACAAAAAAAGTTTTTTTGCAAAAGAGTATGGTGCTAGGTGTAACTAGCTTCATGTTTTCATCCAAATACTGTATTGCTTGTAGCTTCCACATACTGCACCCCACAACATTACTTTTATGTTGGTTGTTATTTGGGCTGCTGAAGGCATGATTTAAAGCAGTTTTGGTGAATTAGAAACAAAAAAAGTTTTTTTGCAAAAAAGTATGGTGCTAAGTGTTACTAGCTTCATGTTTTCATCCAAATACTGTATTGCTTGTAGCTTCCACATACTGCACCCCACAACATTACTTTTATGTTGGTTGTTATTTGGGCTGCTGAAGGCATGATTTAAAGCAGTTTTGGTGAATTAGAAACAAAAAAAGTTTTTTTGCAAAAAAGTATGGTGCTAAGTGTTACTAGCTTCATGTTTTCATCCAAATACTGTATTGCTTGTAGCTTCCACATACTGCACCCCACAACATTACTGTTATGTTGGTTGTTATTTGGGCTGCTGAAGGCATGATTTAAAGCAGTTTTGGTGAATTAGAAACAAAAAAAGTTTTTTTGCAAAATAGTATGGTGCTAGGTGTAGATAGCTTCATGTTTTCATCCAAATACTGTATTGCGTGTAGCTTCCACATACTGCATCCCACAACATTACTTTTATGTTGGTTGTTATTTGGGCTGCTGAAGGCATGATTTAAAGCAGGTTTGGTGAATTAGAAACAAAAAAAGTTTTTTTGCAAAAAAGTATGGTGCTAAGTGTTACTAGCTTCATGTTTTCATCCAAATACTGTATTGCTTGTAGCTTCCACATACTGCACCCCACAACATTACTGTTATGTTGGTTGTTATTTGGGCTGCTGAAGGCATGATTTAAAGCAGTTTTTGTGAATTAGAAACAAAAAAAGTTTTTTTGCAAAAAAGTATGGTGCTAGGTGTAGATAGCTTCATGTTTTCATCCAAATACTGTATTGCTTGTAGCTTCCACATACTGCATCCCACAACATTACTTTTATGTTGGTTGTTATTTGGGCTGCTGAAGGCATGATTTAAAGCAGTTTTGGTGAATTAGAAACAAAAAAAGATTTTTTGCAAAAAACTATGGTGCTAAGTGTAACTAGCTTCATGTTTTCATCCAAATACTGTATTGCTTGTAGCTTCCACATACTGCACCCCACAACATTACTTTAATGTTGGTTGTTATTTGGGCAGCTAAAGGCATGATTTAAAGCAGTTTTGGTGAATTAGAAACAAAAAAAGTTTTTTTGCAAAAAAGTATGGTGCTAAGTGTTACTAGCTTCATGTTTTCATCCAAATACTGTATTGCTTGTAGCTTCCACATACTGCACCCCACAACATTACTTTTATGTTGGTTGTTATTTGGGCTGCTGAAGGCATGATTTAAAGCAGTTTTGGTGAATTAAAAACAAAAAAAGTTTTTTTGCAAAAAAGTATGGTGCTAAGTGTTACTAGCTTCATGTTTTCATCCAAATACTGTATTGCTTGTAGCTTCCACATACTGCACCCCACAACATTACTTTTATGTTGGTTGTTATTTGGGCTGCTGAAGGCATGATTTAAAGCAGTTTTGGTGAATTAGAAACAAAAAAAGTTTTTTTGCAAAAAAGTATGGTGCTAGGTGTAGATAGCTTCATGTTTTCATCCAAATACTGTATTGCTTGTAGCTTCGACATACTGCATCCCACAGCATTACTTTTATGTTGGTTGTTATTTGGGCTGCTGAAGGCATGATTTAAAGCAGTTTTGGTGAATTAGAAACAAAAAAAGTTTTTTTGCAAAAAAGTATGGTGCTAAGTGTTACTAGCTTCATGTTTTCATCCAAATACTGTATTGCTTGTAGCTTCCACATACTGCATCCCAAAACATTACTTTTATGTTGGTTGTTATTTGGGCTGCTGAAGGCATGATTTAAAGCAGTTTTGGTGAATTAGAAACAAAAAAAGTTTTTTTGCAAAAAAGTATGGTGCTAGGTGTAGATAGCTTCATGTTTTCATCCAAATACTGTATTGCTTGTAGCTTCCACATACTGCACCCCACAACATAACTTTTATGTTGGTTGTTATTTGGGCTGCTGAAGGCATGATTTAAAGCAGTTTTGGTGAATTAGAAACAAAAAAAGTTTTTTTGCAAAAAACTATGGTGCTAAGTGTAACAAGCTTCATGTTTTCATCCAAATACTGTATTGCTTGTAGCTTCCACATAATGCACCCCACAACATTACTTTTATGTTGGTTGTTATTTGGGCTCCTGAAGGCATGATTTAAAGCAGTTTTGGTGAATTAGAAACAAAAAAAGTTTTTTTGCAAAAAAGTATGGTGCTAGGTGTAGATAGCTTCATCATTTGAAAAGTAGATAGCTTCATGTTTTCATCCAAATACTGTATTGCTTGTAGCTTCCACATACTGCATCCCACAACATTACTTTTATGTTGGTTGTTATTTGGGCTGCTGAAGGCATGATTTAAAGCAGTTTTGGTGAATTAGAAACAAAAAAAGTTTTTTTGCAAAAAAGTATGGTGCTAAGTGTAATTAGCTTCATGTTTTCATCCAAATACTGTATTGCTTGTAGCTTCCACATACTGCACCCCACAACATTACTTTTATGTTGGTTGTTATTTGGGCTGCTGAAGGCATGATTTAAAGCAGTTTTGGTGAATTAGAAACAAAAAAAGTTTTTTTGCAAAAAAGTATGGTGCTAAGTGTAACTAGCTTCATGTTTTCATCCAAATACTGTATTGCTTGTAGCTTCCACATACTGCACCCCACAACATTACTTTTATGTTGGTTGTTATTTGGGCTGCTGAAGGCATGATTTAAAGCAGTTTTGGTGAATTAGAAACAAAAAAAGTTTTTTTGCAAAAAAGTATGGTGCTAGGTGTAGATAGCTTCATGTTTTCATCCAAATACTGTATTGCTTGTAGCTTCCACATACTGCATCCCAAAACATTACTTTTATGTTGGTTGTTATTTGGGCTGCTGAAGGCATGATTTAAAGCAGTTTTGGTGAATTAGAAACAAAAAAAGTTTTTTTGCAAAAAAGTATGGTGCTAGGTGTAGATAGCTTCATCATTTGAAAAGTAGATAGCTTCATGTTTTCATCCAAATACTGTATTGCTTGTAGCTTCCACATACTGCACCCCACAACATTACTTTAATGTTGGTTGTTATTTGGGCTGCTGAAGGCATGATTTAAAGCAGTTTTGGTGAATTAGAAACAAAAAAAGTTTTTTTGCAAAACAGTATGGTGCTAGGTGTAGATAGCTTCATGTTTTCATCCAAATACTGTATTGCGTGTAGCTTCCACATACTGCATCCCAAAACATTACTTTTATGTTGGTTGTTATTTGGGCTGCTGAAGGCATGATTTAAAGCAGTTTTGGTGAATTAGAAACAAAAAAAGTTTTTTTGCAAAAAAGTATGGTGCTAGGTGTAGATATCTTCATCATTTGAAAATTGGATAGCTTCATGTTTTCATCCAAATACTGTATTGCTTGTAGCTTCCACATACTGCACCCCACAACATTACTTTAATGTTGGTTGTTATTTGGGCAGCTAAAGGCATGATTTAAAGCAGTTTTGGTGAATTAGAAACAAAAAAAGTTTTTTTGCAAAAAAGTATGGTGCTAAGTGCAACTAGCTTCATGTTTTCATCCAAATACTGTATTGCTTGTAGCTTCCACATACTGCACCCCACAACATTACTTTTATGTTGGTTGTTATTTGGGCTGCTGAAGGCATGATTTAAAGCAGTTTTGGTGAATTAGAAACAAAAAAAGTTTTTTTGCAAAATAGTATGGTGCTAGGTGTAGATAGCTTCATGTTTTCATCCAAATACTGTATTGCGTGTAGCTTCCACATACTGCATCCCACAACATTACTTTTATGTTGGTTGTTATTTGGGCTGCTGAAGGCATGATTTAAAGCAGGTTTGGTGAATTAGAAACAAAAAAAGTTTTTTTGCAAAAGAGTATGGTGCTAGGTGTAACTAGCTTCATGTTTTCATCCAAATACTGTATTGCTTGTAGCTTCCACATACTGCACCCCACAACATTACTTTTATGTTGGTTGTTATTTGGGCTGCTGAAGGCATGATTTAAAGCAGTTTTGGTGAATTAGAAACAAAAAAAGTTTTTTTGCAAAAAAGTATGGTGCTAAGTGTTACTAGCTTCATGTTTTCATCCAAATACTGTATTGCTTGTAGCTTCCACATACTGCACCCCACAACATTACTGTTATGTTGGTTGTTATTTGGGCTGCTGAAGGCATGATTTAAAGCAGTTTTTGTGAATTAGAAACAAAAAAAGTTTTTTTGCAAAAAAGTATGGTGCTAGGTGTAGATAGCTTCATGTTTTCATCCAAATACTGTATTGCTTGTAGCTTCCACATACTGCATCCCACAACATTACTTTTATGTTGGTTGTTATTTGGGCTGCTGAAGGCATGATTTAAAGCAGTTTTGGTGAATTAGAAACAAAAAAAGTTTTTTTGCAAAAAAGTATGGTGCTAGGTGTAGATAGCTTCATGTTTTCATCCAAATACTGTATTGCTTGTAGCTTCCACATACTGCACCCCACAACATTACTTTAATGTTGGTTGTTATTTGGGCAGCTAAAGGCATGATTTAAAGCAGTTTTGGTGAATTAGAAACAAAAAAAGTTTTTTTGCAAAAAAGTATGGTGCTAAGTGTAACTAGCTTCATGTTTTCATCCAAATACTGTATTGCTTGTAGCTTCCACATACTGCACCCCACAACATTACTTTTATGTTGGTTGTTATTTGGGCTGCTGAAGGCATGATTTAAAGCAGTTTTGGTGAATTAGAAACAAAAAAAGTTTTTTTGCAAAAAAGTATGGTGCTAGGTGTAGATAGCTTCATCATTTGAAAAGTAGATAGCTTCATGTTTTCATCCAAATACTGTATTGCTTGTAGCTTCCACATACTGCACCCCACAACATTACTTTTATGTTGGTTGTTATTTGGGCTGCTGAAGGCATGATTTAAAGCAGTTTTGGTGAATTAGAAACAAAAAAAAGTTTTTTTGCAAAAAAGTATGGTGCTAAGTGTAACTAGCTTCATGTTTTCATCCAAATACTGTATTGCGTGTAGCCTCCACATACTGCATCCCACAACATTACTTTTATGTTGGTTGTTATTTGGGCTGCTGAAGGCATGATTTAAAGCAGTTTTGGTGAATTAGAAACAAAAAAAGTTTTTTTGCAAAAAAGTATGGTACTAAGTGTAACTAGCTTCATGTTTTCATCCAAATACTGTATTGCTTGTAGCTTCCACATACTGCACCCCACAACATTACTTTTATGTTGGTTGTTATTTGGGCTGCTGAAGGCATGATTTAAAGCAGTTTTGGTGAATTAGAAACAAAAAAAGTTTTTTTGCAAAAAACTATGGTGCTAAGTGTAACTAGCTTCATGTTTTCATCCAAATACTGTATTGCTTGTAGCTTCCACATACTGCACCCCACAACATTACTTTTATGTTGGTTGTTATTTGGGCTGCTGAATGCATGATTTAAAGCAGTTTTGGTGAATTAGAAACAAAAAAAAGTTTTTTTGCAAAAAAGTATGGTGCTAAGTGTAACTAGCTTCATGTTTTCATCCAAATACTGTATTGCTTGTAGCTTCCACATACTGCACCCCACAACATTACTTTTATGTTGGTTGTTATTTGGGCTGCTGAAGGCATGATTTAAAGCAGTTTTGGTGAATTAGAAACAAAAAAAGTTTTTTTGCAAAAAAGTATGGTGCTAAGTGTAACTAGCTTCATGTTTTCATCCAAATACTGTATTGCTTGTAGCTTCCACATACTGCACCCCACAACATTACTTTAATGTTGGTTGTTATTTGGGCAGCTAAAGGCATGATTTAAAGCAGTTTTGGTGAATTAGAAACAAAAAAAGTTTTTTTGCAAAAAAGTATGGTGCTAAGTGTAACTAGCTTCATGTTTTCATCCAAATACTGTAGTGCTTGTAGCTTCCACATACTGCACCCCACAACATTACTTTTATGTTGGTTGTTATTTGGGCTGCTGAAGGCATGATTTAAAGCAGTTTTGGTGAATTAGAAACAAAAAAAGTTTTTTTGCAAAAAAGTATGGTGCTAAGTGTTACTAGCTTCATGTTTTCATCCAAATACTGTATTGCTTGTAGCTTCCACATACTGCACCCCACAACATTACTTTTATGTTGGTTGTTATTTGGGCTGCTGAAGGCATGATTTAAAGCAGTTTTGGTGAATTAGAAACAAAAAAAGTTTTTTTGCAAAACAGTATGGTGCTAGGTGTAGATAGCTTCATGTTTTCATCCAAATACTGTATTGCGTGTAGCTTCCACATACTGCATCCCAAAACATTACTTTTATGTTGGTTGTTATTTGGGCTGCTGAAGGCATGATTTAAAGCAGTTTTGGTGAATTAGAAACAAAAAAAGTTTTTTTGCAAAAAAGTATGGTGCTAGGTGTAGATAGCTTCATCATTTGAAAAGTAGATAGCTTCATGTTTTCATCCAAATACTGTATTGCTTGTAGCTTCCACATACTGCACCCCACAACATTACTTTAATGTTGGTTGTTATTTGGGCAGCTAAAGGCATGATTTAAAGCAGTTTTGGTGAATTAGAAACAAAAAAAGTTTTTTTGCAAAAAAGTATGGTGCTAAGTGTAACTAGCTTCATGTTTTCATCCAAATACTGTATTGCTTGTAGCTTCCACATACTGCACCCCACAACATTACTTTTATGTTGGTTGTTATTTGGGCAGCTGAAGGCATGATTTAAAGCAGTTTTGGTGAATTAGAAACAAAAAAAGTTTTTTTGCAAAAAAAGTATGGTGCTAAGTGTAACTAGCTTCATGTTTTCATCCAAATACTGTATTGCTTGTAGCTTCCACATACTGCACCCCACAACATTACTTTTATGTTGGTTGTTATTTGGGCTGCTGAAGGCATGATTTAAAGCAGTTTTGGTGAATTAGAAACAAAAAAAGTTTTTTTGCAAAATAGTATGGTGCTAGGTGTAGATAGCTTCATGTTTTCATCCAAATACTGTATTGCGTGTAGCTTCCACATACTCCACCCCACAACATTACTTTTATGTTGGTTGTTATTTGGGCTGCTGAAGGCATGATTTAAAGCAGTTTTGGTGAATTAGAAACAAAAAAAATTTTTTTGCAAAAAAAATATGGTGCTAAGTGTAACTAGCTTCATGTTTTCATCCAAATACTGTATTGCTTGTAGCTTCCACATACTGCACCCCACAAAATTACTTTTATGTTGGTTGTTATTTGGGCTGCTGAATGCATGATTTAAAGCAGTTTTGGTGAATTAGAAACAAAAAAAAGTTTTTTTGCAAAAAAGTATGGTGCTAAGTGTAACTAGCTTCATGTTTTCATCCAAATACTGTATTGCTTGTAGCTTCCACATACTGCACCCCACAACATTACTTTAATGTTGGTTGTTATTTGGGCTGCTAAAGGCATGATTTAAAGCAGTTTTGGTGAATTAGAAACAAAAAAAGTTTTTTTGCAAAAAAGTATTGTGCTAAGTGTAACTAGCTTCATGTTTTCATCGAAATACTGTATTGCTTGTAGCTTCCACATACTGCACCCCACAACATTACTTTTATGTTGGTTGTTATTTGGGCTGCTGAAGGCATGATTTAAAGCAGTTTTGGAGAATTAGAAACAAAAAAAGTTTTTTTGCAAAAAAGTATGGTGCTAAGTGTAACTAGCTTCATGTTTTCATCCAAATACTGTATTGCGTGTAGCTTCCACATACTGCATCCCACAACATTACTTTTATGTTGGTTGTTATTTGGGCTGCTGAAGGTATGATTTAAAGCAGTTTTGGTGAATTAGAAACAAAAAAAGTTTTTTTGCAAAAAAGTATGGTGCTAAGTGTAACTAGCTTCATGTTTTCATCCAAATACTGTATTGCTTGTAGCTTCCACATACTGCACCCCACAACATTACTTTTATGTTGGTTGTTATTTGGGCTGCTGAAGGCATGATTTAAAGCAGTTTTGGTGAATTAGAAACAAAAAAAGTTTTTTTGCAAAAAAGTATGGTGCTAGGTGTAGATAGCTTCATGTTTTCATCCAAATACTGTATTGCTTGTAGCTTCCACATACTGCATCCCACAACATTACTTTTATGTTGGTTGTTATTTGGGCTGCTGAAGGCATGATTTAAAGCAGTTTTGGTGAATTAGAAACAAAAAAATTTTTTTTGCAAAAAATTATGGTGCTAGGTGTAGATAGCTTCATGTTTTCATCCAAATACTGTATTGCGTGTAGCTTCCACATACTGCACCCCACAACATTACTTTTATGTTGGTTGTTATTTGGGCTGCTGAAGGCATGATTTAAAGCAGTTTTGGTGAATTAGAAACAAAAAAAGTTTTTTTGCAAAAAAGTATGGTGCTAAGTGTAACTAGCTTCATGTTTTCATCCAAATACTGTATTGCTTGTAGCTTCCACATACTGCACCCCACAACATTACTTTTATGTTGGTTGTTATTTGGGCTGCTGAAGGCATGATTTAAAGCAGTTTTGGTGAATTAGAAACAAAAAAAGTTTTTTTGCAAAAAAGTATGGTGCTAAGTGTTACTAGCTTCATGTTTTCATCCAAATACTGTATTGCTTGTAGCTTCCACATACTGCACCCCACAACATTACTTTTATGTTGGTTGTTATTTGGGCTGCTGAAGGCATGATTTAAATCAGTTTTGGTGAATTAGAAACAAAAAAAGTTTTTTTGCAAAAAGGTATGGTGCTAAGTGTTACTAGCTTCATGTTTTCATCCAAATACTGTATTGCTTGTAGCTTCCACATACTGCACCCCACAACATTACTTTTATGTTGGTTGTTATTTGGGCTGCTGAAGGCATGATTTAAAGCAGTTTTGGTGAATTAGAAACAAAAAAAGTTTTTTTGCAAAAAAGTATGGTGCTAGGTGTAGATAGCTTCATGTTTTCATCCAAATACTGTATTGCGTGTAGCTTCCACATACTGCATCCCAAAACATTACTTTTATGTTGGTTGTTATTTGGGCTGCTGAAGGCATGATTTAAAGCAGTTTTGGTGAATTAGAAACAAAAAAAGTTTTTTTGCAAAAAAGTATGGTGCTAGGTGTAGATAGCTTCATCATTTGAAAAGTAGATAGCTTCATGTTTTCATCCAAATACTGTATTGCTTGTAGCTTCCACATACTGCACCCCACAACATTACTTTAATGTTGGTTGTTATTTGGGCAGCTAAAGGCATGATTTAAAGCAGTTTTGGTGAATTAGAAACAAAAAAAGTTTTTTTGCAAAAAAGTATGGTGCTAAGTGTAACTAGCTTCATGTTTTCATCCAAATACTGTATTGCTTGTAGCTTCCACATACTGCACCCCACAACATTACTTTTATGTTGGTTGTTATTTGGGCTGCTGAAGGCATGATTTAAAGCAGTTTTGGTGAATTAGAAACAAAAAAAGTTTTTTTGCAAAAAAGTATGGTGCTATGTGTAGATAGCTTCATGTTTTCAGCCAAATACTGTATTGCGTGTAGCTTCCACATACTGCACCCCACAACATTACTTTTATGTTGGTTGTTATTTGGGCTGCTGAAGGCATGATTTAAAGCAGTTTTGGTGAATTAGAAACAAAAAAAGTTTTTTTGCAAAAAAGTATGGTGCTAAGTGTTACTAGCTTCATGTTTTCATCCAAATACTGTATTGCTTGTAGCTTCCACATACTGCACCCCACAACATTACTTTTATGTTGGTTGTTATTTGGGCTGCTGAAGGCATGATTTAAAGCAGTTTTGGTGAATTAGAAACAAAAAAAGTTTTTTTGCAAAAAAGTATGGTGCTAAGTGTTACTAGCTTCATGTTTTCATCCAAATACTGTATTGCTTGTAGCTTCCACATACTGCACCCCACAACATTACTTTTATGTTGGTTGTTATTTGGGCTGCTGAAGGCATGAATTAAAGCAGTTTTGGTGAATTAGAAACAAAAAAAGTTTTTTTGCAAAACAGTATGGTGCTAGGTGTAGATAGCTTCATGTTTTCATCCAAATACTGTATTGCGTGTAGCTTCCACATACTGCATCCCAAAACATTACTTTTATGTTGGTTGTTATTTGGGCTGCTGAAGGCATGATTTAAAGCAGTTTTGGTGAATTAGAAACAAAAAAAGTTTTTTTGCAAAAAAGTATGGTGCTAGGTGTAGATAGCTTCATCATTTGAAAATTGGATAGCTTCATGTTTTCATCCAAATACTGTATTGCTTGTAGCTTCCACATACTGCACCCCACAACATTACTTTAATGTTGGTTGTTATTTGGGCAGCTAAAGGCATGATTTAAAGCAGTTTTGGTGAATTAGAAACAAAAAAAGTTTTTTTGCAAAAAAGTATGGTGCTAAGTGTAACTAGCTTCATGTTTTCATCCAAATACTGTATTGCTTGTAGCTTCCACATACTGCACCCCACAACATTACTTTTATGTTGGTTGTTATTTGGGCTGCTGAAGGCATGATTTAAAGCAGTTTTGGTGAATTAGAAACAAAAAAAGTTTTTTTGCAAAATAGTATGGTGCTAGGTGTAGATAGCTTCATGTTTTCATCCAAATACTGTATTGCGTGTAGCTTCCACATACTGCATCCCACAACATTACTTTTATGTTGGTTGTTATTTGGGCTGCTGAAGGCATGATTTAAAGCAGGTTTGGTGAATTAGAAACAAAAAAAGTTTTTTTGCAAAAGAGTATGGTGCTAGGTGTAACTAGCTTCATGTTTTCATCCAAATACTGTATTGCTTGTAGCTTCCACATACTGCACCCCACAACATTACTTTTATGTTGGTTGTTATTTGGGCTGCTGAAGGCATGATTTAAAGCAGTTTTGGTGAATTAGAAACAAAAAAAGTTTTTTTGCAAAAAAGTATGGTGCTAAGTGTTACTAGCTTCATGTTTTCATCCAAATACTGTATTGCTTGTAGCTTCCACATACTGCACCCCACAACATTACTTTTATGTTGGTTGTTATTTGGGCTGCTGAAGGCATGATTTAAAGCAGTTTTGGTGAATTAGAAACAAAAAAAGTTTTTTTGCAAAAAAGTATGGTGCTAAGTGTTACTAGCTTCATGTTTTCATCCAAATACTGTATTGCTTGTAGCTTCCACATACTGCACCCCACAACATTACTGTTATGTTGGTTGTTATTTGGGCTGCTGAAGGCATGATTTAAAGCAGTTTTGGTGAATTAGAAACAAAAAAAGTTTTTTTGCAAAATAGTATGGTGCTAGGTGTAGATAGCTTCATGTTTTCATCCAAATACTGTATTGCGTGTAGCTTCCACATACTGCATCCCACAACATTACTTTTATGTTGGTTGTTATTTGGGCTGCTGAAGGCATGATTTAAAGCAGGTTTGGTGAATTAGAAACAAAAAAAGTTTTTTTGCAAAAAAGTATGGTGCTAAGTGTTACTAGCTTCATGTTTTCATCCAAATACTGTATTGCTTGTAGCTTCCACATACTGCACCCCACAACATTACTGTTATGTTGGTTGTTATTTGGGCTGCTGAAGGCATGATTTAAAGCAGTTTTTGTGAATTAGAAACAAAAAAAGTTTTTTTGCAAAAAAGTATGGTGCTAGGTGTAGATAGCTTCATGTTTTCATCCAAATACTGTATTGCTTGTAGCTTCCACATACTGCATCCCACAACATTACTTTTATGTTGGTTGTTATTTGGGCTGCTGAAGGCATGATTTAAAGCAGTTTTGGTGAATTAGAAACAAAAAAAGTTTTTTTGCAAAAAACTATGGTGCTAAGTGTAACTAGCTTCATGTTTTCATCCAAATACTGTATTGCTTGTAGCTTCCACATACTGCACCCCACAACATTACTTTAATGTTGGTTGTTATTTGGGCAGCTAAAGGCATGATTTAAAGCAGTTTTGGTGAATTAGAAACAAAAAAAGTTTTTTTGCAAAAAAGTATGGTGCTAAGTGTTACTAGCTTCATGTTTTCATCCAAATACTGTATTGCTTGTAGCTTCCACATACTGCACCCCACAACATTACTTTTATGTTGGTTGTTATTTGGGCTGCTGAAGGCATGATTTAAAGCAGTTTTGGTGAATTAAAAACAAAAAAAGTTTTTTTGCAAAAAAGTATGGTGCTAAGTGTTACTAGCTTCATGTTTTCATCCAAATACTGTATTGCTTGTAGCTTCCACATACTGCACCCCACAACATTACTTTTATGTTGGTTGTTATTTGGGCTGCTGAAGGCATGATTTAAAGCAGTTTTGGTGAATTAGAAACAAAAAAAGTTTTTTTGCAAAAAAGTATGGTGCTAGGTGTAGATAGCTTCATGTTTTCATCCAAATACTGTATTGCTTGTAGCTTCGACATACTGCATCCCACAGCATTACTTTTATGTTGGTTGTTATTTGGGCTGCTGAAGGCATGATTTAAAGCAGTTTTGGTGAATTAGAAACAAAAAAAGTTTTTTTGCAAAAAAGTATGGTGCTAAGTGTTACTAGCTTCATGTTTTCATCCAAATACTGTATTGCTTGTAGCTTCCACATACTGCATCCCAAAACATTACTTTTATGTTGGTTGTTATTTGGGCTGCTGAAGGCATGATTTAAAGCAGTTTTGGTGAATTAGAAACAAAAAAAGTTTTTTTGCAAAAAAGTATGGTGCTAGGTGTAGATAGCTTCATGTTTTCATCCAAATACTGTATTGCTTGTAGCTTCCACATACTGCACCCCACAACATAACTTTTATGTTGGTTGTTATTTGGGCTGCTGAAGGCATGATTTAAAGCAGTTTTGGTGAATTAGAAACAAAAAAAGTTTTTTTGCAAAAAAACTATGGTGCTAAGTGTAACAAGCTTCATGTTTTCATCCAAATACTGTATTGCTTGTAGCTTCCACATAATGCACCCCACAACATTACTTTTATGTTGGTTGTTATTTGGGCTCCTGAAGGCATGATTTAAAGCAGTTTTGGTGAATTAGAAACAAAAAAAGTTTTTTTGCAAAAAAGTATGGTGCTAGGTGTAGATAGCTTCATCATTTGAAAAGTAGATAGCTTCATGTTTTCATCCAAATACTGTATTGCTTGTAGCTTCCACATACTGCATCCCACAACATTACTTTTATGTTGGTTGTTATTTGGGCTGCTGAAGGCATGATTTAAAGCAGTTTTGGTGAATTAGAAACAAAAAAAGTTTTTTTGCAAAAAAGTATGGTGCTAAGTGTAATTAGCTTCATGTTTTCATCCAAATACTGTATTGCTTGTAGCTTCCACATACTGCACCCCACAACATTACTTTTATGTTGGTTGTTATTTGGGCTGCTGAAGGCATGATTTAAAGCAGTTTTGGTGAATTAGAAACAAAAAAAGTTTTTTTGCAAAAAAGTATGGTGCTAAGTGTAACTAGCTTCATGTTTTCATCCAAATACTGTATTGCTTGTAGCTTCCACATACTGCACCCCACAACATTACTTTTATGTTGGTTGTTATTTGGGCTGCTGAAGGCATGATTTAAAGCAGTTTTGGTGAATTAGAAACAAAAAAAGTTTTTTTGCAAAAAAGTATGGTGCTAGGTGTAGATAGCTTCATGTTTTCATCCAAATACTGTATTGCTTGTAGCTTCCACATACTGCATCCCAAAACATTACTTTTATGTTGGTTGTTATTTGGGCTGCTGAAGGCATGATTTAAAGCAGTTTTGGTGAATTAGAAACAAAAAAAGTTTTTTTGCAAAAAAGTATGGTGCTAGGTGTAGATAGCTTCATCATTTGAAAAGTAGATAGCTTCATGTTTTCATCCAAATACTGTATTGCTTGTAGCTTCCACATACTGCACCCCACAACATTACTTTAATGTTGGTTGTTATTTGGGCTGCTGAAGGCATGATTTAAAGCAGTTTTGGTGAATTAGAAACAAAAAAAGTTTTTTTGCAAAACAGTATGGTGCTAGGTGTAGATAGCTTCATGTTTTCATCCAAATACTGTATTGCGTGTAGCTTCCACATACTGCATCCCAAAACATTACTTTTATGTTGGTTGTTATTTGGGCTGCTGAAGGCATGATTTAAAGCAGTTTTGGTGAATTAGAAACAAAAAAAGTTTTTTTGCAAAAAAGTATGGTGCTAGGTGTAGATATCTTCATCATTTGAAAATTGGATAGCTTCATGTTTTCATCCAAATACTGTATTGCTTGTAGCTTCCACATACTGCACCCCACAACATTACTTTAATGTTGGTTGTTATTTGGGCAGCTAAAGGCATGATTTAAAGCAGTTTTGGTGAATTAGAAACAAAAAAAGTTTTTTTGCAAAAAAGTATGGTGCTAAGTGTAACTAGCTTCATGTTTTCATCCAAATACTGTATTGCTTGTAGCTTCCACATACTGCACCCCACAACATTACTTTTATGTTGGTTGTTATTTGGGCTGCTGAAGGCATGATTTAAAGCAGTTTTGGTGAATTAGAAACAAAAAAAGTTTTTTTGCAAAATAGTATGGTGCTAGGTGTAGATAGCTTCATGTTTTCATCCAAATACTGTATTGCGTGTAGCTTCCACATACTGCATCCCACAACATTACTTTTATGTTGGTTGTTATTTGGGCTGCTGAAGGCATGATTTAAAGCAGGTTTGGTGAATTAGAAACAAAAAAAGTTTTTTTGCAAAAGAGTATGGTGCTAGGTGTAACTAGCTTCATGTTTTCATCCAAATACTGTATTGCTTGTAGCTTCCACATACTGCACCCCACAACATTACTTTTATGTTGGTTGTTATTTGGGCTGCTGAAGGCATGATTTAAAGCAGTTTTGGTGAATTAGAAACAAAAAAAGTTTTTTTGCAAAAAAGTATGGTGCTAAGTGTTACTAGCTTCATGTTTTCATCCAAATACTGTATTGCTTGTAGCTTCCACATACTGCACCCCACAACATTACTGTTATGTTGGTTGTTATTTGGGCTGCTGAAGGCATGATTTAAAGCAGTTTTTGTGAATTAGAAACAAAAAAAGTTTTTTTGCAAAAAAGTATGGTGCTAGGTGTAGATAGCTTCATGTTTTCATCCAAATACTGTATTGCTTGTAGCTTCCACATACTGCATCCCACAACATTACTTTTATGTTGGTTGTTATTTGGGCTGCTGAAGGCATGATTTAAAGCAGTTTTGGTGAATTAGAAACAAAAAAAGTTTTTTTGCAAAAAAGTATGGTGCTAGGTGTAGATAGCTTCATGTTTTCATCCAAATACTGTATTGCTTGTAGCTTCCACATACTGCACCCCACAACATTACTTTAATGTTGGTTGTTATTTGGGCAGCTAAAGGCATGATTTAAAGCAGTTTTGGTGAATTAGAAACAAAAAAAGTTTTTTTGCAAAAAAGTATGGTGCTAAGTGTAACTAGCTTCATGTTTTCATCCAAATACTGTATTGCTTGTAGCTTCCACATACTGCACCCCACAACATTACTTTTATGTTGGTTGTTATTTGGGCTGCTGAAGGCATGATTTAAAGCAGTTTTGGTGAATTAGAAACAAAAAAAGTTTTTTTGCAAAAAAGTATGGTGCTAGGTGTAGATAGCTTCATCATTTGAAAAGTAGATAGCTTCATGTTTTCATCCAAATACTGTATTGCTTGTAGCTTCCACATACTGCACCCCACAACATTACTTTTATGTTGGTTGTTATTTGGGCTGCTGAAGGCATGATTTAAAGCAGTTTTGGTGAATTAGAAACAAAAAAAAGTTTTTTTGCAAAAAAGTATGGTGCTAAGTGTAACTAGCTTCATGTTTTCATCCAAATACTGTATTGCGTGTAGCCTCCACATACTGCATCCCACAACATTACTTTTATGTTGGTTGTTATTTGGGCTGCTGAAGGCATGATTTAAAGCAGTTTTGGTGAATTAGAAACAAAAAAAGTTTTTTTGCAAAAAAGTATGGTACTAAGTGTAACTAGCTTCATGTTTTCATCCAAATACTGTATTGCTTGTAGCTTCCACATACTGCACCCCACAACATTACTTTTATGTTGGTTGTTATTTGGGCTGCTGAAGGCATGATTTAAAGCAGTTTTGGTGAATTAGAAACAAAAAAAGTTTTTTTGCAAAAAACTATGGTGCTAAGTGTAACTAGCTTCATGTTTTCATCCAAATACTGTATTGCTTGTAGCTTCCACATACTGCACCCCACAACATTACTTTTATGTTGGTTGTTATTTGGGCTGCTGAATGCATGATTTAAAGCAGTTTTGGTGAATTAGAAACAAAAAAAAGTTTTTTTGCAAAAAAGTATGGTGCTAAGTGTAACTAGCTTCATGTTTTCATCCAAATACTGTATTGCTTGTAGCTTCCACATACTGCACCCCACAACATTACTTTTATGTTGGTTGTTATTTGGGCTGCT
The DNA here is from genome assembly GCF_027358695.1 of Spea bombifrons. Lineage (NCBI taxonomy): Eukaryota > Metazoa > Chordata > Amphibia > Anura > Pelobatidae > Spea > Spea bombifrons. The sequence continues at coordinate 71,383,318 of NC_071087.1, forward strand.
GAAGGCATGATTTAAAGCAGTTTTGGTGAATTAGAAACAAAAAAAGTTTTTTTGCAAAAAATATGGTGCTAAGTGTAACTAGCTTCATGTTTTCATCCAAATACTGTATTGCTTGTAGCTTCCACATACTGCATCCCACAACATTACTTTTATGTTGGTTGTTATTTGGGCTGCTGAAGGCATGATTTAAAGCAGTTTTGGTGAATTAGAAACAAAAAAAGTTTTTTTGCAAAAAAGTATGGTGCTAAGTGTAACTAGCTTCATGTTTTCATCCAAATACTGTATTGCTTGTAGCTTCCACATACTGCACCCCACAACATTACTTTAATGTTGGTTGTTATTTGGGCAGCTAAAGGCATGATTTAAAGCAGTTTTGGTGAATTAGAAACAAAAAAAGTTTTTTTGCAAAAAAGTATGGTGCTAAGTGTAACTAGCTTCATGTTTTCATCCAAATACTGTAGTGCTTGTAGCTTCCACATACTGCACCCCACAACATTACTTTTATGTTGGTTGTTATTTGGGCTGCTGAAGGCATGATTTAAAGCAGTTTTGGTGAATTAGAAACAAAAAAAGTTTTTTTGCAAAAAAGTATGGTGCTAGGTGTAGATAGCTTCATCATTTGAAAAGTAGATAGCTTCATGTTTTCATCCAAATACTGTATTGCTTGTAGCTTCCACATACTGCACCCCACAACATTACTTTAATGTTGGTTGTTATTTGGGCAGCTAAAGGCATGATTTAAAGCAGTTTTGGTGAATTAGAAACAAAAAAAGTTTTTTTGCAAAAAAGTATGGTGCTAAGTGTAACTAGCTTCATGTTTTCATCCAAATACTGTATTGCTTGTAGCTTCCACATACTGCACCCCACAACATTACTTTTATGTTGGTTGTTATTTGGGCAGCTGAAGGCATGATTTAAAGCAGTTTTGGTGAATTAGAAACAAAAAAAGTTTTTTTGCAAAAAAAGTATGGTGCTAAGTGTAACTAGCTTCATGTTTTCATCCAAATACTGTATTGCTTGTAGCTTCCACATACTGCACCCCACAACATTACTTTTATGTTGGTTGTTATTTGGGCTGCTGAAGGCATGATTTAAAGCAGTTTTGGTGAATTAGAAACAAAAAAAGTTTTTTTGCAAAATAGTATGGTGCTAGGTGTAGATAGCTTCATGTTTTCATCCAAATACTGTATTGCGTGTAGCTTCCACATACTCCACCCCACAACATTACTTTTATGTTGGTTGTTATTTGGGCTGCTGAAGGCATGATTTAAAGCAGTTTTGGTGAATTAGAAACAAAAAAAATTTTTTTGCAAAAAAAATATGGTGCTAAGTGTAACTAGCTTCATGTTTTCATCCAAATACTGTATTGCTTGTAGCTTCCACATACTGCACCCCACAAAATTACTTTTATGTTGGTTGTTATTTGGGCTGCTGAATGCATGATTTAAAGCAGTTTTGGTGAATTAGAAACAAAAAAAAGTTTTTTTGCAAAAAAGTATGGTGCTAAGTGTAACTAGCTTCATGTTTTCATCCAAATACTGTATTGCTTGTAGCTTCCACATACTGCACCCCACAACATTACTTTAATGTTGGTTGTTATTTGGGCTGCTAAAGGCATGATTTAAAGCAGTTTTGGTGAATTAGAAACAAAAAAAGTTTTTTTGCAAAAAAGTATTGTGCTAAGTGTAACTAGCTTCATGTTTTCATCGAAATACTGTATTGCTTGTAGCTTCCACATACTGCACCCCACAACATTACTTTTATGTTGGTTGTTATTTGGGCTGCTGAAGGCATGATTTAAAGCAGTTTTGGAGAATTAGAAACAAAAAAAGTTTTTTTGCAAAAAAGTATGGTGCTAAGTGTAACTAGCTTCATGTTTTCATCCAAATACTGTATTGCGTGTAGCTTCCACATACTGCATCCCACAACATTACTTTTATGTTGGTTGTTATTTGGGCTGCTGAAGGTATGATTTAAAGCAGTTTTGGTGAATTAGAAACAAAAAAAAGTTTTTTTGCAAAAAAGTATGGTGCTAAGTGTAACTAGCTTCATGTTTTCATCCAAATACTGTATTGCTTGTAGCTTCCACATACTGCACCCCACAACATTACTTTTATGTTGGTTGTTATTTGGGCTGCTGAAGGCATGATTTAAAGCAGTTTTGGTGAATTAGAAACAAAAAAGTTTTTTTGCAAAAAAGTATGGTGCTAGGTGTAGATAGCTTCATGTTTTCATCCAAATACTGTATTGCTTGTAGCTTCCACATACTGCATCCCACAACATTACTTTTATGTTGGTTGTTATTTGGGCTGCTGAAGGCATGATTTAAAGCAGTTTTGGTGAATTAGAAACAAAAAAAGTTTTTTTGCAAAAAAGTATGGTGCTAAGTGTTACTAGCTTCATGTTTTCATCCAAATACTGTATTGCTTGTAGCTTCCACATACTGCACCCCACAACATTACTTTTATGTTGGTTGTTATTTGGGCTGCTGAAGGCATGATTTAAAGCAGTTTTGGTGAATTAGAAACAAAAAAAGTTTTTTTGCAAAAAAGTATGGTGCTAGGTGTAGATAGCTTCATGTTTTCATCCAAATACTGTATTGCTTGTAGCTTCCACATACTGCATCCCACAACATTACTTTTATGTTGGTTGTTATTTGGGCTGCTGAAGGCATGATTTAAAGCAGTTTTGGTGAATTAGAAACAAAAAAAGTTTTTTTGCAAAAAAGTATGGTGCTAAGTGTAACTAGCTTCATGTTTTCATCCAAATACTGTAGTGCTTGTAGCTTCCACATACTGCACCCCACAACATTACTTTTATGTTGGTTGTTATTTGGGCTGCTGAAGGCATGATTTAAAGCAGTTTTGGTGAATTAGAAACAAAAAAAGTTTTTTTGCAAAAAAGTATGGTGCTAAGTGTTACTAGCTTCATGTTTTCATCCAAATACTGTATTGCTTGTAGCTTCCACATACTGCACCCCACAACATTACTTTTATGTTGGTTGTTATTTGGGCTGCTGAAGGCATGATTTAAAGCAGTTTTGGTGAATTAGAAACAAAAAAAGTTTTTTTGCAAAAAAGTATGGTGCTAAGTGTTACTAGCTTCATGTTTTCATCCAAATACTGTATTGCTTGTAGCTTCCACATACTGCACCCCACAACATTACTTTTATGTTGGTTGTTATTTGGGCTGCTGAAGGCATGATTTAAAGCAGTTTTGGTGAATTAGAAACAAAAAAAGTTTTTTTGCAAAACAGTATGGTGCTAGGTGTAGATAGCTTCATGTTTTCATCCAAATACTGTATTGCGTGTAGCTTCCACATACTGCATCCCAAAACATTACTTTTATGTTGGTTGTTATTTGGGCAGCTGAAGGCATGATTTAAAGCAGTTTTGGTGAATTAGAAACAAAAAAAGTTTTTTTGCAAAAAAGTATGGTGCTAGGTGTAGATAGCTTCATCATTTGAAAAGTAGATAGCTTCATGTTTTCATCCAAGTACTGTATTGCTTGTAGCTTCCACATACTGCACCCCACAACATTACTTTAATGTTGGTTGTTATTTGGGCAGCTAAAGGCATGATTTAAAGCAGTTTTGGTGAATTAGAAACAAAAAAAGTTTTTTTGCAAAAAAGTATGGTGCTAAGTGTAACTAGCTTCATGTTTTCATCCAAATACTGTATTGCTTGTAGCTTCCACATACTGCACCCCACAACATTACTTTTATGTTGGTTGTTATTTGGGCTGCTGAAGGCATGATTTAAAGCAGTTTTGGTGAATTAGAAACAAAAAAAGTTTTTTTGCAAAAAAAGTATGGTGCTAAGTGTAACTAGCTTCATGTTTTCATCCAAATACTGTATTGCTTGTAGCTTCCACATACTGCACCCCACAACATTACTTTTATGTTGGTTGTTATTTGGGCTGCTGAAGGCATGATTTAAAGCAGTTTTGGTGAATTAGAAACAAAAAAAGTTTTTTTGCAAAATAGTATGGTGCTAGGTGTAGATAGCTTCATGTTTTCATCCAAATACTGTATTGCGTGTAGCTTCCACATACTCCACCCCACAACATTACTTTTATGTTGGTTGTTATTTGGGCTGCTGAAGGCATGATTTAAAGCAGTTTTGGTGAATTAGAAACAAAAAAAATTTTTTTGCAAAAAAAGTATGGTGCTAAGTGTAACTAGCTTCATGTTTTCATCCAAATACTGTATTGCTTGTAGCTTCCACATACTGCACCCCACAAAATTACTTTTATGTTGGTTGTTATTTGGGCTGCTGAATGCATGATTTAAAGCAGTTTTGGTGAATTAGAAACAAAAAAAAGTTTTTTTGCAAAAAAGTATGGTGCTAAGTGTAACTAGCTTCATGTTTTCATCCAAATACTGTATTGCTTGTAGCTTCCACATACTGCACCCCACAACATTACTTTAATGTTGGTTGTTATTTGGGCTGCTAAAGGCATGATTTAAAGCAGTTTTGGTGAATTAGAAACAAAAAAAGTTTTTTTGCAAAAAAGTATGGTGCTAAGTGTAACTAGCTTCATGTTTTCATCGAAATACTGTATTGCTTGTAGCTTCCACATACTGCACCCCACAACATTACTTTTATGTTGGTTGTTATTTGGGCTGCTGAAGGCATGATTTAAAGCAGTTTTGGAGAATTAGAAACAAAAAAAGTTTTTTTGCAAAAAAGTATGGTGCTAAGTGTAACTAGCTTCATGTTTTCATCCAAATACTGTATTGCGTGTAGCTTCCACATACTGCATCCCACAACATTACTTTTATGTTGGTTGTTATTTGGGCTGCTGAAGGCATGATTTAAAGCAGTTTTGGTGAATTAGAAACAAAAAAAAGTTTTTTTGCAAAAAAGTATGGTGCTAAGTGTAACTAGCTTCATGTTTTCATCCAAATACTGTATTGCTTGTAGCTTCCACATACTGCACCCCACAACATTACTTTAATGTTGGTTGTTATTTGGGCAGCTAAAGGCATGATTTAAAGCAGTTTTGGTGAATTAGAAACAAAAAAAGTTTTTTTGCAAAAAAGTATGGTGCTAAGTGTAACTAGCTTCATGTTTTCATCCAAATACTGTAGTGCTTGTAGCTTCCACATACTGCACCCCACAACATTACTTTTATGTTGGTTGTTATTTGGGCTGCTGAAGGCATGATTTAAAGCAGTTTTGGTGAATTAGAAACAAAAAAAGTTTTTTTGCAAAAAAGTATGGTGCTAAGTGTTACTAGCTTCATGTTTTCATCCAAATACTGTATTGCTTGTAGCTTCCACATACTGCACCCCACAACATTACTTTTATGTTGGTTGTTATTTGGGCTGCTGAAGGCATGATTTAAAGCAGTTTTGGTGAATTAGAAACAAAAAAAGTTTTTTTGCAAAAAAGTATGGTGCTAAGTGTTACTAGCTTCATGTTTTCATCCAAATACTGTATTGCTTGTAGCTTCCACATACTGCACCCCACAACATTACTTTTATGTTGGTTGTTATTTGGGCTGCTGAAGGCATGATTTAAAGCAGTTTTGGTGAATTAGAAACAAAAAAAGTTTTTTTGCAAAACAGTATGGTGCTAGGTGTAGATAGCTTCATGTTTTCATCCAAATACTGTATTGCGTGTAGCTTCCACATACTGCATCCCAAAACATTACTTTTATGTTGGTTGTTATTTGGGCTGCTGAAGGCATGATTTAAAGCAGTTTTGGTGAATTAGAAACAAAAAAAGTTTTTTTGCAAAAAAGTATGGTGCTAGGTGTAGATAGCTTCATCATTTGAAAAGTAGATAGCTTCATGTTTTCATCCAAGTACTGTATTGCTTGTAGCTTCCACATACTGCACCCCACAACATTACTTTAATGTTGGTTGTTATTTGGGCAGCTAAAGGCATGATTTAAAGCAGTTTTGGTGAATTAGAAACAAAAAAAGTTTTTTTGCAAAAAAGTATGGTGCTAAGTGTAACTAGCTTCATGTTTTCATCCAAATACTGTATTGCTTGTAGCTTCCACATACTGCACCCCACAACATTACTTTTATGTTGGTTGTTATTTGGGCTGCTGAAGGCATGATTTAAAGCAGTTTTGGTGAATTAGAAACAAAAAAAGTTTTTTTGCAAAAAAAGTATGGTGCTAAGTGTAACTAGCTTCATGTTTTCATCCAAATACTGTATTGCTTGTAGCTTCCACATACTGCACCCCACAACATTACTTTTATGTTGGTTGTTATTTGGGCTGCTGAAGGCATGATTTAAAGCAGTTTTGGTGAATTAGAAACAAAAAAAGTTTTTTTGCAAAATAGTATGGTGCTAGGTGTAGATAGCTTCATGTTTTCATCCAAATACTGTATTGCGTGTAGCTTCCACATACTCCACCCCACAACATTACTTTTATGTTGGTTGTTATTTGGGCTGCTGAAGGCATGATTTAAAGCAGTTTTGGTGAATTAGAAACAAAAAAAATTTTTTTGCAAAAAAAGTATGGTGCTAAGTGTAACTAGCTTCATGTTTTCATCCAAATACTGTATTGCTTGTAGCTTCCACATACTGCACCCCACAAAATTACTTTTATGTTGGTTGTTATTTGGGCTGCTGAATGCATGATTTAAAGCAGTTTTGGTGAATTAGAAACAAAAAAAAGTTTTTTTGCAAAAAAGTATGGTGCTAAGTGTAACTAGCTTCATGTTTTCATCCAAATACTGTATTGCTTGTAGCTTCCACATACTGCACCCCACAACATTACTTTAATGTTGGTTGTTATTTGGGCTGCTAAAGGCATGATTTAAAGCAGTTTTGGTGAATTAGAAACAAAAAAAGTTTTTTTGCAAAAAAGTATGGTGCTAAGTGTAACTAGCTTCATGTTTTCATCGAAATACTGTATTGCTTGTAGCTTCCACATACTGCACCCCACAACATTACTTTTATGTTGGTTGTTATTTGGGCTGCTGAAGGCATGATTTAAAGCAGTTTTGGAGAATTAGAAACAAAAAAAGTTTTTTTGCAAAAAAGTATGGTGCTAAGTGTAACTAGCTTCATGTTTTCATCCAAATACTGTATTGCGTGTAGCTTCCACATACTGCATCCCACAACATTACTTTTATGTTGGTTGTTATTTGGGCTGCTGAAGGCATGATTTAAAGCAGTTTTGGTGAATTAGAAACAAAAAAAAGTTTTTTTGCAAAAAAGTATGGTGCTAAGTGTAACTAGCTTCATGTTTTCATCCAAATACTGTATTGCTTGTAGCTTCCACATACTGCACCCCACAACATTACTTTTATGTTGGTTGTTATTTGGGCTGCTGAAGGCATGATTTAAAGCAGTTTTGGTGAATTAGAAACAAAAAAGTTTTTTTGCAAAAAAGTATGGTGCTAGGTGTAGATAGCTTCATGTTTTCATCCAAATACTGTATTGCTTGTAGCTTCCACATACTGCATCCCACAACATTACTTTTATGTTGGTTGTTATTTGGGCTGCTGAAGGCATGATTTAAAGCAGTTTTGGTGAATTAGAAACAAAAAAAGTTTTTTTGCAAAAAAGTATGGTGCTAAGTGTTACTAGCTTCATGTTTTCATCCAAATACTGTATTGCTTGTAGCTTCCACATACTGCACCCCACAACATTACTTTTATGTTGGTTGTTATTTGGGCTGCTGAAGGCATGATTTAAAGCAGTTTTGGTGAATTAGAAACAAAAAAAGTTTTTTTGCAAAAAAGTATGGTGCTAGGTGTAGATAGCTTCATGTTTTCATCCAAATACTGTATTGCTTGTAGCTTCCACATACTGCATCCCACAACATTACTTTTATGTTGGTTGTTATTTGGGCTGCTGAAGGCATGATTTAAAGCAGTTTTGGTGAATTAGAAACAAAAAAAGTTTTTTTGCAAAAAAGTATGGTGCTAAGTGTTACTAGCTTCATGTTTTCATCCAAATACTGTATTGCTTGTAGCTTCCACATACTGCACCCCACAACATTACTTTTATGTTGGTTGTTATTTGGGCTGCTGAAGGCATGATTTAAAGCAGTTTTGGTGAATTAGAAACAAAAAAAGTTTTTTTGCAAAAAAGTATGGTGCTAAGTGTAACTAGCTTCATGTTTTCATCCAAATACTGTATTGCTTGTAGCTTCCACATACTGCACCCCACAACATTACTTTAATGTTGGTTGTTATTTGGGCAGCTAAAGGCATGATTTAAAGCAGTTTTGGTGAATTAGAAACAAAAAAAGTTTTTTTGAAAAAAAGTATGGTGCTAAGTGTAACTAGCTTCATGTTTTCATCCAAATACTGTATTGCTTGTAGCTTCCACATACTGCACCCCACAACATTACTTTTATGTTGGTTGTTATTTGGGCTGCTGAAGGCATGATTTAAAGCAGTTTTGTTGAATTAGAAACAAAAAAAGTTTTTTTGCAAAAAAGTATGGTGCTAAGTGTAACTAGCTTCATGTTTTCATCCAAATACTGTATTGCTTGTAGCTTCCACATACTGCACCCCACAACATTACTTTTATGTTGGTTGTTATTTGGGCTGCTGAAGGCATGATTTAAAGCAGTTTTGGTGAATTAGAAACAAAAAAAGTTTTTTTGCAAAAAAGTATGGTGCTAAGTGTTACTAGCTTCATGTTTTCATCCAAATACTGTATTGCTTGTAGCTTCCACATACTGCACCCCACAACATTACTTTAATGTTGGTTGTTATTTGGGCAGCTAAAGGCATGATTTAAAGCAGTTTTGGTGAATTAGAAACAAAAAAAGTTTTTTTGCAAAAAAGTATGGTGCTAAGTGTAACTAGCTTCATGTTTTCTTCCAAATACTGTATTGCTTGTAGCTTCCACATACTGCACCCCACAACATTACTTTTATGTTGGTTGTTATTTGGGCTGCTGAAGGCATGATTTAAAGCAGTTTTGGTGAATTAGAAACAAAAAAAGTTTTTTTGCAAAAAAGTATGGTGCTAAGTGTTACTAGCTTCATGTTTTCATCCAAATACTGTATTGCTTGTAGCTTCCACATACTGCACCCCACAACATTACTTTTATGTTGGTTGTTATTTGGGCTGCTGAATGCATGATTTAAAGCAGTTTTGGTGAATTAGAAACAAAAAAAAGTTTTTTTGCAAAAAAGTATGGTGCTAAGTGTAACTAGCTTCATGTTTTCATCCAAATACTGTATTGCTTGTAGCTTCCACATACTGCACCCCACAACATTACTTTTATGTTGGTTGTTATTTGGGCTGCTGAAGGCATGATTTAAAGCAGTTTTGTTGAATTAGAAACAAAAAAAGTTTTTTTGCAAAAAAGTATGGTGCTAAGTGTTACTAGCTTCATGTTTTCATCCAAATACTGTATTGCTTGTAGCTTCCACATACTGCACCCCACAACATTACTTTTATGTTGGTTGTTATTTGGGCTGCTGAAGGCATGATTTAAAGCATTTTTGGTGAATTAGAAACAAAAAAAGTTTTTTTGCAAAAAAGTATGGTGCTAAGTGTTACTAGCTTCATGTTTTCATCCAAATACTGTATTGCTTGTAGCTTCCACATACTGCACCCCACAACATTACTTTTATGTTGGTTGTTATTTGGGCTGCTGAAGGCATGATTTAAAGCAGTTTTGGTGAATTAGAAACAAAAAAAGTTTTTTTGCAAAAAAGTATGGTGCTAGGTGTAACTAGCTTCATGTTTTCATCCAAATACTGTATTGCTTGTAGCTTCCACATACTGCACCCCACAACATTACTTTTATGTTGGTTGTTATTTGGGCTGCTGAAGGCATGATTTAAAGCAGTTTTGGTGAATTAGAAACAAAAAAAGTTTTTTTGAAAAAAAGTATGGTGCTAAGTGTTACTAGCTTCATGTTTTCATCCAAATACTGTATTGCTTGTAGCTTCCACATACTGCACCCCACAACATTACTTTTATGTTGGTTGTTATTTGGGCTGCTGAAGGCATGATTTAAAGCAGTTTTGGTGAATTAGAAACAAAAAAAGTTTTTTTGCAAAAAAGTATGGTACTAAGTGTTACTAGCTTCATGTTTTCATCCAAATACTGTATTGCTTGTAGCTTCCACATACTGCACCCCACAACATTACTTTAATGTTGGTTGTTATTTGGGTAGCTAAAGGCATGATTTAAAGCAGTTTTGGTGAATTAGAAACAAAAAAAGTTTTTTTGCAAAAAAGTATGGTGCTAAGTGTAACTAGCTTCATGTTTTCATCCAAATACTGTATTGCTTGTACCTTCCACATACTGCACCCCACAACATTACTTTTATGTTGGTTGTTATTTGGGCTGCTGAAGGCATGATTTAAAGCAGTTTTGGTGAATTAGAAACAAAAAAAGTTTTTTTGCAAAAAAGTATGGTGCTAGGTGTAGATAGCTTCATGTTTTCATCCAAATACTGTATTGCGTGTAGCTTCCACATACTGCACCCCACAACATTACTTTTATGTTGGTTGTTATTTGGGCTGCTGAAGGCATGATTTAAAGCAGTTTTTGTGAATAAGAAACAAATAAAGTTTTTTTGCAAAAAAGTATGGTGCTAGGTGTAGATAGCTTCATGTTTTCATCCAAATACTGTATTGCGTGTAGCTTCCACATACTGCACCCCACAACATTACTTTTATGTTGGTTGTTATTTGGGCTGCTGAAGGCATGATTTAAAGCAGTTTTTGTGAATTAGAAACAAAAAAAGTTTTTTGGCAAAAAAGTATGGTGTTAGGTGTAGATAGCTTCATGTTTTCATCCAAATACTGTATTGCGTGTAGCTTCCACATACTGCATCCCAAAACATTACTTTTATGTTGGTTGTTATTTGGGCTGCTGAAGGCATGATTTAAAGCAGTTTTGGTGAATTAGAAACAAAAAAAGTTTTTTTGCAAAAAAGTATGGTGCTAAGTGTAACTAGCTTCATGTTTTCATCCAAATACTGTATTGCTTGTAGCTTCCACATACTGCACCCCACAACATTACTTTTATGTTGGTTGTTATTTGGGCTGCTGAAGGCATGATTTAAAGCAGTTTTGGTGAATTAGAAACAAAAAAAGTTTTTTTGCAAAAAAGTATGGTGCTAAGTGTAACTAGCTTCATGTTTTCATCCAAATACTGTATTGCTTGTAGCTTCCACATACTGCACCCCACAACATTACTTTTATGTTGGTTGTTATTTGGGCTGCTGAAGGCATGATTTAAAGCAGTTTTGGTGAATTAGAAACAAAAAAAGTTTTTTTGCAAAATAGTATGGTGCTAGGTGTAGATAGCTTCATGTTTTCATCCAAATACTGTATTGCGTGTAGCTTCCACATACTGCATCCCACAACATTACTTTTATGTTGGTTGTTATTTGGGCTGCTGAATGCATGATTTAAAGCAGGTTTGGTGAATTAGAAACAAAAAAAGTTTTTTTGCAAAAAAGTATGGTGCTAGGTGTAGATAGCTTCATCATTTGAAAAGTAGATAGCTTCATGTTTTCATCCAAATACTGTATTGCTTGTAGCTTCCACATACTGCACCCCACAACATTCCTTTTATGTTGGTTGTTATTTGGGCTGCTGAAGGCATGATTTAAAGCAGTTTTGGTGAATTAGAAACAAAAAAAGTTTTTTTGCAAAAAAGTATGGTGCTATATGTAGATAGCTTCATGTTTTCATCCAAATACTGTATTGCTTGTAGCTTCCACATACTGCATCCCACAACATTACTTTTATGTTGGTTGTTATTTGGGCTGCTGAAGGCATGATTTAAAGCAGTTTTGGTGAATTAGAAACAAAAAAAGTTTTTTTGCAAAAAAGTATGGTGCTAGGTGTAACTAGCTTCATGTTTTCATCCAAATACTGTATTGCTTGTAGCTTCCACATACTGCACCCCACAACATTACTTTTATGTTGGTTGTTATTTGGGCTGCTGAAGGCATGATTTAAAGCAGTTTTGGTGCATTAGAAACAAAAAAAAGGTTTTTTTGCAAAAAAGTATGGTGCTAAGTGTAACTAGCTTCATGTTTTCATCCAAATACTGTATTGCTTGTAGCTTCCACATACTGCACCCCACAACATTACTTTAATGTTGGTTGTTATTTGGGCTGCTAAAGGCATGATTTAAAGCAGTTTTGGTGAATTAGAAACAAAAAAAGTTTTTTTGCAAAAAAGTATGGTGCTAAGTGTAACTAGCTTCATGTTTTCATCGAAATACTGTATTGCTTGTAGCTTCCACATACTGCACCCCACAACATTACTTTTATGTTGGTTGTTATTTGGGCTGCTGAAGGCATGATTTAAAGCAGTTTTGGAGAATTAGAAACAAAAAAAAGTTTTTTTGCAAAAAAGTATGGTGCTAAGTGTAACTAGCTTCATGTTTTCATCCAAATACTGTATTGCGTGTAGCTTCCACATACTGCATCCCACAACATTACTTTTATGTTGGTTGTTATTTGGGCTGCTGAAGGCATGATTTAAAGCAGTTTTGGTGAATTAGAAACAAAAAAAAGTTTTTTTGCAAAAAAGTATGGTGCTAAGTGTAACTAGCTTCATGTTTTCATCCAAATACTGTATTGCTTGTAGCTTCCACATACTGCACCCCACAACATTACTTTTATGTTGGTTGTTATTTGGGCTGCTGAAGGCATGATTTAAAGCAGTTTTGGTGAATTAGAAACAAAAAAGTTTTTTTGCAAAAAAGTATGGTGCTAGGTGTAGATAGCTTCATGTTTTCATCCAAATACTTTTCAAATATTTTTTATTACAGTTTTATAAAATACAAAACAAAAGTAAATGTAATTATAACATCAAACAGATGAGACTGTCAAACAGTATCGCACATACAATATACAGTGTACAATAATAATTCAAATTGAAACCATAGAATTGGGAAATAGTAGTTACAACAATTATCACTCGAAAGAGAGAAAAAAAAAACAAGGGGGGAAAAAACAGGGGGGTAAAATGGAAATGGAAATTATTAAAATCTTCAATCCGGAAGTCTCTGTCTTCACTTTAACCAAAGTTATCTCGCCATATAAAAAAAATACATATGGATGAAAGATTAAGAAGAAGCGTGCAGAAATGTAAAATTAAAAAAATAATAATTTAAAGGAACAAAAAAGATAAACTAAAGTAAAAATTTCTTTCTAATTTTCTCTTCCCAGGTGTCCCAAAAAAATAAAAGTTGTGTTTTAAAAGCTGAGGGTGGCCTAATGGAAGATTCATAAGATTTATTCTCCAAAGTCATATACAAGATTTCTTTTATAGTCGGAACAACTCCTGTTTTCCAATACTTAGGGATAAGGATAGTAGCTGCAATCAGCAAATGACCTATGATGATCTTATCTATTTTAGGCAAATCAGACGGAAAATGTTTAAAAATACATAGTTCTGGCCCAAGTACCTCAATCTCGCTATTTATAAGCCTAATTATTGGTAATAAAGAGTCCCACATAGGTTTAATTAATGGACAATCCCAAAAAATATGAAGGAGATTACCTGGGCCATTACAGCCTCTCCAACATTTAAAACTTGTAGTCATCTTCATGCGAAAAAGCCTTTCCGGGGTCAGGTACCATCTGTATATTATCTTAAAATGATTTTCAAAATGTTGTGCGCATTGTGTTATGCCCCTTAGTCCCGAGAACACATCATTCCAGACAGCTAGATCGTATGTTTTACCTAATTCCTCTTCCCAGGCCGATAAAAATTTAAGTTTTTCTGAAACCTTCGAGGAGAGGGAAGAGTAACACAATGAGATAGTACCTGTCAGGTCCGGGGCATTAATATAAACTGTCTCTATATCAGTCAAAGCTAAATGAGACTGATCCACATCAAAATCAGATATATTAAATCGTTCTTGAATAATTTGAAGAATGAAGTCATAATCACATTGCCTGTCAGCATCTAAATTATATTTTTTTTGTAATTTTGGAAATGATAGAGCCGAATTATTCTTAAAGAAATCATTAATAGAAAAAATATGTTTGCCATTCCAGTAATCTATATCTAGGTCTGGAAGAACATATCTCAAGGAACCAAGTGACATCGCCCTGGACCAAGGATCCTGGTAGTTTATTAAATAATCTATCCCAAGAGAGTATAGCCAATTTAGTTGAGGGGTACATTTTTGTAAACCTGGGCCGATTAGAATGTGAAACCCATAAAACATCTTTTATACAAAAAGGTTTTAGTTTATTAATTTCCATAATAAGCCATCTAGGCCAATCCCTGTCCAAATTAAATTTGAAAGCGCTAGACGCATTCGATGCATAATAATAATTCCTAAAATCTGGCACCCCCAATCCGAAATTGTCTCTAGAATTAGTCAAAGTGGTAAATTTGACTCTGCTAGGCTTCTTCCTCCATATAAACTTTATGAGGGCAGAACGCACCGAATCAAAAAAAGAAATAGGCACACTTAAAGGTATGGCTCTTAAAAAAATACAAAATCTTAGGGAGAATAACCATCTTAATGGAGTGTATTCTACCCAACCATGAAATCTCAAGATTGTCCCACCTCTCAAGATCCAGTAGCAAAGAGGGCCAAAAAGTCTTTAAATTGTAAGCATACATATGTTTTAAATTTTTACATAAATTAATGCCTAAATAGGAAATAAAGCTCTTCCTCCAGTCAAAGTCATACGATCTTTTAAGAGCAGTCAAATCATTCCTCTTTATATGGAATGGTAATGCCTGTGTTTTGCTATCATTAATTTTATAAAAGGACACTTCACGAAATTCTCTAAGAAGAGAAAATAAATGACCCATAGAAGTAGCTAGATCACTTAACGTAAGAATTACATCGTCTGCAAATAAACCCAATTTGTGAGTATCTCCATCTATTGTAACACCCTGAATATTACTATCAACTCTTATTGCCTCAGCCAAAGGCTCAATAGCTAAAGCAAAAAGTAAAGGTGACAAAGGGCAACCCTGCCTAGTCCCATTGGATAACGAGAATGAGTCGGACAAAACTCCAGAGGCCAGCACTTTTGCAGTAGGCTTCTGATACAAAGCAAAAATAGCTTTTCTCAAAGCAGCTGGGAACCCAAACCGAATCAAAACATCTTCCAAATATCCCCAATGGACCCTATCAAATGCCTTTTCAGCATCGAGTGATAAAAATAAAGAGGGGTGTTTAGATTTTTGAATATATGAGATCAAATTAATAAAACGTCTCGTATTGTCTGTTGCTTGACGTCTGGGAATAAAACCTACTTGATCATTATGAACAAGCAGAGGCAATAAATTTGAGATACGATTAGCTAATATTTTCGAGTATAATTTGGTGTCATTATTAATTAGAGAAATGGGCCTAAAATTGGAACACCTATCAGGTTCCTTCCCGGGTTTAGGTAAAGTAGAAATTTGGGCACAAAGGGATTCATCAGGAATATAGCCATTTTTCCAATATTCGTTAAACAATTTCGTTAAATGTGGCAATAAGATATTTTTAAATTTGTGATAGTATAGAGCAGAAAAACCATCAGGACCCGGTGCCTTACCAGATGGAGTATCTTTAATAGCTTGAAGCACCTCCTCCAAAGAAATGTCCGACTCAAGAAATTCAACATAAAAATCAGGGATTCTAGGGAGATTAGTTTTATCCAAAAATTCAGTTATGTTAGCAGAGGTTGGTTGCGTTTCCAGAGGGGAATCTTTAAGGTTATAAAGTGACTTATAATATGCAGCAAAAGAATTAGATATGTCCCTAGGATGTAAAATTTTCTGGCCAGAATCATCCAATATATAAGCCATTCTAGATTGTATAGTTTTTTGTTTTAATTTATTCGCTAATAAATTAGAGGCTTTATTACCCTTTGAGTAAAATGACATTTTTAAAGATCGTAAAGTTTTAGCAGTCTTTTCCAAATTAAGTTTATCCAATTTTGTTTTCACGTCTTTAATTAAAGCTGAAACAGAGAAAGAAGGGCCTAACTTATTTGCTAAATTTAAATTATATAATTCTTTCTCCAAAGTTTTAACATTTGCAGACGATGTAGCTTCCACATACTGCATCCCAAAACATTACTTTTATGTTGGTTGTTATTTGGGCTGCTGAAGGCATGATTTAAAGCAGTTTTGGTGAATTAGAAACAAAAAAAGTTTTTTTGCAAAAAAGTATGGTGCTAGGTGTAGATAGCTTCATCATTTGAAAAGTAGATAGCTTCATGTTTTCATCCAAATACTGTATTGCTTGTACCTTCCACATACTGCACCCCACAACATTACTTTTATGTTGGTTGTTATTTGGGCTGCTAAAGGCATGATTTAAAGCAGTTTTGGTGAATTAGAAACAAAAAAAGTTTTTTTGCAAAAAAGTATGGTGCTAAGTGTAACTAGCTTCATGTTTTCATCCAAATACTGTATTGCTTGTAGCTTCCACATACTGCACCCCACAACATTACTTTTATGTTGGTTGTTATTTGGGCTGCTGAAGGCATGATTTAAAGCAGTTTTGGTGAATTAGAAACAAAAAAAGTTTTTTTGCAAAAAAGTATGGTGCTAGTTGTAGATAGCTTCATCATTTGAAAAGTAGATAGCTTCATGTTTTCATCCAAATACTGTATTGCTTGTAGCTTCCACATACTGCACCCCACAACATTACTTTAATGTTGGTTGTTATTTGGGCTGCTGAAGGCATGATTTAAAGCAGTTTTGGTGAATTAGAAACAAAAAAAGTTTTTTTGCAAAAAACTATGGTGCTAAGTGTAACTAGCTTCATGTTTTCATCCAAATACTGTATTGCTTGTAGCTTCCACATACTGCACCCCACAACATTACTTTTATGTTGGTTGTTATTTGGGCTGCTGAAGGCATGATTTAAAGCAGTTTTGGTGAATTAGAAACAAAAAAAGTTTTTTTGCAAAAAAGTATGGTGCTAGGTGTAGATAGCTTCATCATTTGAAAAGTAGATAGCTTCATGTTTTCATCCAAATACTGTATTGCTTGTAGCTTCCACATACTGCACCCCACAACATTACTTTTATGTTGGTTGTTATTTGGGCTGCTGAAGGCATGATTTAAAGCAGTTTTGGTGAATTAGAAACAAAAAAAGTTTTTTTGCAAAAAACTATGGTGCTAAGTGTAACTAGCTTCATGTTTTCATCCAAATACTGTATTGCTTGTAGCTTCCACATACTGCACCCCACAACATTACTTTTATGTTGGTTGTTATTTGGGCTGCTGAAGGCATGATTTAAAGCAGTTTTGGTGAATTAGAAACAAAAAAAGTTTTTTTGCAAAAAAGTATGGTGCTAAGTGTAACTAGCTTCATGTTTTCATCCAAATACTGTATTGCTTGTAGCTTCCACATACTGCACCCCACAACATTACTTTTATGTTGGTTGTTATTTGGGCTGCTGAAGGCATGATTTAAAGCAGTTTTGGTGAATTAGAAACAAAAAAAGTTTTTTTGCAAAAAAGTATGGTGCTAGGTGTAGATAGCTTCATGTTTTCATCCAAATACTGTATTGCTTGTAGCTTCCACATACTGCACCCCACAACATTACTTTAATGTTGGTTGTTATTTGGGCTGCTAAAGGCATGATTTAAAGCAGTTTTGGTGAATTAGAAACAAAAAAAGTTTTTTTGCAAAAAAGTATGGTTCTAAGTGTAACTAGCTTCATGTTTTCATCCAAATACTGTATTGCTTGTAGCTTCCACATACTGCACCCCACAACATTACTTTTATGTTGGTTGTTATTTGGGCTGCTGAAGGCATGATTTAAAGCAGTTTTGGTGAATTAGAAACAAAAAAAGTTTTTTTGCAAAAAAGTATGGTGCTAAGTGTTACTAGCTTTATGTTTTCATCCAAATACTGTATTGCTTGTAGCTTCCACATACTGCACCCCACAACATTACTTTTATGTTGGTTGTTATTTGGGCTGCTGAAGGCATGATTTAAAGCAGTTTTGGTGAATTTGAAACAAAAAAAGTTTTTTTGCAAAAAAGTATGGTGCTAGGTGTAGATAGCTTCATGTTTTCATCCAAATACTGTATTGCTTGTAGCTTCCACATACTGCATCCCACAACATTACTTTTATGTTGGTTGTTATTTGGGCTGCTGAAGGCATGATTTAAAGCAGTTTTGGTGAATTAGAAACAAAAAAAGTTTTTTTGCAAAAAAGTATGGTGCTAGGTGTAGATAGCTTCATCATTTGAAAAGTAGATAGCTTCATGTTTTCATCCAAATACTGTATTGCTTGTAGCTTCCACATACTGCACCCCACAACATTACTTTAATGTTGGTTGTTATTTGGGCAGCTAAAGGCATGATTTAAAGCAGTTTTGGTGAATTAGAAACAAAAAAAGTTTTTTTGCAAAAAAATATGGTGCTAGGTGTAGATAGCTTCATGTTTTCATCCAAATACTGTATTGCTTGTAGCTTCCACATACTGCATCCCACAACATTACTTTTATGTTGGTTGTTATTTGGGCTGCTGAAGGCATGATTTAAAGCAGTTTTGGTGAATTAGAAACAAAAAAAGTTTTTTGCAAAAAAGTATGGTGCTAAGTGTAACTAGCTTCATGTTTTCATCCAAATACTGTATTGCTTGTAGCTTCCACATACTGCACCCCACAACATTACTTTTATGTTGGTTGTTATTTGGGCTGCTGAAGACATGATTTCAAGCAGTTTTGGTTAATTAGAAACAAAAAAAGTTTTTTTGCAAAAAAGTATGGTGCTAGGTGTAGATAGCTTCATGTTTTCATCCAAATACTGTATTGCTTGTAGCTTCCACATACTGCATCCCACAACATTACTTTTATGTTGGTTGTTATTTGGGCTGCTGAAGGCATGATTTAAAGCAGTTTTGGTGAATAAGAAACAAAAAAAGTTTTTTTGCAAAACAGTATGGTGCTAGGTGTAGATAGCTTCATCATTTGAAAAGTAGATAGCTTCATGTTTTCATCCAAATACTGTATTGCTTGTAGCTTCCACATACTGCACCCCACAACATTACTTTAATGTTGGTTGTTATTTGGGCTGCTAAAGGCATGATTTAAAGCAGTTTTGGTGAATTAGAAACAAAAAAAGTTTTTTTGCAAAAAAGTATGGTGCTAAGTGTAACTAGCTTCATGTTTTCATCCAAATACTGTATTGCTTGTAGCTTCCACATACTGCACCCCACAACATTACTTTTATGTTGGTTGTTATTTGGGCTGCTGAAGGCATGATTTAAAGCAGTTTTGGTGAATTAGAAACAAAAAAAGTTTTTTGCAAAAAAGTATGGTGCTAAGTGTAACTAGCTTCATGTTTTCATCCAAATACTGTATTGCTTGTAGCTTCCACATACTGCACCCCACAACATTACTTTTATGTTGGTTGTTATTTGGGCTGCTGAAGGCATGATTTAAAGCAGTTTTGGTGAATTAGAAACAAAAAAAGTTTTTTTGCAAAAAACTATGGTGCTAAGTGTAACTAGCTTCATGTTTTCATCCAAATACTGTATTGCTTGTAGCTTCCACATACTGCACCCCACAACATTACTTTTATGTTGGTTGTTATTTGGGCTGCTGAAGGCATGATTTAAAGCAGTTTTGGTGAATTAGAAACAAAAAAAGTTTTTTTGCAAAAAACTATGGTGCTAAGTGTAACTAGCTTCATGTTTTCATCCAAATACTGTATTGCTTGTAGCTTCCACATACTGCACCCCACAACATTACTTTTATGTTGGTTGTTATTTGGGCTGCTGAAGGCATGATTTAAAGCAGTTTTGGTGAATTAGAAACAAAAAAAGTTTTTTTGCAAAAAAGTATTGTGCTAAGTGTAACTAGCTTCATGTTTTCATCCAAATACTGTATTGCTTGTAGCTTCCACATACTGCACCCCACAACATTACTTTTATGTTGGTTGTTATTTGGGCTGCTGAAGGCATGATTTAAAGCAGTTTTGGTGAATTAGAAACAAAAAAAGTTTTTTTGCAAAAAAGTATGGTGCTAGGTGTAGATAGCTTCATGTTTTCATCCAAATACTGTATTGCTTGTAGCTTCCACATACTGCACCCCACAACATTACTTTAATGTTGGTTGTTATTTGGGCTGCTGAAGGCATGATTTAAAGCAGTTTTGGTGAATTAGAAACAAAAAAAGTTTTTTTGCAAAAAAGTATGGTGCTAAGTGTAACTAGCTTCATGTTTTCATCCAAATACTGTATTGCTTGTAGCTTCCACATACTGCACCCCACAACATTACTTTTATGTTGGTTGTTATTTGAGCTGCTGAAGGCATGATTTAAAGCAGTTTTGGTGAATTAGAAACAAAAAAAGTTTTTTTGCAAAAAAGTATGGTGCTAGGTGTAGATAGCTTCATGTTTTCATCCAAATACTGTATTGCTTGTAGCTTTCACATACTGCATCCCACAACATTACTTTTATGTTGGTTGTTATTTGGGCTGCTGAAGGCATGATTTAAAGCAGTTTTGGTGAATTAGAAACAAAAAAAGTTTTTTTGCAAAAAAGTATGGTGCTAGGTGTAGATAGCTTAATGTTTTCATCCAAATACTGTATTGCGTGTAGCTTCCACATACTGCATCCCAAAACATTACTTTTATGTTGGTTGTTATTTGGGCTGCTGAAGGCATGATTTAAAGCAGTTTTGGTGAATTAGAAACAAAAAAAGTTTTTTTGCAAAAAAGTATGGTGCTAAGTGTAACTAGCTTCATGTTTTCATCCAAATACTGTATTGCTTGTAGCTTCCACATACTGCACCCCACAACATTACTTTTATGTTGGTTGTTATTTGGGCTGCTGAAGGCATGATTTAAAGCAGTTTTGGTGAATTAGAAACAAAAAAAGTTTTTTTTGCAAAAAAGTATGGTGCTAAGTGTAACTAGCTTCATGTTTTCATCCAAATACTGTATTGCTTGTAGCTTCCACATACTGCACCCCACAACATTACTTTTATGTTGGTTGTTATTTGGGCTGCTGAAGGCATGATTTAAAGCAGTTTTGGTGAATTAGAAACAAAAAAAGTTTTTTTGCAAAAAAGTATGGTGCTAGGTGTAGATAGCTTCATGTTTTCATCCAAATACTGTATTGCTTGTAGCTTCCACATACTGCATCCCACAACATTACTTTTATGTTGGTTGTTATTTGGGCTGCTGAAGGCATGATTTAAAGCAGTTTTGGTGAATTAGAAACAAAAAAAGTTTTTTTGCAAAAAAGTATGGTGCTAGGTGTAGATAGCTTCATGTTTTCATCCAAATACTGTATTGCGTGTAGCTTCCACATACTGCATCCCAAAACATTACTTTTATGTTGGTTGTTATTTGGGCTGCTGAAGGCATGATTTAAAGCAGTTTTGGTGAATTAGAAACAAAAAAAGTTTTTTTGCAAAAAAGTATGGTGCTAGGTGTAGATAGCTTCATCATTTGAAAAGTAGATAGCTTCATGTTTTCATCCAAATACTGTATTGCTTGTAGCTTCCACATACTGCACCCCACAACATTACTTTAATGTTGGTTGTTATTTGGGCAGCTAAAGGCATGATTTAAAGCAGTTTTGGTGAATTAGAAACAAAAAAAGTTTTTTTGCAAAAAAGTATGGTGCTAAGTGTTACTAGCTTCATGTTTTCATCCAAATACTGTATTGCTTGTAGCTTCCACATACTGCACCCCACAACATTACTTTTATGTTGGTTGTTATTTGGGCTGCTGAAGGCATGATTTAAAGCAGTTTTGGTGAATTAGAAACAAAAAAAGTTTTTTTGCAAAAAAGTATGGTGCTAAGTGTTACTAGCTTCATGTTTTCATCCAAATACTGTATTGCTTGTAGCTTCCACATACTGCACCCCACAACATTACTTTTATGTTGGTTGTTATTTGGGCTGCTGAAGGCATGATTTAAAGCAGTTTTGGTGAATTAGAAACAAAAAAAGTTTTTTTGCAAAAAAGTATGGTGCTAGGTGTAGATAGCTTCATGTTTTCATCCAAATACTGTATTGCTTGTAGCTTCGACATACTGCATCCCACAGCATTACTTTTATGTTGGTTGTTATTTGGGCTGCTGAAGGCATGATTTAAAGCAGTTTTGGTGAATTAGAAACAAAAAAAGTTTTTTTGCAAAAAAGTATGGTGCTAAGTGTTACTAGCTTCATGTTTTCATCCAAATACTGTATTGCTTGTAGCTTCCACATACTGCATCCCAAAACATTACTTTTATGTTGGTTGTTATTTGGGCTGCTGAAGGCATGATTTAAAGCAGTTTTGGTGAATTAGAAACAAAAAAAGTTTTTTTGCAAAAAAGTATGGTGCTAAGTGTTACTAGCTTCATGTTTTCATCCAAATACTGTATTGCTTGTAGCTTCCACATACTGCACCCCACAACATTACTTTTATGTTGGTTGTTATTTGGGCTGCTGAAGGCATGATTTAAAGCAGTTTTGGTGAATTAGAAACAAAAAAAGTTTTTTTGCAAAAAAGTATGGTGCTAGGTGTAGATAGCTTCATGTTTTCATCCAAATACTGTATTGCTTGTAGCTTCCACATACTGCACCCCACAACATTACTTTTATGTTGGTTGTTATTTGGGCTGCTGAAGGCATGATTTAAAGCAGTTTTGGTGAATTAGAAACAAAAAAAGTTTTTTGCAAAAAACTATGGTGCTAAGTGTAACAAGCTTCATGTTTTCATCCAAATACTGTATTGCTTGTAGCTTCCACATAATGCACCCCACAACATTACTTTTATGTTGGTTGTTATTTGGGCTGCTGAAGGCATGATTTAAAGCAGTTTTGGTGAATTAGAAACAAAAAAAGTTTTTTTGCAAAAAAGTATGGTGCTAGGTGTAGATAGCTTCATCATTTGAAAAGTAGATAGCTTCATGTTTTCATCCAAATACTGTATTGCTTGTAGCTTCCACATACTGCATCCCACAACATTACTTTTATGTTGGTTGTTATTTGGGCTGCTGAAGGCATGATTTAAAGCAGTTTTGGTGAATTAGAAACAAAAAAAGTTTTTTTGCAAAAAAGTATGGTGCTAAGTGTAATTAGCTTCATGTTTTCATCCAAATACTGTATTGCTTGTAGCTTCCACATACTGCACCCCACAACATTACTTTTATGTTGGTTGTTATTTGGGCTGCTGAAGGCATGATTTAAAGCAGTTTTGGTGAATTAGAAACAAAAAAAGTTTTTTTGCAAAAAAGTATGGTGCTAAGTGTAACTAGCTTCATGTTTTCATCCAAATACTGTATTGCTTGTAGCTTCCACATACTGCACCCCACAACATTACTTTTATGTTGGTTGTTATTTGGGCTGCTGAAGGCATGATTTAAAGCAGTTTTGGTGAATTAGAAACAAAAAAAGTTTTTTTGCAAAAAAGTATGGTGCTAAGTGTTACTAGCTTCATGTTTTCATCCAAATACTGTATTGCTTGTAGCTTCCACATACTGCACCCCACAACATTACTTTTATGTTGGTTGTTATTTGGGCTGCTGAAGGCATGATTTAAAGCAGTTTTGGTGAATTAGAAACAAAAAAAGTTTTTTTGCAGAAAAGTATGGTGCTAAGTGTAACTAGCTTCATGTTTTCATCCAAATACTGTATTGCTTGTAGCTTCCACATACTGCACCCCACAACATTACTTTTATGTTGGTTGTTATTTGGGCTGCTGAAGGCATGATTTAAAGCAGTTTTGGTGAATTAGAAACAAAAAAAGTTTTTTTGCAAAAAAGTATGGTGCTAAGTGTTACTAGCTTCATGTTTTCATCCAAATACTGTATTGCTTGTAGCTTCCACATACTGCACCCCACAACATTACTTTTATGTTGGTTGTTATTTGGGCTGCTGAAGGCATGATTTAAAGCAGTTTTGGTGAATTAGAAACAAAAAAAGTTTTTTTGCAAAAAAGTATGGTGCTAAGTGTTACTAGCTTCATGTTTTCATCCAAATACTGTATTGCTTGTAGCTTCCACATACTGCACCCCACAACATTACTTTAATGTTGGTTGTTATTTGGGTAGCTAAAGGCATGATTTAAAGCAGTTTTGGTGAATTAGAAACAAAAAAAGTTTTTTTGCAAAAAAGTATGGTGCTAAGTGTAACTAGCTTCATGTTTTCATCCAAATACTGTATTGCTTGTACCTTCCACATACTGCACCCCACAACATTACTTTTATGTTGGTTGTTATTTGGGCTGCTGAAGGCATGATTTAAAGCAGTTTTGGTGAATTAGAAACAAAAAAAGTTTTTTTGCAAAAAAGTATGGTGCTAGGTGTAGATAGCTTCATGTTTTCATCCAAATACTGTATTGCTTGTAGCTTCCACATACTGCACCCCACAACATTACTTTTATGTTGGTTGTTATTTGGGCTGCTGAAGGCATGATTTAAAGCAGTTTTTGTGAATAAGAAACAAATAAAGTTTTTTTGCAAAAAAGTATGGTGCTAGGTGTAGATAGCTTCATGTTTTCATCCAAATACTGTATTGCGTGTAGCTTCCACATACTGCACCCCACAACATTACTTTTATGTTGGTTGTTATTTGGGCTGCTGAAGGCATGATTTAAAGCAGTTTTTGTGAATTAGAAACAAAAAAAGTTTTTTTGCAAAAAAGTATGGTGCTAGGTGTAGATAGCTTCATCATTTGAAAAGTAGATAGCTTCATGTTTTCATCCAAATACTGTATTGCTTGTACCTTCCACATACTGCACCCCACAACATTACTTTTATGTTGGTTGTTATTTGGGCTGCTAAAGGCATGATTTAAAGCAGTTTTGGTGAATTAGAATCAAAAAAAGTTTTTTTGCAAAAAAGTATGGTGCTAAGTGTTACTAGCTTCATGTTTTCATCCAAATACTGTATTGCTTGTAGCTTCCACATACTGCACCCCACAACATTACTTTTATGTTGGTTGTTATTTGGGCTGCTGAAGGCATGATTTAAAGCAGTTTTGGTGAATTAGAAACAAAAAAGTTTTTTTGCAAAAAAGTATGGTGCTAAGTGTTACTAGCTTCATGTTTTCATCCAAATACTGTATTGCTTGTAGCTTCCACATACTGCACCCCACAACATTACTTTTATGTTGGTTGTTATTTGTTCTGCTGAAGGCATGATTTAAAGCAGTTTTGGTGAATTAGAAACAAAAAAAGTTTTTTTGCAAAAAAGTATGGTGCTAAGTGTAACTAGCTTCATGTTTTCATCCAAATACTGTATTGCGTGTAGCTTCCACATACTGCATCCCACAACATTACTTTTATGTTGGTTGTTATTTGGGCTGCTGAAGGTATGATTTAAAGCAGTTTTGGTGAATTAGAAACAAAAAAAAGTTTTTTTGCAAAAAAGTATGGTGCTAAGTGTAACTAGCTTCATGTTTTCATCCAAATACTGTATTGCTTGTAGCTTCCACATACTGCACCCCACAACATTACTTTTATGTTGGTTGTTATTTGGGCTGCTGAAGGCATGATTTAAAGCAGTTTTGGTGAATTAGAAACAAAAAAGTTTTTTTGCAAAAAAGTATGGTGCTAGGTGTAGATAGCTTCATGTTTTCATCCAAATACTGTATTGCTTGTAGCTTCCACATACTGCATCCCACAACATTACTTTTATGTTGGTTGTTATTTGGGCTGCTGAAGGCATGATTTAAAGCAGTTTTGGTGAATTAGAAACAAAAAAAGTTTTTTTGCAAAAAAGTATGGTGCTAAGTGTTACTAGCTTCATGTTTTCATCCAAATACTGTATTGCTTGTAGCTTCCACATACTGCACCCCACAACATTACTTTTATGTTGGTTGTTATTTGGGCTGCTGAAGGCATGATTTAAAGCAGTTTTGGTGAATTAGAAACAAAAAAAGTTTTTTTGCAAAAAAGTATGGTGCTAGGTGTAGATAGCTTCATGTTTTCATCCAAATACTGTATTGCTTGTAGCTTCCACATACTGCATCCCACAACATTACTTTTATGTTGGTTGTTATTTGGGCTGCTGAAGGCATGATTTAAAGCAGTTTTGGTGAATTAGAAACAAAAAAAGTTTTTTTGCAAAAAAGTGTGGTGCTAAGTGTAACTAGCTTCATGTTTTCATCCAAATACTGTAGTGCTTGTAGCTTCCACATACTGCACCCCACAACATTACTTTTATGTTGGTTGTTATTTGGGCTGCTGAAGGCATGATTTAAAGCAGTTTTGGTGAATTAGAAACAAAAAAAGTTTTTTTGCAAAAAAGTATGGTGCTAAGTGTTACTAGCTTCATGTTTTCATCCAAATACTGTATTGCTTGTAGCTTCCACATACTGCACCCCACAACATTACTTTTATGTTGGTTGTTATTTGGGCTGCTGAAGGCATGATTTAAAGCAGTTTTGGTGAATTAGAAACAAAAAAAGTTTTTTTGCAAAACAGTATGGTGCTAGGTGTAGATAGCTTCATGTTTTCATCCAAATACTGTATTGCGTGTAGCTTCCACATACTGCATCCCAAAACATTACTTTTATGTTGGTTGTTATTTGGGCTGCTGAAGGCATGATTTAAAGCAGTTTTGGTGAATTAGAAACAAAAAAAGTTTTTTTGCAAAAAAGTATGGTGCTAGGTGTAGATAGCTTCATCATTTGAAAAGTAGATAGCTTCATGTTTTCATCCAAGTACTGTATTGCTTGTAGCTTCCACATACTGCACCCCACAACATTACTTTAATGTTGGTTGTTATTTGGGCAGCTAAAGGCATGATTTAAAGCAGTTTTGGTGAATTAGAAACAAAAAAAGTTTTTTTGCAAAAAAGTATGGTGCTAAGTGTAACTAGCTTCATGTTTTCATCCAAATACTGTATTGCTTGTAGCTTCCACATACTGCACCCCACAACATTACTTTTATGTTGGTTGTTATTTGGGCTGCTGAAGGCATGATTTAAAGCAGTTTTGGTGAATTAGAAACAAAAAAAGTTTTTTTGCAAAAAAAGTATGGTGCTAAGTGTAACTAGCTTCATGTTTTCATCCAAATACTGTATTGCTTGTAGCTTCCACATACTGCACCCCACAACATTACTTTTATGTTGGTTGTTATTTGGGCTGCTGAAGGCATGATTTAAAGCAGTTTTGGTGAATTAGAAACAAAAAAAGTTTTTTTGCAAAATAGTATGGTGCTAGGTGTAGATAGCTTCATGTTTTCATCCAAATACTGTATTGCGTGTAGCTTCCACATACTCCACCCCACAACATTACTTTTATGTTGGTTGTTATTTGGGCTGCTGAAGGCATGATTTAAAGCAGTTTTGGTGAATTAGAAACAAAAAAAATTTTTTTGCAAAAAAAGTATGGTGCTAAGTGTAACTAGCTTCATGTTTTCATCCAAATACTGTATTGCTTGTAGCTTCCACATACTGCACCCCACAAAATTACTTTTATGTTGGTTGTTATTTGGGCTGCTGAATGCATGATTTAAAGCAGTTTTGGTGAATTAGAAACAAAAAAAAGTTTTTTTGCAAAAAAGTATGGTGCTAAGTGTAACTAGCTTCATGTTTTCATCCAAATACTGTATTGCTTGTAGCTTCCACATACTGCACCCCACAACATTACTTTAATGTTGGTTGTTATTTGGGCTGCTAAAGGCATGATTTAAAGCAGTTTTGGTGAATTAGAAACAAAAAAAGTTTTTTTGCAAAAAAGTATGGTGCTAAGTGTAACTAGCTTCATGTTTTCATCGAAATACTGTATTGCTTGTAGCTTCCACATACTGCACCCCACAACATTACTTTTATGTTGGTTGTTATTTGGGCTGCTGAAGGCATGATTTAAAGCAGTTTTGGAGAATTAGAAACAAAAAAAGTTTTTTTGCAAAAAAGTATGGTGCTAAGTGTAACTAGCTTCATGTTTTCATCCAAATACTGTATTGCGTGTAGCTTCCACATACTGCATCCCACAACATTACTTTTATGTTGGTTGTTATTTGGGCTGCTGAAGGCATGATTTAAAGCAGTTTTGGTGAATTAGAAACAAAAAAAAGTTTTTTTGCAAAAAAGTATGGTGCTAAGTGTAACAAGCTTCATGTTTTCATCCAAATACTGTATTGCTTGTAGCTTCCACATACTGCACCCCACAACATTACTTTTATGTTGGTTGTTATTTGGGCTGCTGAAGGCATGATTTAAAGCAGTTTTGGTGAATTAGAAACAAAAAAGTTTTTTTGCAAAAAAGTATGGTGCTAGGTGTAGATAGCTTCATGTTTTCATCCAAATACTGTATTGCTTGTAGCTTCCACATACTGCATCCCACAACATTACTTTTATGTTGGTTGTTATTTGGGCTGCTGAAGGCATGATTTAAAGCAGTTTTGGTGAATTAGAAACAAAAAAAGTTTTTTTGCAAAAAAGTATGGTGCTAAGTGTAACTAGCTTCATGTTTTCATCCAAATACTGTATTGCTTGTAGCTTCCACATACTGCACCCCACAACATTACTTTAATGTTGGTTGTTATTTGGGCAGCTAAAGGCATGATTTAAAGCAGTTTTGGTGAATTAGAAACAAAAAAAGTTTTTTTGCAAAAAAGTATGGTGCTAAGTGTAACTAGCTTCATGTTTTCATCCAAATACTGTAGTGCTTGTAGCTTCCACATACTGCACCCCACAACATTACTTTTATGTTGGTTGTTATTTGGGCTGCTGAAGGCATGATTTAAAGCAGTTTTGGTGAATTAGAAACAAAAAAAGTTTTTTTGCAAAAAAGTATGGTGCTAAGTGTTACTAGCTTCATGTTTTCATCCAAATACTGTATTGCTTGTAGCTTCCACATACTGCATCCCAAAACATTACTTTTATGTTGGTTGTTATTTGGGCTGCTGAAGGCATGATTTAAAGCAGTTTTGGTGAATTAGAAACAAAAAAAGTTTTTTTGCAAAAAAGTATGGTGCTAGGTGTAGATAGCTTCATCATTTGAAAAGTAGATAGCTTCATGTTTTCATCCAAATACTGTATTGCTTGTAGCTTCCACATACTGCACCCCACAACATTACTTTAATGTTGGTTGTTATTTGGGCAGCTAAAGGCATGATTTAAAGCAGTTTTGGTGAATTAGAAACAAAAAAAGTTTTTTTGCAAAAAAGTATGGTGCTAAGTGTAACTAGCTTCATGTTTTCATCCAAATACTGTATTGCTTGTAGCTTCCACATACTGCACCCCACAACATTACTTTTATGTTGGTTGTTATTTGGGCTGCTGAAGGCATGATTTAAAGCAGTTTTGGTGAATTAGAAACAAAAAAAGTTTTTTTGCAAAAAAAGTATGGTGCTAAGTGTAACTAGCTTCATGTTTTCATCCAAATACTGTATTGCTTGTAGCTTCCACATACTGCACCCCACAACATTACTTTTATGTTGGTTGTTATTTGGGCTGCTGAAGGCATGATTTAAAGCAGTTTTGGTGAATTAGAAACAAAAAAAGTTTTATTGCAAAATAGTATGGTGCTAGGTGTAGATAGCTTCATGTTTTCATCCAAATACTGTATTGCGTGTAGCTTCCACATACTCCACCCCACAACATTACTTTTATGTTGGTTGTTATTTGGGCTGCTGAAGGCATGATTTAAAGCAGTTTTGGTGAATTAGAAACAAAAAAAAGTTTTTTTGCAAAAAAAGTATGGTGCTAAGTGTAACTAGCTTCATGTTTTCATCCAAATACTGTATTGCTTGTAGCTTCCACATACTGCACCCCACAAAATTACTTTTATGTTGGTTGTTATTTGGGCTGCTGAATGCATGATTTAAAGCAGTTTTGGTGAATTAGAAACAAAAAAAAGTTTTTTTGCAAAAAAGTATGGTGCTAAGTGTAACTAGCTTCATGTTTTCATCCAAATACTGTATTGCTTGTAGCTTCCACATACTGCACCCCACAACATTACTTTAATGTTGGTTGTTATTTGGGCTGCTAAAGGCATGATTTAAAGCAGTTTTGGTGAATTAGAAACAAAAAAAGTTTTTTTGCAAAAAAGTATGGTGCTAAGTGTAACTAGCTTCATGTTTTCATCGAAATACTGTATTGCTTGTAGCTTCCACATACTGCACCCCACAACATTACTTTTATGTTGGTTGTTATTTGGGCTGCTGAAGGCATGATTTAAAGCAGTTTTGGAGAATTAGAAACAAAAAAAGTTTTTTTGCAAAAAAGTATGGTGCTAAGTGTAACTAGCTTCATGTTTTCATCCAAATACTGTATTGCGTGTAGCTTCCACATACTGCATCCCACAACATTACTTTTATGTTGGTTGTTATTTGGGCTGCTGAAGGCATGATTTAAAGCAGTTTTGGTGAATTAGAAACAAAAAAAAGTTTTTTTGCAAAAAAGTATGGTGCTAAGTGTAACAAGCTTCATGTTTTCATCCAAATACTGTATTGCTTGTAGCTTCCACATACTGCACCCCACAACATTACTTTTATGTTGGTTGTTATTTGGGCTGCTGAAGGCATGATTTA
The DNA here is from genome assembly GCF_027358695.1 of Spea bombifrons. Lineage (NCBI taxonomy): Eukaryota > Metazoa > Chordata > Amphibia > Anura > Pelobatidae > Spea > Spea bombifrons. Next base: position 71,413,688 of record NC_071087.1, read on the forward strand.
AAGCAGTTTTGGTGAATTAGAAACAAAAAAGTTTTTTTGCAAAAAAGTATGGTGCTAGGTGTAGATAGCTTCATGTTTTCATCCAAATACTGTATTGCTTGTAGCTTCCACATACTGCATCCCACAACATTACTTTTATGTTGGTTGTTATTTGGGCTGCTGAAGGCATGATTTAAAGCAGTTTTGGTGAATTAGAAACAAAAAAAGTTTTTTTGCAAAAAAGTATGGTGCTAAGTGTAACTAGCTTCATGTTTTCATCCAAATACTGTATTGCTTGTAGCTTCCACATACTGCACCCCACAACATTACTTTAATGTTGGTTGTTATTTGGGCAGCTAAAGGCATGATTTAAAGCAGTTTTGGTGAATTAGAAACAAAAAAAGTTTTTTTGCAAAAAAGTATGGTGCTAAGTGTAACTAGCTTCATGTTTTCATCCAAATACTGTAGTGCTTGTAGCTTCCACATACTGCACCCCACAACATTACTTTTATGTTGGTTGTTATTTGGGCTGCTGAAGGCATGATTTAAAGCAGTTTTGGTGAATTAGAAACAAAAAAAGTTTTTTTGCAAAAAAGTATGGTGCTAAGTGTTACTAGCTTCATGTTTTCATCCAAATACTGTATTGCTTGTAGCTTCCACATACTGCACCCCACAACATTACTTTTATGTTGGTTGTTATTTGGGCTGCTGAAGGCATGATTTAAAGCAGTTTTGGTGAATTAGAAACAAAAAAAGTTTTTTTGCAAAAAAGTATGGTGCTAAGTGTTACTTGCTTCATGTTTTCATCCAAATACTGTATTGCTTGTAGCTTCCACATACTGCACCCCACAACATTACTTTTATGTTGGTTGTTATTTGGGCTGCTGAAGGCATGATTTAAAGCAGTTTTGGTGAATTAGAAACAAAAAAAGTTTTTTTGCAAAACAGTATGGTGCTAGGTGTAGATAGCTTCATGTTTTCATCCAAATACTGTATTGCGTGTAGCTTCCACATACTGCATCCCAAAACATTACTTTTATGTTGGTTGTTATTTGGGCTGCTGAAGGCATGATTTAAAGCAGTTTTGGTGAATTAGAAACAAAAAAAGTTTTTTTGCAAAAAAGTATGGTGCTAGGTGTAGATAGCTTCATCATTTGAAAAGTAGATAGCTTCATGTTTTCATCCAAATACTGTATTGCTTGTAGCTTCCACATACTGCACCCCACAACATTACTTTAATGTTGGTTGTTATTTGGGCAGCTAAAGGCATGATTTAAAGCAGTTTTGGTGAATTAGAAACAAAAAAAGTTTTTTTGCAAAAAAGTATGGTGCTAAGTGTAACTAGCTTCATGTTTTCATCCAAATACTGTATTGCTTGTAGCTTCCACATACTGCATCCCACAACATTACTTTTATGTTGGTTGTTATTTGGGCTGCTGAAGGCATGATTTAAAGCAGTTTTGGTGAATTAGAAACAAAAAAAGTTTTTTTGCAAAAAAGTATGGTGCTAAGTGTAACTAGCTTCATGTTTTCATCCAAATACTGTATTGCTTGTAGCTTCCACATACTGCACCCCACAACATTACTTTAATGTTGGTTGTTATTTGGGCAGCTAAAGGCATGATTTAAAGCAGTTTTGGTGAATTAGAAACAAAAAAAGTTTTTTTGCAAAAAAGTATGGTGCTAAGTGTAACTAGCTTCATGTTTTCATCCAAATACTGTAGTGCTTGTAGCTTCCACATACTGCACCCCACAACATTACTTTTATGTTGGTTGTTATTTGGGCTGCTGAAGGCATGATTTAAAGCAGTTTTGGTGAATTAGAAACAAAAAAAGTTTTTTTGCAAAAAAGTATGGTGCTAAGTGTTACTAGCTTCATGTTTTCATCCAAATACTGTATTGCTTGTAGCTTCCACATACTGCACCCCACAACATTACTTTTATGTTGGTTGTTATTTGGGCTGCTGAAGGCATGATTTAAAGCAGTTTTGGTGAATTAGAAACAAAAAAAGTTTTTTTGCAAAAAAGTATGGTGCTAAGTGTTACTAGCTTCATGTTTTCATCCAAATACTGTATTGCTTGTAGCTTCCACATACTGCACCCCACAACATTACTTTTATGTTGGTTGTTATTTGGGCTGCTGAAGGCATGATTTAAAGCAGTTTTGGTGAATTAGAAACAAAAAAAGTTTTTTTGCAAAACAGTATGGTGCTAGGTGTAGATAGCTTCATGTTTTCATCCAAATACTGTATTGCGTGTAGCTTCCACATACTGCATCCCAAAACATTACTTTTATGTTGGTTGTTATTTGGGCTGCTGAAGGCATGATTTAAAGCAGTTTTGGTGAATTAGAAACAAAAAAAGTTTTTTTGCAAAAAAGTATGGTGCTAGGTGTAGATAGCTTCATCATTTGAAAAGTAGATAGCTTCATGTTTTCATCCAAGTACTGTATTGCTTGTAGCTTCCACATACTGCACCCCACAACATTACTTTAATGTTGGTTGTTATTTGGGCAGCTAAAGGCATGATTTAAAGCAGTTTTGGTGAATTAGAAACAAAAAAAGTTTTTTTGCAAAAAAGTATGGTGCTAAGTGTAACTAGCTTCATGTTTTCATCCAAATACTGTATTGCTTGTAGCTTCCACATACTGCACCCCACAACATTACTTTTATGTTGGTTGTTATTTGGGCTGCTGAAGGCATGATTTAAAGCAGTTTTGGTGAATTAGAAACAAAAAAAGTTTTTTTGCAAAAAAAGTATGGTGCTAAGTGTAACTAGCTTCATGTTTTCATCCAAATACTGTATTGCTTGTAGCTTCCACATACTGCACCCCACAACATTACTTTTATGTTGGTTGTTATTTGGGCTGCTGAAGGCATGATTTAAAGCAGTTTTGGTGAATTAGAAACAAAAAAAGTTTTTTTGCAAAATAGTATGGTGCTAGGTGTAGATAGCTTCATGTTTTCATCCAAATACTGTATTGCGTGTAGCTTCCACATACTCCACCCCACAACATTACTTTTATGTTGGTTGTTATTTGGGCTGCTGAAGGCATGATTTAAAGCAGTTTTGGTGAATTAGAAACAAAAAAAATTTTTTTGCAAAAAAAGTATGGTGCTAAGTGTAACTAGCTTCATGTTTTCATCCAAATACTGTATTGCTTGTAGCTTCCACATACTGCACCCCACAAAATTACTTTTATGTTGGTTGTTATTTGGGCTGCTGAATGCATGATTTAAAGCAGTTTTGGTGAATTAGAAACAAAAAAAAGTTTTTTTGCAAAAAAGTATGGTGCTAAGTGTAACTAGCTTCATGTTTTCATCCAAATACTGTATTGCTTGTAGCTTCCACATACTGCACCCCACAACATTACTTTAATGTTGGTTGTTATTTGGGCTGCTAAAGGCATGATTTAAAGCAGTTTTGGTGAATTAGAAACAAAAAAAGTTTTTTTGCAAAAAAGTATGGTGCTAAGTGTAACTAGCTTCATGTTTTCATCGAAATACTGTATTGCTTGTAGCTTCCACATACTGCACCCCACAACATTACTTTTATGTTGGTTGTTATTTGGGCTGCTGAAGGCATGATTTAAAGCAGTTTTGGTGAATTAGAAACAAAAAAAAGTTTTTTTGCAAAAAAGTATGGTGCTAAGTGTAACTAGCTTCATGTTTTCATCCAAATACTGTATTGCTTGTAGCTTCCACATACTGCACCCCACAACATTACTTTTATGTTGGTTGTTATTTGGGCTGCTGAAGGCATGATTTAAAGCAGTTTTGGTGAATTAGAAACAAAAAAGTTTTTTTGCAAAAAAGTATGGTGCTAGGTGTAGATAGCTTCATGTTTTCATCCAAATACTGTATTGCTTGTAGCTTCCACATACTGCATCCCACAACATTACTTTTATGTTGGTTGTTATTTGGGCTGCTGAAGGCATGATTTAAAGCAGTTTTGGTGAATTAGAAACAAAAAAAGTTTTTTTGCAAAAAAGTATGGTGCTAAGTGTTACTAGCTTCATGTTTTCATCCAAATACTGTATTGCTTGTAGCTTCCACATACTGCACCCCACAACATTACTTTTATGTTGGTTGTTATTTGGGCTGCTGAAGGCATGATTTAAAGCAGTTTTGGTGAATTAGAAACAAAAAAAGATTTTTTGCAAAAAAGTATGGTGCTAGGTGTAGATAGCTTCATGTTTTCATCCAAATACTGTATTGCTTGTAGCTTCCACATACTGCATCCCACAACATTACTTTTATGTTGGTTGTTATTTGGGCTGCTGAAGGCATGATTTAAAGCAGTTTTGGTGAATTAGAAACAAAAAAAGTTTTTTTGCAAAAAAGTATGGTGCTAAGTGTTACTAGCTTCATGTTTTCATCCAAATACTGTATTGCTTGTAGCTTCCACATACTGCACCCCACAACATTACTTTTATGTTGGTTGTTATTTGGGCTGCTGAAGGCATGATTTAAAGCAGTTTTGGTGAATTAGAAACAAAAAAAGTTTTTTTGCAAAAAAGTATGGTGCTAAGTGTAACTAGCTTCATGTTTTCATCCAAATACTGTATTGCTTGTAGCTTCCACATACTGCACCCCACAACATTACTTTAATGTTGGTTGTTATTTGGGCAGCTAAAGGCATGATTTAAAGCAGTTTTGGTGAATTAGAAACAAAAAAAGTTTTTTTGAAAAAAAGTATGGTGCTAAGTGTAACTAGCTTCATGTTTTCATCCAAATACTGTATTGCTTGTAGCTTCCACATACTGCACCCCACAACATTACTTTTATGTTGGTTGTTATTTGGGCTGCTGAAGGCATGATTTAAAGCAGTTTTGTTGAATTAGAAACAAAAAAAGTTTTTTTGCAAAAAAGTATGGTGCTAAGTGTAACTAGCTTCATGTTTTCATCCAAATACTGTATTGCTTGTAGCTTCCACATACTGCACCCCACAACATTACTTTTATGTTGGTTGTTATTTGGGCTGCTGAAGGCATGATTTAAAGCAGTTTTGGTGAATTAGAAACAAAAAAAGTTTTTTTGCAAAAAAGTATGGTGCTAAGTGTTACTAGCTTCATGTTTTCATCCAAATACTGTATTGCTTGTAGCTTCCACATACTGCACCCCACAACATTACTTTAATGTTGGTTGTTATTTGGGCAGCTAAAGGCATGATTTAAAGCAGTTTTGGTGAATTAGAAACAAAAAAAGTTTTTTTGCAAAAAAGTATGGTGCTAAGTGTAACTAGCTTCATGTTTTCTTCCAAATACTGTATTGCTTGTAGCTTCCACATACTGCACCCCACAACATTACTTTTATGTTGGTTGTTATTTGGGCTGCTGAAGGCATGATTTAAAGCAGTTTTGGTGAATTAGAAACAAAAAAAGTTTTTTTGCAAAAAAGTATGGTGCTAAGTGTTACTAGCTTCATGTTTTCATCCAAATACTGTATTGCTTGTAGCTTCCACATACTGCACCCCACAACATTACTTTTATGTTGGTTGTTATTTGGGCTGCTGAATGCATGATTTAAAGCAGTTTTGGTGAATTAGAAACAAAAAAAAGTTTTTTTGCAAAAAAGTATGGTGCTAAGTGTAACTAGCTTCATGTTTTCATCCAAATACTGTATTGCTTGTAGCTTCCACATACTGCACCCCACAACATTACTTTTATGTTGGTTGTTATTTGGGCTGCTGAAGGCATGATTTAAAGCAGTTTTGTTGAATTAGAAACAAAAAAAGTTTTTTTGCAAAAAAGTATGGTGCTAAGTGTTACTAGCTTCATGTTTTCATCCAAATACTGTATTGCTTGTAGCTTCCACATACTGCACCCCACAACATTACTTTTATGTTGGTTGTTATTTGGGCTGCTGAAGGCATGATTTAAAGCATTTTTGGTGAATTAGAAACAAAAAAAGTTTTTTTGCAAAAAAGTATGGTGCTAAGTGTTACTAGCTTCATGTTTTCATCCAAATACTGTATTGCTTGTAGCTTCCACATACTGCACCCCACAACATTACTTTTATGTTGGTTGTTATTTGGGCTGCTGAAGGCATGATTTAAAGCAGTTTTGGTGAATTAGAAACAAAAAAAGTTTTTTTGCAAAAAAGTATGGTGCTAGGTGTAACTAGCTTCATGTTTTCATCCAAATACTGTATTGCTTGTAGCTTCCACATACTGCACCCCACAACATTACTTTTATGTTGGTTGTTATTTGGGCTGCTGAAGGCATGATTTAAAGCAGTTTTGGTGAATTAGAAACAAAAAAAGTTTTTTTGAAAAAAAGTATGGTGCTAAGTGTTACTAGCTTCATGTTTTCATCCAAATACTGTATTGCTTGTAGCTTCCACATACTGCACCCCACAACATTACTTTTATGTTGGTTGTTATTTGGGCTGCTGAAGGCATGATTTAAAGCAGTTTTGGTGAATTAGAAACAAAAAAAGTTTTTTTGCAAAAAAGTATGGTGCTAGGTGTAGATAGCTTCATGTTTTCATCCAAATACTGTATTGCTTGTAGCTTCCACATACTGCACCCCACAACATTACTTTAATGTTGGTTGTTATTTGGGCTGCTGAAGGCATGATTTAAAGCAGTTTTGGTGAATTAGAAACAAAAAAAGTTTTTTTGCAAAAAAGTATGGTGCTAAGTGTAACTAGCTTCATGTTTTCATCCAAATACTGTATTGCTTGTAGCTTCCACATACTGCACCCCACAACATTACTTTTATGTTGGTTGTTATTTGGGCTGCTGAAGGCATGATTTAAAGCAGTTTTGGTGAATTAGAAACAAAAAAAGTTTTTTTGCAAAAAAGTATGGTGCTAGGTGTAGATAGCTTCATGTTTTCATCCAAATACTGTATTGCTTGTAGCTTTCACATACTGCATCCCACAACATTACTTTTATGTTGGTTGTTATTTGGGCTGCTGAAGGCATGATTTAAAGCAGTTTTGGTGAATTAGAAACAAAAAAAGTTTTTTTGCAAAAAAGTATGGTGCTAGGTGTAGATAGCTTAATGTTTTCATCCAAATACTGTATTGCGTGTAGCTTCCACATACTGCATCCCAAAACATTACTTTTATGTTGGTTGTTATTTGGGCTGCTGAAGGCATGATTTAAAGCAGTTTTGGTGAATTAGAAACAAAAAAAGTTTTTTTGCAAAAAAGTATGGTGCTAAGTGTAACTAGCTTCATGTTTTCATCCAAATACTGTATTGCTTGTAGCTTCCACATACTGCACCCCACAACATTACTTTTATGTTGGTTGTTATTTGGGCTGCTGAAGGCATGATTTGAAGCAGTTTTGGTGAATTAGAAACAAAAAAAGTTTTTTTTGCAAAAAAGTATGGTGCTAAGTGTAACTAGCTTCATGTTTTCATCCAAATACTGTATTGCTTGTAGCTTCCACATACTGCACCCCACAACATTACTTTTATGTTGGTTGTTATTTGGGCTGCTGAAGGCATGATTTAAAGCAGTTTTGGTGAATTAGAAACAAAAAAAGTTTTTTTGCAAAAAAGTATGGTGCTAGGTGTAGATAGCTTCATGTTTTCATCCAAATACTGTATTGCTTGTAGCTTCCACATACTGCATCCCACAACATTACTTTTATGTTGGTTGTTATTTGGGCTGCTGAAGGCATGATTTAAAGCAGTTTTGGTGAATTAGAAACAAAAAAAGTTTTTTTGCAAAAAAGTATGGTGCTAGGTGTAGATAGCTTCATGTTTTCATCCAAATACTGTATTGCGTGTAGCTTCCACATACTGCATCCCAAAACATTACTTTTATGTTGGTTGTTATTTGGGCTGCTGAAGGCATGATTTAAAGCAGTTTTGGTGAATTAGAAACAAAAAAAGTTTTTTTGCAAAAAAGTATGGTGCTAGGTGTAGATAGCTTCATCATTTGAAAAGTAGATAGCTTCATGTTTTCATCCAAATACTGTATTGCTTGTAGCTTCCACATACTGCACCCCACAACATTACTTTAATGTTGGTTGTTATTTGGGCAGCTAAAGGCATGATTTAAAGCAGTTTTGGTGAATTAGAAACAAAAAAAGTTTTTTTGCAAAAAAGTATGGTGCTAAGTGTTACTAGCTTCATGTTTTCATCCAAATACTGTATTGCTTGTAGCTTCCACATACTGCACCCCACAACATTACTTTTATGTTGGTTGTTATTTGGGCTGCTGAAGGCATGATTTAAAGCAGTTTTGGTGAATTAGAAACAAAAAAAGTTTTTTTGCAAAAAAGTATGGTGCTAAGTGTTACTAGCTTCATGTTTTCATCCAAATACTGTATTGCTTGTAGCTTCCACATACTGCACCCCACAACATTACTTTTATGTTGGTTGTTATTTGGGCTGCTGAAGGCATGATTTAAAGCAGTTTTGGTGAATTAGAAACAAAAAAAGTTTTTTTGCAAAAAAGTATGGTGCTAGGTGTAGATAGCTTCATGTTTTCATCCAAATACTGTATTGCTTGTAGCTTCGACATACTGCATCCCACAGCATTACTTTTATGTTGGTTGTTATTTGGGCTGCTGAAGGCATGATTTAAAGCAGTTTTGGTGAATTAGAAACAAAAAAAGTTTTTTTGCAAAAAAGTATGGTGCTAAGTGTTACTAGCTTCATGTTTTCATCCAAATACTGTATTGCTTGTAGCTTCCACATACTGCATCCCAAAACATTACTTTTATGTTGGTTGTTATTTGGGCTGCTGAAGGCATGATTTAAAGCAGTTTTGGTGAATTAGAAACAAAAAAAGTTTTTTTGCAAAAAAGTATGGTGCTAAGTGTTACTAGCTTCATGTTTTCATCCAAATACTGTATTGCTTGTAGCTTCCACATACTGCACCCCACAACATTACTTTTATGTTGGTTGTTATTTGGGCTGCTGAAGGCATGATTTAAAGCAGTTTTGGTGAATTAGAAACAAAAAAAGTTTTTTTGCAAAAAAGTATGGTGCTAGGTGTAGATAGCTTCATGTTTTCATCCAAATACTGTATTGCTTGTAGCTTCCACATACTGCACCCCACAACATTACTTTTATGTTGGTTGTTATTTGGGCTGCTGAAGGCATGATTTAAAGCAGTTTTGGTGAATTAGAAACAAAAAAAGTTTTTTGCAAAAAACTATGGTGCTAAGTGTAACAAGCTTCATGTTTTCATCCAAATACTGTATTGCTTGTAGCTTCCACATAATGCACCCCACAACATTACTTTTATGTTGGTTGTTATTTGGGCTGCTGAAGGCATGATTTAAAGCAGTTTTGGTGAATTAGAAACAAAAAAAGTTTTTTTGCAAAAAAGTATGGTGCTAGGTGTAGATAGCTTCATCATTTGAAAAGTAGATAGCTTCATGTTTTCATCCAAATACTGTATTGCTTGTAGCTTCCACATACTGCATCCCACAACATTACTTTTATGTTGGTTGTTATTTGGGCTGCTGAAGGCATGATTTAAAGCAGTTTTGGTGAATTAGAAACAAAAAAATTTTTTTGCAAAAAAGTATGGTGCTAAGTGTAATTAGCTTCATGTTTTCATCCAAATACTGTATTGCTTGTAGCTTCCACATACTGCACCCCACAACATTACTTTTATGTTGGTTGTTATTTGGGCTGCTGAAGGCATGATTTAAAGCAGTTTTGGTGAATTAGAAACAAAAAAAGTTTTTTTGCAAAAAAGTATGGTGCTAAGTGTAACTAGCTTCATGTTTTCATCCAAATACTGTATTGCTTGTAGCTTCCACATACTGCACCCCACAACATTACTTTTATGTTGGTTGTTATTTGGGCTGCTGAAGGCATGATTTAAAGCAGTTTTGGTGAATTAGAAACAAAAAAAGTTTTTTTGCAAAAAAGTATGGTGCTAAGTGTTACTAGCTTCATGTTTTCATCCAAATACTGTATTGCTTGTAGCTTCCACATACTGCACCCCACAACATTACTTTTATGTTGGTTGTTATTTGGGCTGCTGAAGGCATGATTTAAAGCAGTTTTGGTGAATTAGAAACAAAAAAAGTTTTTTTGCAAAAAAGTATGGTGCTAAGTGTTACTAGCTTCATGTTTTCATCCAAATACTGTATTGCTTGTAGCTTCCACATACTGCACCCCACAACATTACTTTAATGTTGGTTGTTATTTGGGTAGCTAAAGGCATGATTTAAAGCAGTTTTGGTGAATTAGAAACAAAAAAAGTTTTTTTGCAAAAAAGTATGGTGCTAAGTGTAACTAGCTTCATGTTTTCATCCAAATACTGTATTGCTTGTACCTTCCACATACTGCACCCCACAACATTACTTTTATGTTGGTTGTTATTTGGGCTGCTGAAGGCATGATTTAAAGCAGTTTTGGTGAATTAGAAACAAAAAAAGTTTTTTTGCAAAAAAGTATGGTGCTAGGTGTAGATAGCTTCATGTTTTCATCCAAATACTGTATTGCTTGTAGCTTCCACATACTGCACCCCACAACATTACTTTTATGTTGGTTGTTATTTGGGCTGCTGAAGGCATGATTTAAAGCAGTTTTTGTGAATAAGAAACAAATAAAGTTTTTTTGCAAAAAAGTATGGTGCTAGGTGTAGATAGCTTCATGTTTTCATCCAAATACTGTATTGCGTGTAGCTTCCACATACTGCACCCCACAACATTACTTTTATGTTGGTTGTTATTTGGGCTGCTGAAGGCATGATTTAAAGCAGTTTTTGTGAATTAGAAACAAAAAAAGTTTTTTTGCAAAAAAGTATGGTGCTAGGTGTAGATAGCTTCATCATTTGAAAAGTAGATAGCTTCATGTTTTCATCCAAATACTGTATTGCTTGTACCTTCCACATACTGCACCCCACAACATTACTTTTATGTTGGTTGTTATTTGGGCTGCTAAAGGCATGATTTAAAGCAGTTTTGGTGAATTAGAATCAAAAAAAGTTTTTTTGCAAAAAAGTATGGTGCTAAGTGTTACTAGCTTCATGTTTTCATCCAAATACTGTATTGCTTGTAGCTTCCACATACTGCACCCCACAACATTACTTTTATGTTGGTTGTTATTTGGGCTGCTGAAGGCATGATTTAAAGCAGTTTTGGTGAATTAGAAACAAAAAAGTTTTTTTGCAAAAAAGTATGGTGCTAAGTGTTACTAGCTTCATGTTTTCATCCAAATACTGTATTGCTTGTAGCTTCCACATACTGCACCCCACAACATTACTTTTATGTTGGTTGTTATTTGTTCTGCTGAAGGCATGATTTAAAACAGTTTTGGTGAATTAGAAACAAAAAAAGTTTTTTTGCAAAAAAGTATGGTGCTAGGTGTAGATAGCTTCATGTTTTCATCCAAATACTGTATTGCGTGTAGCTTCCACATACTGCACCCCACAACATTACTTTTATGTTGGTTGTTATTTGGGCTGCTGAAGGCATGATTTAAAGCAGTTTTGGTGAATTAGAAACAAAAAAAGTTTTTTTGCAAAAAAGTATGGTGCTAAGTGTAACTAGCTTCATGTTTTCATCCAAATACTGTATTGCTTGTAGCTTCCACATACTGCACCCCACAACATTACTTTTATGTTGGTTGTTATTTGGGCTGCTGAAGGCATGATTTAAAGCAGTTTTGGTGAATTAGAAACAAAAAAAGTTTTTTTGCAAAAAGGTATGGTGCTAAGTGTTACTAGCTTCATGTTTTCATCCAAATACTGTATTGCTTGTAGCTTCCACATACTGCACCCCACAACATTACTTTTATGTTGGTTGTTATTTGGGCTGCTGAAGGCATGATTTAAAGCAGTTTTGGTGAATTAGAAACAAAAAAAGTTTTTTTGCAAAAAACTATGGTGCTAAGTGTAGATAGCTTAATGTTTTCATCCAAATACTGTATTGCGTGTAGCTTCCACATACTGCATCCCAAAACATTACTTTTATGTTGGTTGTTATTTGGGCTGCTGAAGGCATGATTTAAAGCAGTTTTGGTGAATTAGAAACAAAAAAAGTTTTTTTGCAAAAAAGTATGGTGCTAAGTGTAACTAGCTTCATGTTTTCATCCAAATATTGTATTGCTTGTAGCTTCCACATACTGCACCCCACAACATTACTTTTATGTTGGTTGTTATTTGGGCTGCTGAAGGCATGATTTAAAGCAGTTTTGGTGAATTAGAAACAAAAAAAGTTTTTTTGCAAAAAAGTATGGTGCTAGGTGTAGATAGCTTCATGTTTTCATCCAAATACTGTATTGCGTGTAGCTTCCACATACTGCATCCCAAAACATTACTTTTATGTTGGTTGTTATTTGGGCTGCTGAAGGCATGATTTAAAGCAGTTTTGGTGAATTAGAAACAAAAAAAGTTTTTTTGCAAAAAAGTATGGTGCTAGGTGTAGATAGCTTCATGTTTTCATCCAAATACTGTATTGCTTGTAGCTTCCACATACTGCATCCCACAACATTACTTTTATGTTGGTTGTTATTTGGGCTGCTGAAGGCATGATTTAAAGCAGTTTTGGTGAATTAGAAACAAAAAAAGTTTTTTTGCAAAAAAGTATGGTGCTAGGTGTAGATAGCTTAATGTTTTCATCCAAATACTGTATTGCGTGTAGCTTCCACATACTGCATCCCAAAACATTACTTTTATGTTGGTTGTTATTTGGGCTGCTGAAGGCATGATTTAAAGCAGTTTTGGTGAATTAGAAACAAAAAAAGTTTTTTTGCAAAAAAGTATGGTGCTAAGTGTAACTAGCTTCATGTTTTCATCCAAATACTGTATTGCTTGTAGCTTCCACATACTGCACCCCACAACATTACTTTTATGTTGGTTGTTATTTGGGCTGCTGAAGGCATGATTTAAAGCAGTTTTGGTGAATTAGAAACAAAAAAAGTTTTTTTGCAAAAAAGTATGGTGCTAAGTGTAACTAGCTTCATGTTTTCATCCAAATACTGTATTGCTTGTAGCTTCCACATACTGCACCCCACAACATTACTTTTATGTTGGTTGTTATTTGGGCTGCTGAAGGCATGATTTAAAGCAGTTTTGGTGAATTAGAAACAAAAAAAGTTTTTTTGCAAAAAAGTATGGTGCTAAGTGTTACTAGCTTCATGTTTTCATCCAAATACTGTATTGCTTGTAGCTTCCACATACTGCACCCCACAACATTACTTTTATGTTGGTTGTTATTTGGGCTGCTGAAGGCATGATTTAAAGCAGTTTTGGTGAATTAGAAACAAAAAAAGTTTTTTTGCAGAAAAGTATGGTGCTAAGTGTAACTAGCTTCATGTTTTCATCCAAATACTGTATTGCTTGTAGCTTCCACATACTGCACCCCACAACATTACTTTTATGTTGGTTGTTATTTGGGCTGCTGAAGGCATGATTTAAAGCAGTTTTGGTGAATTAGAAACAAAAAAAGTTTTTTTGCAAAAAAGTATGGTGCTAAGTGTTACTAGCTTCATGGTTTCATCCAAATACTGTATTGCTTGTAGCTTCCACATACTGCACCCCACAACATTACTTTAATGTTGGTTGTTATTTGGGTAGCTAAAGGCATGATTTAAAGCAGTTTTGGTGAATTAGAAACAAAAAAAGTTTTTTTGCAAAAAAGTATGGTGCTAAGTGTAACTAGCTTCATGTTTTCATCCAAATACTGTATTGCTTGTACCTTCCACATACTGCACCCCACAACATTACTTTTATGTTGGTTGTTATTTGGGCTGCTGAAGGCATGATTTAAAGCAGTTTTGGTGAATTAGAAACAAAAAAAGTTTTTTTGCAAAAAAGTATGGTGCTAGGTGTAGATAGCTTCATGTTTTCATCCAAATACTGTATTGCTTGTAGCTTCCACATACTGCACCCCACAACATTACTTTTATGTTGGTTGTTATTTGGGCTGCTGAAGGCATGATTTAAAGCAGTTTTTGTGAATAAGAAACAAATAAAGTTTTTTTGCAAAAAAGTATGGTGCTAGGTGTAGATAGCTTCATGTTTTCATCCAAATACTGTATTGCGTGTAGCTTCCACATACTGCACCCCACAACATTACTTTTATGTTGGTTGTTATTTGGGCTGCTGAAGGCATGATTTAAAGCAGTTTTTGTGAATTAGAAACAAAAAAAGTTTTTTTGCAAAAAAGTATGGTGCTAGGTGTAGATAGCTTCATCATTTGAAAAGTAGATAGCTTCATGTTTTCATCCAAATACTGTATTGCTTGTACCTTCCACATACTGCACCCCACAACATTACTTTTATGTTGGTTGTTATTTGGGCTGCTAAAGGCATGATTTAAAGCAGTTTTGGTGAATTAGAATCAAAAAAAGTTTTTTTGCAAAAAAGTATGGTGCTAAGTGTTACTAGCTTCATGTTTTCATCCAAATACTGTATTGCTTGTAGCTTCCACATACTGCACCCCACAACATTACTTTTATGTTGGTTGTTATTTGGGCTGCTGAAGGCATGATTTAAAGCAGTTTTTGTGAATAAGAAACAAATAAAGTTTTTTTGCAAAAAAGTATGGTGCTAGGTGTAGATAGCTTCATGTTTTCATCCAAATACTGTATTGCGTGTAGCTTCCACATACTGCACCCCACAACATTACTTTTATGTTGGTTGTTATTTGGGCTGCTGAAGGCATGATTTAAAGCAGTTTTTGTGAATTAGAAACAAAAAAAGTTTTTTTGCAAAAAAGTATGGTGCTAGGTGTAGATAGCTTCATCATTTGAAAAGTAGATAGCTTCATGTTTTCATCCAAATACTGTATTGCTTGTACCTTCCACATACTGCACCCCACAACATTACTTTTATGTTGGTTGTTATTTGGGCTGCTAAAGGCATGATTTAAAGCAGTTTTGGTGAATTAGAATCAAAAAAAGTTTTTTTGCAAAAAAGTATGGTGCTAAGTGTTACTAGCTTCATGTTTTCATCCAAATACTGTATTGCTTGTAGCTTCCACATACTGCACCCCACAACATTACTTTTATGTTGGTTGTTATTTGGGCTGCTGAAGGCATGATTTAAAGCAGTTTTGGTGAATTAGAAACAACAAAGTTTTTTTGCAAAAAAGTATGGTGCTAAGTGTTACTAGCTTCATGTTTTCATCCAAATACTGTATTGCTTGTAGCTTCCACATACTGCACCCCACAACATTACTTTTATGTTGGTTGTTATTTGTTCTGCTGAAGGCATGATTTAAAGCAGTTTTGGTGAATTAGAAACAAAAAAAGTTTTTTTGCAAAAAAGTATGGTGCTAGGTGTAGATAGCTTCATGTTTTCATCCAAATACTGTATTGCGTGTAGCTTCCACATACTGCACCCCACAACATTACTTTTATGTTGGTTGTTATTTGGGCTGCTGAAGGCATGATTTAAAGCAGTTTTGGTGAATTAGAAACAAAAAAAGTTTTTTTGCAAAAAAGTATGGTGCTAAGTGTAACTAGCTTCATGTTTTCATCCAAATACTGTATTGCTTGTAGCTTCCACATACTGCACCCCACAACATTACTTTTATGTTGGTTGTTATTTGGGCTGCTGAAGGCATGATTTAAAGCAGTTTTGGTGAATTAGAAACAAAAAAAGTTTTTTTGCAAAAAGGTATGGTGCTAAGTGTTACTAGCTTCATGTTTTCATCCAAATACTGTATTGCTTGTAGCTTCCACATACTGCACCCCACAACATTACTTTTATGTTGGTTGTTATTTGGGCTGCTGAAGGCATGATTTAAAGCAGTTTTGGTGAATTAGAAACAAAAAAAGTTTTTTTGCAAAAAACTATGGTGCTAAGTGTAGATAGCTTAATGTTTTCATCCAAATACTGTATTGCGTGTAGCTTCCACATACTGCATCCCAAAACATTACTTTTATGTTGGTTGTTATTTGGGCTGCTGAAGGCATGATTTAAAGCAGTTTTGGTGAATTAGAAACAAAAAAAGTTTTTTTGCAAAAAAGTATGGTGCTAAGTGTAACTAGCTTCATGTTTTCATCCAAATATTGTATTGCTTGTAGCTTCCACATACTGCACCCCACAACATTACTTTTATGTTGGTTGTTATTTGGGCTGCTGAAGGCATGATTTAAAGCAGTTTTGGTGAATTAGAAACAAAAAAAGTTTTTTTGCAAAAAAGTATGGTGCTAGGTGTAGATAGCTTCATGTTTTCATCCAAATACTGTATTGCGTGTAGCTTCCACATACTGCATCCCAAAACATTACTTTTATGTTGGTTGTTATTTGGGCTGCTGAAGGCATGATTTAAAGCAGTTTTGGTGAATTAGAAACAAAAAAAGTTTTTTTGCAAAAAAGTATGGTGCTAGGTGTAGATAGCTTCATGTTTTCATCCAAATACTGTATTGCTTGTAGCTTCCACATACTGCATCCCACAACATTACTTTTATGTTGGTTGTTATTTGGGCTGCTGAAGGCATGATTTAAAGCAGTTTTGGTGAATTAGAAACAAAAAAAGTTTTTTTGCAAAAAAGTATGGTGCTAAGTGTTACTAGCTTCATGTTTTCATCCAAATACTGTATTGCTTGTAGCTTCCACATACTGCACCCCACAACATTACTTTTATGTTGGTTGTTATTTGTTCTGCTGAAGGCATGATTTAAAGCAGTTTTGGTGAATTAGAAACAAAAAAAGTTTTTTTGCAAAAAAGTATGGTGCTAGGTGTAGATAGCTTCATGTTTTCATCCAAATACTGTATTGCGTGTAGCTTCCACATACTGCACCCCACAACATTACTTTTATGTTGGTTGTTATTTGGGCTGCTGAAGGCATGATTTAAAGCAGTTTTGGTGAATTAGAAACAAAAAAAGTTTTTTTGCAAAAAAGTATGGTGCTAAGTGTAACTAGCTTCATGTTTTCATCCAAATACTGTATTGCTTGTAGCTTCCACATACTGCACCCCACAACATTACTTTTATGTTGGTTGTTATTTGGGCTGCTGAAGGCATGATTTAAAGCAGTTTTGGTGAATTAGAAACAAAAAAAGTTTTTTTGCAAAAAGGTATGGTGCTAAGTGTTACTAGCTTCATGTTTTCATCCAAATACTGTATTGCTTGTAGCTTCCACATACTGCACCCCACAACATTACTTTTATGTTGGTTGTTATTTGGGCTGCTGAAGGCATGATTTAAAGCAGTTTTGGTGAATTAGAAACAAAAAAAGTTTTTTTGCAAAAAACTATGGTGCTAAGTGTAGATAGCTTAATGTTTTCATCCAAATACTGTATTGCGTGTAGCTTCCACATACTGCATCCCAAAACATTACTTTTATGTTGGTTGTTATTTGGGCTGCTGAAGGCATGATTTAAAGCAGTTTTGGTGAATTAGAAACAAAAAAAGTTTTTTTGCAAAAAAGTATGGTGCTAAGTGTAACTAGCTTCATGTTTTCATCCAAATATTGTATTGCTTGTAGCTTCCACATACTGCACCCCACAACATTACTTTTATGTTGGTTGTTATTTGGGCTGCTGAAGGCATGATTTAAAGCAGTTTTGGTGAATTAGAAACAAAAAAAGTTTTTTTGCAAAAAAGTATGGTGCTAGGTGTAGATAGCTTCATGTTTTCATCCAAATACTGTATTGCGTGTAGCTTCCACATACTGCATCCCAAAACATTACTTTTATGTTGGTTGTTATTTGGGCTGCTGAAGGCATGATTTAAAGCAGTTTTGGTGAATTAGAAACAAAAAAAGTTTTTTTGCAAAAAAGTATGGTGCTAGGTGTAGATAGCTTCATGTTTTCATCCAAATACTGTATTGCTTGTAGCTTCCACATACTGCATCCCACAACATTACTTTTATGTTGGTTGTTATTTGGGCTGCTGAAGGCATGATTTAAAGCAGTTTTGGTGAATTAGAAACAAAAAAAGTTTTTTTGCAAAAAAGTATGGTGCTAGGTGTAGATAGCTTAATGTTTTCATCCAAATACTGTATTGCGTGTAGCTTCCACATACTGCATCCCAAAACATTACTTTTATGTTGGTTGTTATTTGGGCTGCTGAAGGCATGATTTAAAGCAGTTTTGGTGAATTAGAAACAAAAAAAGTTTTTTTGCAAAAAAGTATGGTGCTAAGTGTAACTAGCTTCATGTTTTCATCCAAATACTGTATTGTGTGTAGCTTCCACATACTGCACCCCACAACATTACTTTTATGTTGGTTGTTATTTGGGCTGCTGAAGGCATGATTTAAAGCAGTTTTGGTGAATTAGAAACAAAAAAAGTTTTTTTGCAAAAAAGTATGGTGCTAAGTGTTACTAGCTTCATGTTTTCATCCAAATACTGTATTGCTTGTAGCTTCCACATACTGCACCCCACAACATTACTTTTATGTTGGTTGTTATTTGGGCTGCTGAAGGCATGATTTAAAGCAGTTTTGGTGAATTAGAAACAAAAAAAGTTTTTTTGCAAAAAACTATGGTGCTAAGTGTAACTAGCTTCATGTTTTCATCCAAATACTGTATTGCTTGTAGCTTCCACATACTGCATCCCACAACATTACTTTTATGTTGGTTGTTATTTGGGCTGCTGAAGGCATGATTTAAAGCAGTTTTGGTGAATTAGAAACAAAAAAAGTTTTTTTGCAAAAAAGTATGGTGCTAGGTGTAGATAGCTTCATCATTTGAAAAGTAGATAGCTTCATGTTTTCATCCAAATACTGTATTGCTTGTAGCTTCCACATACTGCACCCCACAAAATTACTTTTATGTTGGTTGTTATTTGGGCTGCTGAAGGCATGATTTAAAGCAGTTTTGGTGAATTAGAAACAAAAAAAGTTTTTTTGCAAAAAAGTATGGTGCTAGGTGTAGATAGCTTCATGTTTTCATCCAAATACTGTATTGCGTGTAGCTTCCACATACTGCATCCCAAAACATTACTTTTATGTTGGTTGTTATTTGGGCTGCTGAAGGCATGATTTAAAGCAGTTTTGGTGAATTAGAAACAAAAAAAGTTTTTTTGCAAAAAAGTATGGTGCTAGGTGTAGATAGCTTCATCATTTGAAAAGTAGATAGCTTCATGTTTTCATCCAAATACTGTATTGCTTGTAGCTTCCACATACTGCACCCCACAACATTACTTTAATGTTGGTTGTTATTTGGGCAGCTAAAGGCATGATTTAAAGCAGTTTTGGTGAATTAGAAACAAAAAAAGTTTTTTTGCAAAAAAGTATGGTGCTGTTACTAGCTTCATGTTTTCATCCAAATACTGTATTGCTTGTAGCTTCCACATACTGCACCCCACAACATTACTTTTATGTTGGTTGTTATTTGGGCTGCTGAAGGCATGATTTAAAGCAGTTTTGGTGAATTAGAAACAAAAAAAGTTTTTTTGCAAAAAAGTATGGTGCTAAGTGTTACTAGCTTCATGTTTTCATCCAAATACTGTATTGCTTGTAGCTTCCACATACTGCACCCCACAACATTACTTTTATGTTGGTTGTTATTTGGGCTGCTGAAGGCATGATTTAAAGCAGTTTTGGTGAATTAGAAACAAAAAAAGTTTTTTTGCAAAAAAGTATGGTGCTAGGTGTAAATAGCTTCATGTTTTCATCCAAATACTGTATTGCTTGTAGCTTCGACATACTGCATCCCACAGCATTACTTTTATGTTGGTTGTTATTTGGGCTGCTGAAGGCATGATTTAAAGCAGTTTTGGTGAATTAGAAACAAAAAAAGTTTTTTTGCAAAAAAGTATGGTGCTAAGTGTTACTAGCTTCATGTTTTCATCCAAATACTGTATTGCTTGTAGCTTCCACATACTGCACCCCACAACATTACTTTTATGTTGGTTGTTATTTGGGCTGCTGAAGGCATGATTTAAAGCAGTTTTGGTGAATTAGAAACAAAAAAAGTTTTTTTGCAAAAAAGTATGGTGCTAGGTGTAGATAGCTTCATGTTTTCATCCAAATACTGTATTGCTTGTAGCTTCCACATACTGCACCCCACAACATTACTTTTATGTTGGTTGTTATTTGGGCTGCTGAAGGCATGATTTAAAGCAGTTTTGGTGAATTAGAAACAAAAAAAGTTTTTTTGCAAAAAACTATGGTGCTAAGTGTAACAAGCTTCATGTTTTCATCCAAATACTGTATTGCTTGTAGCTTCCACATAATGCACCCCACAACATTACTTTTATGTTGGTTGTTATTTGGGCTGCTGAAGGCATGATTTAAAGCAGTTTTGGTGAATTAGAAACAAAAAAAGTTTTTTTGCAAAAAAGTATGGTGCTAGGTGTAGATAGCTTCATCATTTGAAAAGTAGATAGCTTCATGTTTTCATCCAAATACTGTATTGCTTGTAGCTTCCACATACTGCATCCCACAACATTACTTTTATGTTGGTTGTTATTTGGGCTGCTGAAGGCATGATTTAAAGCAGTTTTGGTGAATTAGAAACAAAAAAAGTTTTTTTGCAAAAAAGTATGGTGCTAGGTGTAGATAGCTTCATGTTTTCATCCAAATACTGTATTGCTTGTAGCTTCGACATACTGCATCCCACAGCATTACTTTTATGTTGGTTGTTATTTGGGCTGCTGAAGGCATGATTTAAAGCAGTTTTGGTGAATTAGAAACAAAAAAAGTTTTTTTGCAAAAAAGTATGGTGCTAAGTGTTACTAGCTTCATGTTTTCATCCAAATACTGTATTGCTTGTAGCTTCCACATACTGCATCCCAAAACATTACTTTTATGTTGGTTGTTATTTGGGCTGCTGAAGGCATGATTTAAAGCAGTTTTGGTGAATTAGAAACAAAAAAAGTTTTTTTGCAAAAAAGTATGGTGCTAAGTGTTACTAGCTTCATGTTTTCATCCAAATACTGTATTGCTTGTAGCTTCCACATACTGCACCCCACAACATTACTTTTATGTTGGTTGTTATTTGGGCTGCTGAAGGCATGATTTAAAGCAGTTTTGGTGAATTAGAAACAAAAAAAGTTTTTTTGCAAAAAAGTATGGTGCTAGGTGTAGATAGCTTCATGTTTTCATCCAAATACTGTATTGCTTGTAGCTTCCACATACTGCACCCCACAACATTACTTTTATGTTGGTTGTTATTTGGGCTGCTGAAGGCATGATTTAAAGCAGTTTTGGTGAATTAGAAACAAAAAAAGTTTTTTGCAAAAAACTATGGTGCTAAGTGTAACAAGCTTCATGTTTTCATCCAAATACTGTATTGCTTGTAGCTTCCACATAATGCACCCCACAACATTACTTTTATGTTGGTTGTTATTTGGGCTGCTGAAGGCATGATTTAAAGCAGTTTTGGTGAATTAGAAACAAAAAAAGTTTTTTTGCAAAAAAGTATGGTGCTAGGTGTAGATAGCTTCATCATTTGAAAAGTAGATAGCTTCATGTTTTCATCCAAATACTGTATTGCTTGTAGCTTCCACATACTGCATCCCACAACATTACTTTTATGTTGGTTGTTATTTGGGCTGCTGAAGGCATGATTTAAAGCAGTTTTGGTGAATTAGAAACAAAAAAAGTTTTTTTGCAAAAAAGTATGGTGCTAAGTGTAATTAGCTTCATGTTTTCATCCAAATACTGTATTGCTTGTAGCTTCCACATACTGCACCCCACAACATTACTTTTATGTTGGTTGTTATTTGGGCTGCTGAAGGCATGATTTAAAGCAGTTTTGGTGAATTAGAAACAAAAAAAGTTTTTTTGCAAAAAAGTATGGTGCTAAGTGTAACTAGCTTCATGTTTTCATCCAAATACTGTATTGCTTGTAGCTTCCACATACTGCACCCCACAACATTACTTTTATGTTGGTTGTTATTTGGGCTGCTGAAGGCATGATTTAAAGCAGTTTTGGTGAATTAGAAACAAAAAAAGTTTTTTTGCAAAAAAGTATGGTGCTAAGTGTTACTAGCTTCATGTTTTCATCCAAATACTGTATTGCTTGTAGCTTCCACATACTGCACCCCACAACATTACTTTTATGTTGGTTGTTATTTGGGCTGCTGAAGGCATGATTTAAAGCAGTTTTGGTGAATTAGAAACAAAAAAAGTTTTTTTGCAGAAAAGTATGGTGCTAAGTGTAACTAGCTTCATGTTTTCATCCAAATACTGTATTGCTTGTAGCTTCCACATACTGCACCCCACAACATTACTTTTATGTTGGTTGTTATTTGGGCTGCTGAAGGCATGATTTAAAGCAGTTTTGGTGAATTAGAAACAAAAAAAGTTTTTTTGCAAAAAAGTATGGTGCTAAGTGTTACTAGCTTCATGTTTTCATCCAAATACTGTATTGCTTGTAGCTTCCACATACTGCACCCCACAACATTACTTTTATGTTGGTTGTTATTTGGGCTGCTGAAGGCATGATTTAAAGCAGTTTTGGTGAATTAGAAACAAAAAAAGTTTTTTTGCAAAAAAGTATGGTGCTAAGTGTTACTAGCTTCATGTTTTCATCCAAATACTGTATTGCTTGTAGCTTCCACATACTGCACCCCACAACATTACTTTAATGTTGGTTGTTATTTGGGTAGCTAAAGGCATGATTTAAAGCAGTTTTGGTGAATTAGAAACAAAAAAAGTTTTTTTGCAAAAAAGTATGGTGCTAAGTGTAACTAGCTTCATGTTTTCATCCAAATACTGTATTGCTTGTACCTTCCACATACTGCACCCCACAACATTACTTTTATGTTGGTTGTTATTTGGGCTGCTGAAGGTATGATTTAAAGCAGTTTTGGTGAATTAGAAACAAAAAAAGTTTTTTTGCAAAAAAGTATGGTGCTAGGTGTAGATAGCTTCATGTTTTCATCCAAATACTGTATTGCTTGTAGCTTCCACATACTGCACCCCACAACATTACTTTTATGTTGGTTGTTATTTGGGCTGCTGAAGGCATGATTTAAAGCAGTTTTTGTGAATAAGAAACAAATAAAGTTTTTTTGCAAAAAAGTATGGTGCTAGGTGTAGATAGCTTCATGTTTTCATCCAAATACTGTATTGCGTGTAGCTTCCACATACTGCACCCCACAACATTACTTTTATGTTGGTTGTTATTTGGGCTGCTGAAGGCATGATTTAAAGCAGTTTTTGTGAATTAGAAACAAAAAAAGTTTTTTTGCAAAAAAGTATGGTGCTAGGTGTAGATAGCTTCATCATTTGAAAAGTAGATAGCTTCATGTTTTCATCCAAATACTGTATTGCTTGTACCTTCCACATACTGCACCCCACAACATTACTTTTATGTTGGTTGTTATTTGGGCTGCTAAAGGCATGATTTAAAGCAGTTTTGGTGAATTAGAATCAAAAAAAGTTTTTTTGCAAAAAAGTATGGTGCTAAGTGTTACTAGCTTCATGTTTTCATCCAAATACTGTATTGCTTGTAGCTTCCACATACTGCACCCCACAACATTACTTTTATGTTGGTTGTTATTTGGGCTGCTGAAGGCATGATTTAAAGCAGTTTTGGTGAATTAGAAACAAAAAAGTTTTTTTGCAAAAAAGTATGGTGCTAAGTGTTACTAGCTTCATGTTTTCATCCAAATACTGTATTGCTTGTAGCTTCCACATACTGCACCCCACAACATTACTTTTATGTTGGTTGTTATTTGTTCTGCTGAAGGCATGATTTAAAGCAGTTTTGGTGAATTAGAAACAAAAAAAGTTTTTTTGCAAAAAAGTATGGTGCTAGGTGTAGATAGCTTCATGTTTTCATCCAAATACTGTATTGCGTGTAGCTTCCACATACTGCACCCCACAACATTACTTTTATGTTGGTTGTTATTTGGGCTGCTGAAGGCATGATTTAAAGCAGTTTTGGTGAATTAGAAACAAAAAAAGTTTTTTTGCAAAAAAGTATGGTGCTAAGTGTAACTAGCTTCATGTTTTCATCCAAATACTGTATTGCTTGTAGCTTCCACATACTGCACCCCACAACATTACTTTTATGTTGGTTGTTATTTGGGCTGCTGAAGGCATGATTTAAAGCAGTTTTGGTGAATTAGAAACAAAAAAAGTTTTTTTGCAAAAAGGTATGGTGCTAAGTGTTACTAGCTTCATGTTTTCATCCAAATACTGTATTGCTTGTAGCTTCCACATACTGCACCCCACAACATTACTTTTATGTTGGTTGTTATTTGGGCTGCTGAAGGCATGATTTAAAGCAGTTTTGGTGAATTAGAAACAAAAAAAGTTTTTTTGCAAAAAACTATGGTGCTAAGTGTAGATAGCTTAATGTTTTCATCCAAATACTGTATTGCGTGTAGCTTCCACATACTGCATCCCAAAACATTACTTTTATGTTGGTTGTTATTTGGGCTGCTGAAGGCATGATTTAAAGCAGTTTTGGTGAATTAGAAACAAAAAAAGTTTTTTTGCAAAAAAGTATGGTGCTAAGTGTAACTAGCTTCATGTTTTCATCCAAATATTGTATTGCTTGTAGCTTCCACATACTGCACCCCACAACATTACTTTTATGTTGGTTGTTATTTGGGCTGCTGAAGGCATGATTTAAAGCAGTTTTGGTGAATTAGAAACAAAAAAAGTTTTTTTGCAAAAAAGTATGGTGCTAGGTGTAGATAGCTTCATGTTTTCATCCAAATACTGTATTGCGTGTAGCTTCCACATACTGCATCCCAAAACATTACTTTTATGTTGGTTGTTATTTGGGCTGCTGAAGGCATGATTTAAAGCAGTTTTGGTGAATTAGAAACAAAAAAAGTTTTTTTGCAAAAAAGTATGGTGCTAGGTGTAGATAGCTTCATGTTTTCATCCAAATACTGTATTGCTTGTAGCTTCAACATACTGCACCCCACAACATTACTTTTATGTTGGTTGTTATTTGGGCTGCTGAAGGCATGATTTAAAGCAGTTTTGGTGAATTAGAAACAAAAAAAGTTTTTTTGCAAAAAAGTATGGTGCTAGGTGTAGATAGCTTAATGTTTTCATCCAAATACTGTATTGCGTGTAGCTTCCACATACTGCATCCCAAAACATTACTTTTATGTTGGTTGTTATGTGGGCTGCTGAAGGCATGATTTAAAGCAGTTTTGGTGAATTAGAAACAAAAAAAGTTTTTTTGCAAAAAACTATGGTGCTAAGTGTAACTAGCTTCATGTTTTCATCCAAATACTGTATTGCTTGTAGCTTCCACATACTGCACCCCACAAAATTACTTTTATGTTGGTTGTTATTTGGGCTGCTGAAGGCATGATTTAAAGCAGTTTTGGTGAATTAGAAACAAAAAAAGTTTTTTTGCAAAAAAGTATGGTGCTAGGTGTAGATAGCTTCATGTTTTCATCCAAATACTGTATTGCGTGTAGCTTCCACATACTGCATCCCAAAACATTACTTTTATGTTGGTTGTTATTTGGGCTGCTGAAGGCATGATTTAAAGCAGTTTTGGTGAATTAGAAACAAAAAAAGTTTTTTTGCAAAAAAGTATGGTGCTAGGTGTAGATAGCTTCATCATTTGAAAAGTAGATAGCTTCATGTTTTCATCCAAATACTGTATTGCTTGTAGCTTCCACATACTGCACCCCACAACATTACTTTTATGTTGGTTGTTATTTGGGCTGCTGAAGGCATGATTTAAAGCAGTTTTGGTGAATTAGAAACAAAAAAAGTTTTTTTGCAAAAAAGTATGGTGCTAAGTGTTACTAGCTTCATGTTTTCATCCAAATACTGTATTGCTTGTAGCTTCCACATACTGCACCCCACAACATTACTTTTATGTTGGTTGTTATTTGGGCTGCTGAAGGCATGATTTAAAGCAGTTTTGGTGAATTAGAAACAAAAAAAGTTTTTTTGCAAAAAAGTATGGTGCTAGGTGTAGATAGCTTCATGTTTTCATCCAAATACTGTATTGCTTGTAGCTTCGACATACTGCATCCCACAGCATTACTTTTATGTTGGTTGTTATTTGGGCTGCTGAAGGCATGATTTAAAGCAGTTTTGGTGAATTAGAAACAAAAAAAGTTTTTTTGCAAAAAAGTATGGTGCTAAGTGTTACTAGCTTCATGTTTTCATCCAAATACTGTATTGCTTGTAGCTTCCACATACTGCACCCCACAACATTACTTTTATGTTGGTTGTTATTTGGGCTGCTGAAGGCATGATTTAAAGCAGTTTTGGTGAATTAGAAACAAAAAAAGTTTTTTTGCAAAAAAGTATGGTGCTAGGTGTAGATAGCTTCATGTTTTCATCCAAATACTGTATTGCTTGTAGCTTCCACATACTGCACCCCACAACATTACTTTTATGTTGGTTGTTATTTGGGCTGCTGAAGGCATGATTTAAAGCAGTTTTGGTGAATTAGAAACAAAAAAAGTTTTTTTGCAAAAAACTATGGTGCTAAGTGTAACAAGCTTCATGTTTTCATCCAAATACTGTATTGCTTGTAGCTTCCACATAATGCACCCCACAACATTACTTTTATGTTGGTTGTTATTTGGGCTGCTGAAGGCATGATTTAAAGCAGTTTTGGTGAATTAGAAACAAAAAAAGTTTTTTTGCAAAAAAGTATGGTGCTAGGTGTAGATAGCTTCATCATTTGAAAAGTAGATAGCTTCATGTTTTCATCCAAATACTGTATTGCTTGTAGCTTCCACATACTGCATCCCACAACATTACTTTTATGTTGGTTGTTATTTGGGCTGCTGAAGGCATGATTTAAAGCAGTTTTGGTGAATTAGAAACAAAAAAAGTTTTTTTGCAAAAAAGTATGGTGCTAAGTGTAATTAGCTTCATGTTTTCATCCAAATACTGTATTGCTTGTAGCTTCCACATACTGCACCCCACAACATTACTTTTATGTTGGTTGTTATTTGGGCTGCTGAAGGCATGATTTAAAGCAGTTTTGGTGAATTAGAAACAAAAAAAGTTTTTTTGCAAAAAAGTATGGTGCTAGGTGTAGATAGCTTCATGTTTTCATCCAAATACTGTATTGCTTGTAGCTTCCACATACTGCACCCCACAACATTACTTTTATGTTGGTTGTTATTTGGGCTGCTGAAGGCATGATTTAAAGCAGTTTTGGTGAATTAGAAACAAAAAAAGTTTTTTTGCAAAAAACTATGGTGCTAAGTGTAACAAGCTTCATGTTTTCATCCAAATACTGTATTGCTTGTAGCTTCCACATAATGCACCCCACAACATTACTTTTATGTTGGTTGTTATTTGGGCTGC
Organism: Spea bombifrons; assembly: GCF_027358695.1. Taxonomy (NCBI): domain Eukaryota; kingdom Metazoa; phylum Chordata; class Amphibia; order Anura; family Pelobatidae; genus Spea; species Spea bombifrons. The sequence goes on from NC_071087.1 coordinate 71,440,755, forward strand.
TGAAGGCATGATTTAAAGCAGTTTTGGTGAATTAGAAACAAAAAAAGTTTTTTTGCAAAAAAGTATGGTGCTAGGTGTAGATAGCTTCATCATTTGAAAAGTAGATAGCTTCATGTTTTCATCCAAATACTGTATTGCTTGTAGCTTCCACATACTGCATCCCACAACATTACTTTTATGTTGGTTGTTATTTGGGCTGCTGAAGGCATGATTTAAAGCAGTTTTGGTGAATTAGAAACAAAAAAAGTTTTTTTGCAAAAAAGTATGGTGCTAAGTGTAATTAGCTTCATGTTTTCATCCAAATACTGTATTGCTTGTAGCTTCCACATACTGCACCCCACAACATTACTTTTATGTTGGTTGTTATTTGGGCTGCTGAAGGCATGATTTAAAGCAGTTTTGGTGAATTAGAAACAAAAAAAGTTTTTTTGCAAAAGAGTATGGTGCTAGGTGTAACTAGCTTCATGTTTTCATCCAAATACTGTATTGCTTGTAGCTTCCACATACTGCACCCCACAACATTACTTTTATGTTGGTTGTTATTTGGGTTGCTGAAGGCATGATTTAAAGCAGTTTTGGTGAATTAGAAACAAAAAAAGTTTTTTTGCAAAAAAGTATGGTGCTAGGTGTAGATAGCTTCATCATTTGAAAAGTAGATAGCTTCATGTTTTCATCCAAATACTGTATTGCTTGTAGCTTCCACATATTGCACCCCACAACATTACTTTAATGTTGGTTGTTATTTGGGCTGCTGAAGGCATGATTTAAAGCAGTTTTGGTGAATTAGAAACAAAAAAAGTTTTTTTGCAAAAAACTATGGTGCTAAGTGTAGATAGCTTAATGTTTTCATCCAAATACTGTATTGCGTGTAGCTTCCACATACTGCATCCCAAAACATTACTTTTATGTTGCTTGTTATTTGGGCTGCTGAAGGCATGATTTAAAGCAGTTTTGGTGAATTAGAAACAAAAAAAGTTTTTTTGCAAAAAAGTATGGTGCTAAGTGTAACTAGCTTCATGTTTTCATCCAAATACTGTATTGCTTGTAGCTTCCACATACTGCACCCCACAACATTACTTTTATGTTGGTTGTTATTTGGGTTGCTGAAGGCATGATTTAAAGCAGTTTTGGTGAATTAGAAACAAAAAAAGTTTTTTTGCAAAAAAGTATGGTGCTAGGTGTAGATAGCTTCATCATTTGAAAAGTAGATAGCTTCATGTTTTCATCCAAATACTGTATTGCTTGTAGCTTCCACATATTGCACCCCACAACATTACTTTAATGTTGGTTGTTATTTGGGCTGCTGAAGGCATGATTTAAAGCAGTTTTGGTGAATTAGAAACAAAAAAAGTTTTTTTGCAAAAAACTATGGTGCTAAGTGTAGATAGCTTAATGTTTTCATCCAAATACTGTATTGCGTGTAGCTTCCACATACTGCATCCCAAAACATTACTTTTATGTTGCTTGTTATTTGGGCTGCTGAAGGCATGATTTAAAGCAGTTTTGGTGAATTAGAAACAAAAAAAGTTTTTTTGCAAAAAAGTATGGTGCTAAGTGTAACTAGCTTCATGTTTTCATCCAAATACTGTATTGCTTGTAGCTTCCACATAATGCACCCCACAACATTACTTTTATGTTGGTTGTTATTTGGGCTGCTGAAGGCATGATTTAAAGCAGTTTTGGTGAATTAGAAACAAAAAAAGTTTTTTTGCAAAAAAGTATTGTGCTAGGTGTAGATAGCTTCATGTTTTCATCCAAATACTGTATTGCGTGTAGCTTCCACATACTGCATCCCAAAACATTACTTTTATGTTGGTTGTTATTTGGGCTGCTGAAGGCATGATTTAAAGCAGTTTTGGTGAATTAGAAACAAAAAAAGTTTTTTTGCAAAAAAGTATGGTGCTAGGTGTAGATAGCTTCATCATTTGAAAAGTAGATAGCTTCATGTTTTCATCCAAATACTGTATTGCTTGTAGCTTCCACATACTGCACCCCACAACATTACTTTAATGTTGGTTGTTATTTGGGCAGCTAAAGGCATGATTTAAAGCAGTTTTGGTGAATTAGAAACAAAAAAAGTTTTTTTGCAAAAAAGTATGGTGCTGTTACTAGCTTCATGTTTTCATCCAAATACTGTATTGCTTGTAGCTTCCACATACTGCACCCCACAACATTACTTTTATGTTGGTTGTTATTTGGGCTGCTGAAGGCATGATTTAAAGCAGTTTTGGTGAATTAGAAACAAAAAAAGTTTTTTTGCAAAAAAGTATGGTGCTAAGTGTTACTAGCTTCATGTTTTCATCCAAATACTGTATTGCTTGTAGCTTCCACATACTGCACCCCACAACATTACTTTTATGTTGGTTGTTATTTGGGCTGCTGAAGGCATGATTTAAAGCAGTTTTGGTGAATTAGAAACAAAAAAAGTTTTTTTGCAAAAAAGTATGGTGCTAGGTGTAGATAGCTTCATGTTTTCATCCAAATACTGTATTGCTTGTAGCTTCGACATACTGCATCCCACAGCATTACTTTTATGTTGGTTGTTATTTGGGCTGCTGAAGGCATGATTTAAAGCAGTTTTGGTGAATTAGAAACAAAAAAAGTTTTTTTGCAAAAAAGTATGGTGCTAAGTGTTACTAGCTTCATGTTTTCATCCAAATACTGTATTGCTTGTAGCTTCCACATACTGCACCCCACAACATTACTTTTATGTTGGTTGTTATTTGGGCTGCTGAAGGCATGATTTAAAGCAGTTTTGGTGAATTAGAAACAAAAAAAGTTTTTTTGCAAAAAAGTATGGTGCTAGGTGTAGATAGCTTCATGTTTTCATCCAAATACTGTATTGCTTGTAGCTTCCACATACTGCACCCCACAACATTACTTTTATGTTGGTTGTTATTTGGGCTGCTGAAGGCATGATTTAAAGCAGTTTTGGTGAATTAGAAACAAAAAAAGTTTTTTTGCAAAAAACTATGGTGCTAAGTGTAACAAGCTTCATGTTTTCATCCAAATACTGTATTGCTTGTAGCTTCCACATAATGCACCCCACAACATTACTTTTATGTTGGTTGTTATTTGGGCTGCTGAAGGCATGATTTAAAGCAGTTTTGGTGAATTAGAAACAAAAAAAGTTTTTTTGCAAAAAAGTATGGTGCTAGGTGTAGATAGCTTCATCATTTGAAAAGTAGATAGCTTCATGTTTTCATCCAAATACTGTATTGCTTGTAGCTTCCACATACTGCATCCCACAACATTACTTTTATGTTGGTTGTTATTTGGGCTGCTGAAGGCATGATTTAAAGCAGTTTTGGTGAATTAGAAACAAAAAAAGTTTTTTTGCAAAAAAGTATGGTGCTAAGTGTAATTAGCTTCATGTTTTCATCCAAATACTGTATTGCTTGTAGCTTCCACATACTGCACCCCACAACATTACTTTTATGTTGGTTGTTATTTGGGCTGCTGAAGGCATGATTTAAAGCAGTTTTGGTGAATTAGAAACAAAAAAAGTTTTTTTTGCAAAAAAGTATGGTGCTAGGTGTAGATAGCTTCATGTTTTCATCCAAATACTGTATTGCTTGTAGCTTCCACATACTGCACCCCACAACATTACTTTTATGTTGGTTGTTATTTGGGCTGCTGAAGGCATGATTTAAAGCAGTTTTGGTGAATTAGAAACAAAAAAAGTTTTTTTGCAAAAAACTATGGTGCTAAGTGTAACAAGCTTCATGTTTTCATCCAAATACTGTATTGCTTGTAGCTTCCACATAATGCACCCCACAACATTACTTTTATGTTGGTTGTTATTTGGGCTGCTGAAGGCATGATTTAAAGCAGTTTTGGTGAATTAGAAACAAAAAAAGTTTTTTTGCAAAAAAGTATGGTGCTAGGTGTAGATAGCTTCATCATTTGAAAAGTAGATAGCTTCATGTTTTCATCCAAATACTGTATTGCTTGTAGCTTCCACATACTGCATCCCACAACATTACTTTTATGTTGGTTGTTATTTGGGCTGCTGAAGGCATGATTTAAAGCAGTTTTGGTGAATTAGAAACAAAAAAAGTTTTTTTGCAAAAAAGTATGGTGCTAAGTGTAATTAGCTTCATGTTTTCATCCAAATACTGTATTGCTTGTAGCTTCCACATACTGCACCCCACAACATTACTTTTATGTTGGTTGTTATTTGGGCTGCTGAAGGCATGATTTAAAGCAGTTTTGGTGAATTAGAAACAAAAAAAGTTTTTTTGCAAAAGAGTATGGTGCTAGGTGTAACTAGCTTCATGTTTTCATCCAAATACTGTATTGCTTGTAGCTTCCACATACTGCACCCCACAACATTACTTTTATGTTGGTTGTTATTTGGGTTGCTGAAGGCATGATTTAAAGCAGTTTTGGTGAATTAGAAACAAAAAAAGTTTTTTTGCAAAAAAGTATGGTGCTAGGTGTAGATAGCTTCATCATTTGAAAAGTAGATAGCTTCATGTTTTCATCCAAATACTGTATTGCTTGTAGCTTCCACATATTGCACCCCACAACATTACTTTAATGTTGGTTGTTATTTGGGCTGCTGAAGGCATGATTTAAAGCAGTTTTGGTGAATTAGAAACAAAAAAAGTTTTTTTGCAAAAAACTATGGTGCTAAGTGTAGATAGCTTAATGTTTTCATCCAAATACTGTATTGCGTGTAGCTTCCACATACTGCATCCCAAAACATTACTTTTATGTTGGTTGTTATTTGGGCTGCTGAAGGCATGATTTAAAGCAGTTTTGGTGAATTAGAAACAAAAAAAGTTTTTTTGCAAAAAAGTATGGTGCTAAGTGTAACTAGCTTCATGTTTTCATCCAAATACTGTATTGCTTGTAGCTTCCACATACTGCACCCCACAACATTACTTTTATGTTGGTTGTTATTTGGGCTGCTGAAGGCATGATTTAAAGCAGTTTTGGTGAATTAGAAACAAAAAAAGTTTTTTTGCAAAAAAGTATGGTGCTAAGTGTAACTAGCTTCATGTTTTCATCCAAATACTGTATTGCTTGTAGCTTCCACATACTGCACCCCACAACATTACTTTTATGTTGGTTGTTATTTGGGCTGCTGAAGGCATGATTTAAAGCAGTTTTGGTGAATTAGAAACAAAAAAAGTTTTTTTGCAAAAAAGTATGGTGCTAAGTGTTACTAGCTTCATGTTTTCATCCAAATACTGTATTGCTTGTAGCTTCCACATACTGCACCCCACAACATTACTTTTATGTTGGTTGTTATTTGGGCTGCTGAAGGCATGATTTAAAGCAGTTTTGTTGAATTAGAAACAAAAAAAGTTTTTTTGCAAAAAAGTATGGTGCTAGGTGTAGATAGCTTCATGTTTTCATCCAAATACTGTATTGCTTGTAGCTTCCACATACTGCACCCCACAACATTACTTTTATGTTGGTTGTTATTTGGGCTGCTGAAGGCATGATTTAAAGCAGTTTTGGTGAATTAGAAACAAAAAAAGTTTTTTGCAAAAAACTATGGTGCTAAGTGTAACAAGCTTCATGTTTTCATCCAAATACTGTATTGCTTGTAGCTTCCACATAATGCACCCCACAACATTACTTTTATGTTGGTTGTTATTTGGGCTGCTGAAGGCATGATTTAAAGCAGTTTTGGTGAATTAGAAACAAAAAAAGTTTTTTTGCAAAAAAGTATGGTGCTAGGTGTAGATAGCTTCATCATTTGAAAAGTAGATAGCTTCATGTTTTCATCCAAATACTGTATTGCTTGTAGCTTCCACATACTGCACCCCACAACATTACTTTTATGTTGGTTGTTATTTGGGCTGCTGAAGGCATGATTTAAAGCAGTTTTGGTGAATTAGAAACAAAAAAAGTTTTTTTGCAAAAAAGTATGGTGCTAAGTGTTACTAGCTTCATGTTTTCATCCAAATACTGTATTGCTTGTAGCTTCCACATACTGCACCCCACAACATTACTTTTATGTTGGTTGTTATTTGGGCTGCTGAAGGCATGATTTAAAGCAGTTTTGGTGAATTAGAAACAAAAAAAGTTTTTTTGCAGAAAAGTATGGTGCTAAGTGTAACTAGCTTCATGTTTTCATCCAAATACTGTATTGCTTGTAGCTTCCACATACTGCACCCCACAACATTACTTTTATGTTGGTTGTTATTTGGGCTGCTGAAGGCATGATTTAAAGCAGTTTTGGTGAATTAGAAACAAAAAAAGTTTTTTTGCAAAAAAGTATGGTGCTAAGTGTTACTAGCTTCATGTTTTCATCCAAATACTGTATTGCTTGTAGCTTCCACGTACTGCACCCCACAACATTACTTTTATGTTGGTTGTTATTTGGGCTGCTGAAGGCATGATTTAAAGCAGTTTTGGTGAATTAGAAACAAAAAAAGTTTTTTTGCAAAAAAGTATGGTGCTAAGTGTTACTAGCTTCATGTTTTCATCCAAATACTGTATTGCTTGTAGCTTCCACATACTGCACCCCACAACATTACTTTAATGTTGGTTGTTATTTGGGTAGCTAAAGGCATGATTTAAAGCAGTTTTGGTGAATTAGAAACAAAAAAAGTTTTTTTGCAAAAAAGTATGGTGCTAAGTGTAACTAGCTTCATGTTTTCATCCAAATACTGTATTGCTTGTACCTTCCACATACTGCACCCCACAACATTACTTTTATGTTGGTTGTTATTTGGGCTGCTGAAGGCATGATTTAAAGCAGTTTTTGTGAATAAGAAACAAATAAAGTTTTTTTGCAAAAAAGTATGGTGCTAGGTGTAGATAGCTTCATGTTTTCATCCAAATACTGTATTGCGTGTAGCTTCCACATACTGCACCCCACAACATTACTTTAATGTTGGTTGTTATTTGGGCTGCTAAAGGCATGATTTAAAGCAGTTTTGGTGAATTAGCAACAAAAAAAGTTTTTTTGCAAAAAAGTATGGTGCTAAGTGTAACTAGCTTCATGTTTTCATCCAAATACTGTATTGCTTGTAGCTTCCACATACTGCACCCCACAACATTACTTTTATGTTGGTTGTTATTTGGGCTGCTGAAGGCATGATTTAAAGCAGTTTTGGTGAATTAGAAACAAAAAAAGTTTTTTTGCAAAAAAGTATGGTGCTAAGTGTAACTAGATTCATGTTTTCATCCAAATACTGTATTGCTTGTAGCTTCCACATACTGCACCCCACAACATTACTTTTATGTTGGTTGTTATTTGGGCTGCTGAAGGCATGATTTAAAGCAGTTTTGGTGAATTAGAAACAAAAAAAGTTTTTTTGCAAAAAAGTATGGTGCTAGGTGTAGATAGCTTCATGTTTTCATCCAAATACTGTATTGCTTGTAGCTTCCACATACTGCATCCCACAACATTACTTTTATGTTGGTTGTTATTTGGGCTGCTGAAGGCATGATTTAAAGCAGTTATGGTGAATTAGAAACAAAAAAAGTTTTTTTGCAAAAAAGTATGGTGTTAGGTGTAGATAGCTTCATGTTTTCATCCAAATACTGTATTGCGTGTAGCTTCCACATACTGCATCCCAAAACATTACTTTTATGTTGGTTGTTATTTGGGCTGCTGAAGGCATGATTTAAAGCAGTTTTGGTGAATTAGAAACAAAAAAAGTTTTTTTGCAAAAAAAGTATGGTGCTAAGTGTAACTAGCTTCATGTTTTCATCCAAATACTGTATTGCTTGTAGCTTCCACATACTGCACCCCACAACATTACTTTTATGTTGGTTGTTATTTGGGCTGCTGAAGGCATGATTTAAAGCAGTTTTGGTGAATTAGAAACAAAAAAAGTTTTTTTGCAAAATAGTATGGTGCTAGGTGTAGATAGCTTCATGTTTTCATCCAAATACTGTATTGCGTGTAGCTTCCACATACTGCATCCCACAACATTACTTTTATGTTGGTTGTTATTTGGGCTGCTGAATGCATGATTTAAAGCAGGTTTGGTGAATTAGAAACAAAAAAAGTTTTTTTGCAAAAGAGTATGGTGCTAGGTGTAACTAGCTTCATGTTTTCATCCAAATACTGTATTGCTTGTAGCTTCCACATACTGCATCCCACAACATTACTTTTATGTTGGTTGTTATTTGGGCTGCTGAAGGCATGATTTAAAGCAGTTTTGGTGAATAAGAAACAAAAAAAGTTTTTTTGCAAAAAAGTATGGTGCTAGGTGTAGATAGCTTCATCATTTGAAAAGTAGATAGCTTCATGTTTTCATCCAAATACTGTATTGCTTGTAGCTTCCACATACTGCACCCCACAACATTCCTTTTATGTTGGTTGTTATTTGGGCTGCTGAAGGCATGATTTAAAGCAGTTTTGGTGAATTAGAAACAAAAAAAGTTTTTTTGCAAAAAACTATGGTGCTAAGTGTAGATAGCTTAATGTTTTCATCCAAATACTGTATTGCGTGTAGCTTCCACATACTGCATCCCAAAACATTACTTTTATGTTGGTTGTTATTTGGGCTGCTGAAGGCATGATTTAAAGCAGTTTTGGTGAATTAGAAACAAAAAAAGTTTTTTTGCAAAAAAGTATGGTGCTAAGTGTAACTAGCTTCATGTTTTCATCCAAATACTGTATTGCTTGTAGCTTCCACATACTGCACCCCACAACATTACTTTTATGTTGGTTGTTATTTGGACTGCTGAAGGCATGATTTAAAGCAGTTTTGGTGAATTAGAAACAAAAAAAGTTTTTTTGCAAAAAAGTATGGTGCTAGGTGTAGATAGCTTCATGTTTTCATCCAAATACTGTATTGCTTGTAGCTTCCACATACTGCACCCCACAACATTACTTTTATGTTGGTTGTTATTTGGGCTGCTGAAGGCATGATTTAAAGCAGTTTTGGTGAATTAGAAACAAAAAAAGTTTTTTTGCAAAAAAGTATGGTGCTAAGTGTTACTAGCTTCATGTTTTCATCCAAATACTGTATTGCTTGTAGCTTCCACATACTGCACCCCACAACATTACTTTTATGTTGGTTGTTATTTGGGCTGCTGAAGGCATGATTTAAAGCAGTTTTGGTGAATTAGAAACAAAAAAAGTTTTTTTGCAAAAAAGTATGGTGCTAGGTGTAGATAGCTTCATGTTTTCATCCAAATACTGTATTGCTTGTAGCTTCGACATACTGCATCCCACAGCATTACTTTTATGTTGGTTGTTATTTGGGCTGCTGAAGGCATGATTTAAAGCAGTTTTGGTGAATTAGAAACAAAAAAAGTTTTTTTGCAAAAAAGTATGGTGCTAAGTGTTACTAGCTTCATGTTTTCATCCAAATACTGTATTGCTTGTAGCTTCCACATACTGCATCCCAAAACATTACTTTTATGTTGGTTGTTATTTGGGCTGCTGAAGGCATGATTTAAAGCAGTTTTGGTGAATTAGAAACAAAAAAAGTTTTTTTGCAAAAAAGTATGGTGCTAAGTGTTACTAGCTTCATGTTTTCATCCAAATACTGTATTGCTTGTAGCTTCCACATACTGCACCCCACAACATTACTTTTATGTTGGTTGTTATTTGGGCTGCTGAAGGCATGATTTAAAGCAGTTTTGGTGAATTAGAAACAAAAAAAGTTTTTTTGCAAAAAAGTATGGTGCTAGGTGTAGATAGCTTCATGTTTTCATCCAAATACTGTATTGCTTGTAGCTTCCACATACTGCACCCCACAACATTACTTTTATGTTGGTTGTTATTTGGGCTGCTGAAGGCATGATTTAAAGCAGTTTTGGTGAATTAGAAACAAAAAAAGTTTTTTGCAAAAAACTATGGTGCTAAGTGTAACAAGCTTCATGTTTTCATCCAAATACTGTATTGCTTGTAGCTTCCACATAATGCACCCCACAACATTACTTTTATGTTGGTTGTTATTTGGGCTGCTGAAGGCATGATTTAAAGCAGTTTTGGTGAATTAGAAACAAAAAAAGTTTTTTTGCAAAAAAGTATGGTGCTAGGTGTAGATAGCTTCATCATTTGAAAAGTAGATAGCTTCATGTTTTCATCCAAATACTGTATTGCTTGTAGCTTCCACATACTGCATCCCACAACATTACTTTTATGTTGGTTGTTATTTGGGCTGCTGAAGGCATGATTTAAAGCAGTTTTGGTGAATTAGAAACAAAAAAAGTTTTTTTGCAAAAAAGTATGGTGCTAAGTGTAATTAGCTTCATGTTTTCATCCAAATACTGTATTGCTTGTAGCTTCCACATACTGCACCCCACAACATTACTTTTATGTTGGTTGTTATTTGGGCTGCTGAAGGCATGATTTAAATCAGTTTTGGTGAATTAGAAACAAAAAAAGTTTTTTTGCAAAAAAGTATGGTGCTAAGTGTAACTAGCTTCATGTTTTCATCCAAATACTGTATTGCTTGTAGCTTCCACATACTGCACCCCACAACATTACTTTTATGTTGGTTGTTATTTGGGCTGCTGAAGGCATGATTTAAAGCAGTTTTGGTGAATTAGAAACAAAAAAAGTTTTTTTGCAAAAAAGTATGGTGCTAAGTGTTACTAGCTTCATGTTTTCATCCAAATACTGTATTGCTTGTAGCTTCCACATACTGCACCCCACAACATTACTTTTATGTTGGTTGTTATTTGGGCTGCTGAAGGCATGATTTAAAGCAGTTTTGGTGAATTAGAAACAAAAAAAGTTTTTTTGCAGAAAAGTATGGTGCTAAGTGTAACTAGCTTCATGTTTTCATCCAAATACTGTATTGCTTGTAGCTTCCACATACTGCACCCCACAACATTACTTTTATGTTGGTTGTTATTTGGGCTGCTGAAGGCATGATTTAAAGCAGTTTTGGTGAATTAGAAACAAAAAAAGTTTTTTTGCAAAAAAGTATGGTGCTAAGTGTTACTAGCTTCATGTTTTCATCCAAATACTGTATTGCTTGTAGCTTCCACATACTGCACCCCACAACATTACTTTTATGTTGGTTGTTATTTGGGCTGCTGAAGGCATGATTTAAAGCAGTTTTGGTGAATTAGAAACAAAAAAAGTTTTTTTGCAAAAAAGTATGGTGCTAAGTGTTACTAGCTTCATGTTTTCATCCAAATACTGTATTGCTTGTAGCTTCCACATACTGCACCCCACAACATTACTTTAATGTTGGTTGTTATTTGGGTAGCTAAAGGCATGATTTAAAGCAGTTTTGGTGAATTAGAAACAAAAAAAGTTTTTTTGCAAAAAAGTATGGTGCTAAGTGTAACTAGCTTCATGTTTTCATCCAAATACTGTATTGCTTGTACCTTCCACATACTGCACCCCACAACATTACTTTTATGTTGGTTGTTATTTGGGCTGCTGAAGGCATGATTTAAAGCAGTTTTGGTGAATTAGAAACAAAAAAAGTTTTTTTGCAAAAAAGTATGGTGCTAGGTGTAGATAGCTTCATGTTTTCATCCAAATACTGTATTGCTTGTAGCTTCCACATACTGCACCCCACAACATTACTTTTATGTTGGTTGTTATTTGGGCTGCTGAAGGCATGATTTAAAGCAGTTTTTGTGAATTAGAAACAAAAAAAGTTTTTTTGCAAAAAAGTATGGTGCTAGGTGTAGATAGCTTCATCATTTGAAAAGTAGATAGCTTCATGTTTTCATCCAAATACTGTATTGCTTGTAGCTTCCACATACTGCACCCCACAACATTACTTTAATGTTGGTTGTTATTTTGGCTGCTAAAGGCATGATTTAAAGCAGTTTTGGTGAATTAGCAACAAAAAAAGTTTTTTTGCAAAAAAGTATGGTGCTAAGTGTAACTAGCTTCATGTTTTCATCCAAATACTGTATTGCTTGTAGCTTCCACATACTGCACCCCACAACATTACTTTTATGTTGGTTGTTATTTGGGCTGCTGAAGGCATGATTTAAAGCAGTTTTGGTGAATTAGAAACAAAAAAAGTTTTTTTGCAAAAAAGTATGGTGCTAGGTGTAGATAGCTTCATCATTTGAAAAGTAGATAGCTTCATGTTTTCATCCAAATACTGTATTGCTTGTAGCTTCCACATACTGCATCCCACAACATTACTTTTATGTTGGTTGTTATTTGGGCTGCTGAAGGCATGATTTAAAGCAGTTTTAGTGAATAAGAAACAAATAAAGTTTTTTTGCAAAAAAGTATGGTGCTAGGTGTAGATAGCTTCATGTTTTCATCCAAATACTGTATTGCTTGTAGCTTCCACATACTGCACCCCACAACATTACTTTAATGTTGGTTGTTATTTGGGCTGCTGAAGGCATGATTTAAAGCAGTTTTGGTGAATTAGAAACAAAAAAAGTTTTTTTGCAAAAAAGTATGGTGCTAGGTGTAGATAGCTTCATCATTTGAAAAGTAGATAGCTTCATGTTTTCATCCAAATACTGTATTGCTTGTAGCTTCCACATACTGCACCCCACAACATTACTTTAATGTTGGTTGTTATTTGGGCTGCTGAAGGCATGATTTAAAGCAGTTTTGGTGAATTAGAAACAAAAAAAGTTTTTTTGCAAAAAACTATGGTGCTAAGTGTAACTAGCTTCATGTTTTCATCCAAATACTGTATTGCGTGTAGCTTCCACATACTGCATCCCAAAACATTACTTTTATGTTGGTTGTTATTTGGGCTGCTGAAGGCATGATTTAAAGCAGTTTTGGTGAATTAGAAACAAAAAAAGTTTTTTTGCAAAAAAGTATGGTGCTAGGTGTAGATAGCTTCATCATTTGAAAAGTAGATAGCTTCATGTTTTCATCCAAATACTGTATTGCTTGTAGCTTCCACATACTGCACCCCACAACATTACTTTAATGTTGGTTGTTATTTGGGCAGCTAAAGGCATGATTTAAAGCAGTTTTGGTGAATTAGAAACAAAAAAAGTTTTTTTGCAAAAAAGTATGGTGCTAAGTGTTACTAGCTTCATGTTTTCATCCAAATACTGTATTGCTTGTAGCTTCCACATACTGCACCCCACAACATTACTTTTATGTTGGTTGTTATTTGGGCTGCTGAAGGCATGATTTAAAGCAGTTTTGGTGAATTAGAAACAAAAAAAGTTTTTTTGCAAAAAAGTATGGTGCTAGGTGTAGATAGCTTCATGTTTTCATCCAAATACTGTATTGCTTGTAGCTTCGACATACTGCATCCCACAGCATTACTTTTATGTTGGTTGTTATTTGGGCTGCTGAAGGCATGATTTAAAGCAGTTTTGGTGAATTAGAAACAAAAAAAGTTTTTTTGCAAAAAAGTATGGTGCTAAGTGTTACTAGCTTCATGTTTTCATCCAAATACTGTATTGCTTGTAGCTTCCACATACTGCATCCCAAAACATTACTTTTATGTTGGTTGTTATTTGGGCTGCTGAAGGCATGATTTAAAGCAGTTTTGGTGAATTAGAAACAAAAAAAGTTTTTTTGCAAAAAAGTATGGTGCTAAGTGTTACTAGCTTCATGTTTTCATCCAAATACTGTATTGCTTGTAGCTTCCACATACTGCACCCCACAACATTACTTTTATGTTGGTTGTTATTTGGGCTGCTGAAGGCATGATTTAAAGCAGTTTTGGTGAATTAGAAACAAAAAAAGTTTTTTTGCAAAAAACTATGGTGCTAGGTGTAACAAGCTTCATGTTTTCATCCAAATACTGTATTGCTTGTAGCTTCCACATAATGCACCCCACAACATTACTTTTATGTTGGTTGTTATTTGGGCTGCTGAAGGCATGATTTAAAGCAGTTTTGGTGAATTAGAAACAAAAAAAGTTTTTTTGCAAAAAAGTATGGTGCTAGGTGTAGATAGCTTCATCATTTGAAAAGTAGATAGCTTCATGTTTTCATCCAAATACTGTATTGCTTGTAGCTTCCACATACTGCATCCCACAACATTACTTTTATGTTGGTTGTTATTTGGGCTGCTGAAGGCATGATTTAAAGCAGTTTTGGTGAATTAGAAACAAAAAAAGTTTTTTTGCAAAAAAGTATGGTGCTAAGTGTAATTAGCTTCATGTTTTCATCCAAATACTGTATTGCTTGTAGCTTCCACATACTGCACCCCACAACATTACTTTTATGTTGGTTGTTATTTGGGCTGCTGAAGGCATGATTTAAAGCAGTTTTGGTGAATTAGAAACAAAAAAAGTTTTTTTGCAAAAAAGTATGGTGCTAAGTGTAACTAGCTTCATGTTTTCATCCAAATACTGTATTGCTTGTAGCTTCCACATACTGCACCCCACAACATTACTTTTATGTTGGTTGTTATTTGGGCTGCTGAAGGCATGATTTAAAGCAGTTTTGGTGAATTAGAAACAAAAAAAGTTTTTTTGCAAAAAAGTATGGTGCTAAGTGTTACTAGCTTCATGTTTTCATCCAAATACTGTATTGCTTGTAGCTTCCACATACTGCACCCCACAACATTACTTTTATGTTGGTTGTTATTTGGGCTGCTGAAGGCATGATTTAAAGCAGTTTTGGTGAATTAGAAACAAAAAAAGTTTTTTTGCAGAAAAGTATGGTGCTAAGTGTAACTAGCTTCATGTTTTCATCCAAATACTGTATTGCTTGTAGCTTCCACATACTGCACCCCACAACATTACTTTTATGTTGGTTGTTATTTGGGCTGCTGAAGGCATGATTTAAAGCAGTTTTGGTGAATTAGAAACAAAAAAAGTTTTTTTGCAAAAAAGTATGGTGCTAAGTGTTACTAGCTTCATGTTTTCATCCAAATACTGTATTGCTTGTAGCTTCCACATACTGCACCCCACAACATTACTTTTATGTTGGTTGTTATTTGGGCTGCTGAAGGCATGATTTAAAGCAGTTTTGGTGAATTAGAAACAAAAAAAGTTTTTTTGCAAAAAAGTATGGTGCTAAGTGTTACTAGCTTCATGTTTTCATCCAAATACTGTATTGCTTGTAGCTTCCACATACTGCACCCCACAACATTACTTTAATGTTGGTTGTTATTTGGGTAGCTAAAGGCATGATTTAAAGCAGTTTTGGTGAATTAGAAACAAAAAAAGTTTTTTTGCAAAAAAGTATGGTGCTAAGTGTAACTAGCTTCATGTTTTCATCCAAATACTGTATTGCTTGTACCTTCCACATACTGCACCCCACAACATTACTTTTATGTTGGTTGTTATTTGGGCTGCTGAAGGCATGATTTAAAGCAGTTTTGGTGAATTAGAAACAAAAAAAGTTTTTTTGCAAAAAAGTATGGTGCTAAGTGTAATTAGCTTCATGTTTTCATCCAAATACTGTATTGCTTGTAGCTTCCACATACTGCACCCCACAACATTACTTTTATGTTGGTTGTTATTTGGGCTGCTGAAGGCATGATTTAAAGCAGTTTTGGTGCATTAGAAACAAAAAAAGTTTTTTTGCAAAAAAGTATGGTGCTAAGTGTTACTAGCTTCATGTTTTCATCCAAGTATGTGGAAGCTACAAGCAATACAGTATTTGGATGAAAACATGAAGCTAGTTACACTTAGCACCATACTTTTCTGCAAAAAAACTTTTTTTGTTTCTAATTCACCAAAACTGCTTTAAATCATGCCTTCAGCAGCCCAAATAACAACCAACATAAAAGTAATGTTGTGGGGTGCAGTATGTGGAAGCTACAAGCAATACGCTTGTAGCTTCCACATACTGCACCCCACAACATTACTTTTATGTTGGTTGTTATTTGGGCTGCTGAAGGCATGATTTAAAGCAGTTTTGGTGAATTAGAAACAAAAAAAGTTTTTTTGCAGAAAAGTATGGTGCTAAGTGTAACTAGCTTCATGTTTTCATCCAAATACTGTATTGCTTGTAGCTTCCACATACTGCACCCCACAACATTACTTTTATGTTGGTTGTTATTTGGGCTGCTGAAGGCATGATTTAAAGCAGTTTTGGTGAATTAGAAACAAAAAAAGTTTTTTTGCAAAAAAGTATGGTGCTAAGTGTTACTAGCTTCATGTTTTCATCCAAATACTGTATTGCTTGTAGCTTCCACATACTGCACCCCACAACATTACTTTAATGTTGGTTGTTATTTGGGTAGCTAAAGGCATGATTTAAAGCAGTTTTGGTGAATTAGAAACAAAAAAAGTTTTTTTGCAAAAAAGTATGGTGCTAAGTGTTACTAGCTTCATGTTTTCATCCAAATACTGTATTGCTTGTAGCTTCCACATACTGCACCCCACAACATTACTTTAATGTTGGTTGTTATTTGGGTAGCTAAAGGCATGATTTAAAGCAGTTTTGGTGAATTAGAAACAAAAAAAGTTTTTTTGCAAAAAAGTATGGTGCTAAGTGTAACTAGCTTCATGTTTTCATCCAAATACTGTATTGCTTGTACCTTCCACATACTGCACCCCACAACATTACTTTTATGTTGGTTGTTATTTGGGCTGCTGAAGGCATGATTTAAAGCAGTTTTGGTGAATTAGAAACAAAAAAAGTTTTTTTGCAAAAAAGTATGGTGCTAGGTGTAGATAGCTTCATGTTTTCATCCAAATACTGTATTGCGTGTAGCTTCCACATACTGCACCCCACAACATTACTTTTATGTTGGTTGTTATTTGGGCTGCTGAAGGCATGATTTAAAGCAGTTTTTGTGAATAAGAAACAAATAAAGTTTTTTTGCAAAAAAGTATGGTGCTAGGTGTAGATAGCTTCATGTTTTCATCCAAATACTGTATTGCGTGTAGCTTCCACATACTGCACCCCACAACATTACTTTTATGTTGGTTGTTATTTGGGCTGCTGAAGGCATGATTTAAAGCAGTTTTTGTGAATTAGAAACAAAAAAAGTTTTTTTGCAAAAAAGTATGGTGCTAGGTGTAGATAGCTTCATGTTTTCATCCAAATACTGTATTGCTTGTAGCTTCCACATACTGCACCCCACAACATTACTTTAATGTTGGTTGTTATTTTGGCTGCTAAAGGCATGATTTAAAGCAGTTTTGGTGAATTAGCAACAAAAAAAGTTTTTTTGCAAAAAAGTATGGTGCTAAGTGTAACTAGCTTCATGTTTTCATCCAAATACTGTATTGCTTGTAGCTTCCACATACTGCACCCCACAACATTACTTTTATGTTGGTTGTTATTTGGGCTGCTGAAGGCATGATTTAAAGCAGTTTTGGTGAATTAGAAACAAAAAAAGTTTTTTTGCAAAAAAGTATGGTGCTAAGTGTTACTAGCTTCATGTTTTCATCCAAATACTGTATTGCTTGTAGCTTCCACATACTGCACCCCACAACATTACTTTTATGTTGGTTGTTATTTGGGCTGCTGAAGGCATGATTTAAAGCAGGTTTGGTGAATTAGAAACAAAAAAAGTTTTTTTGCAAAAGAGTATGGTGCTAGGTGTAACTAGCTTCATGTTTTCATCCAAATACTGTATTGCTTGTAGCTTCCACATACTGCATCCCACAACATTACTTTTATGTTGGTTGTTATTTGGGCTGCTGAAGGCATGATTTAAAGCAGTTTTGGTGAATAAGAAACAAAAAAAGTTTTTTTGCAAAAAAGTATGGTGCTAGGTGTAGATAGCTTCATCATTTGAAAAGTAGATAGCTTCATGTTTTCATCCAAATACTGTATTGCTTGTAGCTTCCACATACTGCACCCCACAACATTCCTTTTATGTTGGTTGTTATTTGGGCTGCTAAAGGCATGATTTAAAGCAGTTTTGGTGAATTAGAAACAAAAAAAGTTTTTTTGCAAAAAAGTATGGTGCTAGGTGTAGATAGCTTCATGTTTTCATCCAAATACTGTATTGCTTGTAGCTTCCACATACTGCATCCCACAACATTACTTTTATGTTGGTTGTTATTTGGGCTGCTGAAGGCATGATTTAAAGCAGTTTTGGTGAATTAGAAACAAAAAAAGTTTTTTTGCAAAATAGTATGGTGCTAGGTGTAGATAGCTTCATCATTTGAAAAGTAGATAGCTTCATGTTTTCATCCAAATACTGTATTGCTTGTAGCTTCCACATACTGCATCCCACAACATTACTTTTATGTTGGTTGTTATTTGGGCTGCTGAAGGCATGATTTAAAGCAGTTTTGGTGAATTAGAAACAAAAAAAGTTTTTTTGCAAAAGAGTATGGTGCTAGGTGTAACTAGCTTCATGTTTTCATCCAAATACTGTATTGCTTGTAGCTTCCACATACTGCACCCCACAACATTACTTTTATGTTGGTTGTTATTTGGGCTGCTGAAGGCATGATTTAAAGCAGTTTTGGTGAATTAGAAACAAAAAAAGTTTTTTTGCAAAAAAGTATGGTGCTAGGTGTAGATAGCTTCATGTTTTCATCCAAATACTGTATTGCTTGTAGCTTCCACATACTGCATCCCACAACATTACTTTTATGTTGGTTGTTATTTGGGCTGCTGAAGGCATGATTTAAAGCAGTTTTGGTGAATAAGAAACAAATAAAGTTTTTTTGCAAAAAAGTATGGTGCTAGGTGTAGATAGCTTCATGTTTTCATCCAAATACTGTATTGCGTGTAGCTTCCACATACTGCACCCCACAACATTACTTTTATGTTGGTTGTTATTTGGGCTGCTGAAGGCATGATTTAAAGCAGTTTTGGTGAATTAGAAACAAAAAAAGTTTTTTTTGCAAAAAAGTATGGTGCTAAGTGTAACTAGCTTCATGTTTTCATCCAAATACTGTATTGCTTGTAGCTTCCACATACTGCACCCCACAACATTGCTTTAAATCATGCCTTTAGCAGCCCAAATAACAACCAACATTAAAGTAGTTTTGGTGAATTAGAAACAAAAAAACTTTTTTTGCAAAAAAGTATGGTGCTAAGTGTAACTAGCTTCATGTTTTCATCCAAATACTGTATTGCTTGTAGCTTCCACATACTGCACCCCACAACATTACTTTTATGTTGGTTGTTATTTGGGCTGCTGAAGGCATGATTTAAAGCAGTTTTGGTGCATTAGAAACAAAAAAAAGTTTTTTTGCAAAAAAGTATGGTGCTAAGTGTAACTAGCTTCATGTTTTCATCCAAATACTGTATTGCTTGTAGCTTCCACATACTGCACCCCACAACATTACTTTTATGTTGGTTGTTATTTGGGCTGCTGAAGGCATGATTTAA
The DNA here is from genome assembly GCF_027358695.1 of Spea bombifrons. Taxonomy (NCBI): domain Eukaryota; kingdom Metazoa; phylum Chordata; class Amphibia; order Anura; family Pelobatidae; genus Spea; species Spea bombifrons. The sequence goes on from NC_071087.1 coordinate 71,459,847, forward strand.
AGCAGTTTTGGTGAATTAGAAACAAAAAAAGTTTTTTTGCAAAAAAGTATGGTGCTAGGTGTAGATAGCTTCATGTTTTCATCCAAATACTGTATTGCTTGTAGCTTGTACATACTGCATCCCACAACATTACTTTTATGTTGGTTGTTATTTGGGCTGCTGAAGGCATGATTTAAAGCAGTTTTGGTGAATAAGAAACAAAAAAAGTTTTTTTGCAAAAAAGTATGGTGCTAGGTGTAGATAGCTTCATCATTTGAAAAGTAGATAGCTTCATGTTTTCATCCAAATACTGTATTGCTTGTAGCTTCCACATACTGCACCCCACAACATTACTTTAATGTTGGTTGTTATTTGGGCTGCTAAAGGCATGATTTAAAGCAGTTTTGGTGAATTAGAAACCAAAAAAGTTTTTTTGCAAAAAAGTATGGTGCTAAGTGTAACTAGCTTCATGTTTTCATCGAAATACTGTATTGCTTGTAGCTTCCACATACTGCACCCCACAACATTACTTTTATGTTGGTTGTTATTTGGGCTGCTGAAGGCATGATTTAAAGCAGTTTTGGTGAATTAGAAACAAAAAAAAGTTTTTTTGCAAAAAAGTATGGTGCTAAGTGTAACTAGCTTCATGTTTTCATCCAAATACTGTATTGCGTGTAGCTTCCACATACTGCATCCCACAACATTAATTTTATGTTGGTTGTTATTTGGGCTGCTGAAGGCATGATTTAAAGCAGTTTTGGTGAATTAGAAACAAAAAAAGTTTTTTTGCAAAAAAGTATGGTGCTAAGTGTAACTAGCTTCATGTTTTCATCCAAATACTGTATTGCTTGTAGCTTCCACATACTGCACCCCACAACATTACTTTTATGTTGGTTGTTATTTGGGCTGCTGAAGGCATGATTTAAAGCAGTTTTGGTAAATTAGAAACAAAAAAAGTTTTTTTGCAAAAAAGTATGGTGCTAAGTGTAACTAGCTTCATGTTTTCATCCAAATACTGTATTGCTTGTAGCTTCCACATACTGCACCCCACAACATTACTTTTATGTTGGTTGTTATTTGGGCTGCTGAAGGCATGATTTAAAGCAGTTTTGGTGAATTAGAAACAAAAAAAGTTTTTTTGCAAAAAAGTATGGTGCTAGGTGTAGATAGCTTCATCATTTGAAAAGTAGATAGCTTCATGTTTTCATCCAAATACTGTATTGCTTGTAGCTTCCACATACTGCATCCCACAACATTACTTTTATGTTGGTTGTTATTTGGGCTGCTGAAGGCATGATTTAAAGCAGTTTTGGTGAATAAGAAACAAATAAAGTTTTTTTGCAAAAAAGTATGGTGCTAGGTGTAGATAGCTTCATGTTTTCATCCAAAGTATTGCGTGTAGCTTCCACATACTGCACCCCACAACATTACTTTTATGTTGGTTGTTATTTGGGCTGCTAAAGGCATGATTTAAAGCAGTTTTGGTGAATTAGAAACAAAAAAAGTTTTTTTTGCAAAAAAGTATGGTGCTAAGTGTAACTAGCTTCATGTTTTCATCCAAATACTGTATTGCTTGTAGCTTCCACATACTGCACCCCACAACATTACTTTTATGTTGGTTGTTATTTGGGCTGCTGAAGGCATGATTTAAAGCAGTTTTGGTGAATTAGAAACAAAAAAAGTTTTTTTGCAAAAAAGTATGGTGCTAGGTGTAGATAGCTTCATGTTTTCATCCAAATACTGTATTGCTTGTAGCTTCCACATACTGCATCCCACAACATTACTTTTATGTTGGTTGTTATTTGGGCAGCTGAAGGCATGATTTAAAGCAGTTTTGGTGAATTAGAAACAAAAAAAGTTTTTTTGCAAAAAAGTATGGTGCTAGGTGTAGATAGCTTCATCATTTGAAAAGTAGATAGCTTCATGTTTTCATCCAAATACTGTATTGCTTGTAGCTTCCACATACTGCACTCCACAACATTACTTTAATGTTGGTTGTTATTTGGGCAGCTGAAGGCATGATTTAAAGCAGTTTTGGTGAATTAGAAACAAAAAAAGTTTTTTGGCAAAAAAGTATGGTGCTATGTGTAGATAGCTTCATGTTTTCAGCCAAATACTGTATTGCGTGTAGCTTCCACATACTGCACCCCACAACATTACTTTTATGTTGGTTGTTATTTGGGCTGCTGAAGGCATGATTTAAAGCAGTTTTGGTGAATTAGAAACAAAAAAAGTTTTTTTGCAAAAAAGTATGGTGCTAGGTGTAGATAGCTTCATCATTTGAAAAGTAGATAGCTTCATGTTTTCATCCAAATACTGTATTGCTTGTAGCTTCCACATACTGCATCCCACAACATTACTTTTATGTTGGTTGTTATTTGGGCTGCTGAAGGCATGATTTAAAGCAGTTTTAGTGAATAAGAAACAAATAAAGTTTTTTTGCAAAAAAGTATGGTGCTAGGTGGAGATAGCTTCATGTTTTCATCCAAAGTATTGCGTGTAGCTTCCACATACTGCACCCCACAACATTACTTTTATGTTGGTTGTTATTTGGGTTGCTGAAGGCATGATTTAAAGCAGTTTTGGTGAATTAGAAACAAAAAAAGTTTTTTTGCAAAAAAGTATGGTGCTAGGTGTTACTAGCTTCATGTTTTCATCCAAATACTGTATTGCTTGTAGCTTCCACATACTGCACCCCACAACATTACTTTTATGTTGGTTGTTATTTGGGCTGCTGAAGGCATGATTTAAAGCAGTTTTGGTGAATTAGAAACAAAAAAAGTTTTTTGGCAAAAAAGTATGGTGCTAAGTGTTACTAGCTTCATGTTTTCATCCAAATACTGTATTGCTTGTAGCTTCCACATACTGCACCCCACAACATTACTTTAATGTTGGTTGTTATTTGGGTAGCTAAAGGCATGATTTAAAGCAGTTTTGGTGAATTAGAAACAAAAAAAGTTTTTTTGCAAAAAAGTATGGTGCTAAGTGTAACTAGCTTCATGTTTTCATCCAAATACTGTATTGCTTGTACCTTCCACATACTGCACCCCACAACATTACTTTTATGTTGGTTGTTATTTGGGCTGCTGAAGGCATGATTTAAAGCAGTTTTGGTGAATTAGAAACAAAAAAAGTTTTTTTGCAAAAAAGTATGGTGCTAGGTGTAGATAGCTTCATGTTTTCATCCAAATACTGTATTGCGTGTAGCTTCCACATACTGCACCCCACAACATTACTTTTATGTTGGTTGTTATTTGGGCTGCTGAAGGCATGATTTAAAGCAGTTTTTGTGAATAAGAAACAAATAAAGTTTTTTTGCAAAAAAGTATGGTGCTAGGTGTAGATAGCTTCATGTTTTCATCCAAATACTGTATTGCGTGTAGCTTCCACATACTGCACCCCACAACATTACTTTTATGTTGGTTGTTATTTGGGCTGCTGAAGGCATGATTTAAAGCAGTTTTTGTGAATTAGAAACAAAAAAAGTTTTTTTGCAAAAAAGTATGGTGCTAGGTGTAGATAGCTTCATGTTTTCATCCAAATACTGTATTGCTTGTAGCTTCCACATACTGCACCCCACAACATTACTTTAATGTTGGTTGTTATTTTGGCTGCTAAAGGCATGATTTAAAGCAGTTTTGGTGAATTAGCAACAAAAAAAGTTTTTTTGCAAAAAAGTATGGTGCTAAGTGTAACTAGCTTCATGTTTTCATCCAAATACTGTATTGCTTGTAGCTTCCACATACTGCACCCCACAACATTACTTTTATGTTGGTTGTTATTTGGGCTGCTGAAGGCATGATTTAAAGCAGTTTTGGTGAATTAGAAACAAAAAAAGTTTTTTTGCAAAAAAGTATGGTGCTAAGTGTTACTAGCTTCATGTTTTCATCCAAATACTGTATTGCTTGTAGCTTCCACATACTGCACCCCACAACATTACTTTTATGTTGGTTGTTATTTGGGCTGCTGAAGGCATGATTTAAAGCAGGTTTGGTGAATTAGAAACAAAAAAAGTTTTTTTGCAAAAGAGTATGGTGCTAGGTGTAACTAGCTTCATGTTTTCATCCAAATACTGTATTGCTTGTAGCTTCCACATACTGCATCCCACAACATTACTTTTATGTTGGTTGTTATTTGGGCTGCTGAAGGCATGATTTAAAGCAGTTTTGGTGAATAAGAAACAAAAAAAGTTTTTTTGCAAAAAAGTATGGTGCTAGGTGTAGATAGCTTCATCATTTGAAAAGTAGATAGCTTCATGTTTTCATCCAAATACTGTATTGCTTGTAGCTTCCACATACTGCACCCCACAACATTCCTTTTATGTTGGTTGTTATTTGGGCTGCTAAAGGCATGATTTAAAGCAGTTTTGGTGAATTAGAAACAAAAAAAGTTTTTTTGCAAAAAAAGTATGGTGCTAGGTGTAGATAGCTTCATGTTTTCATCCAAATACTGTATTGCTTGTAGCTTCCACATACTGCATCCCACAACATTACTTTTATGTTGGTTGTTATTTGGGCTGCTGAAGGCATGATTTAAAGCAGTTTTGGTGAATTAGAAACAAAAAAAGTTTTTTTGCAAAAAAGTATGGTGCTAGGTGTAACTAGCTTCATGTTTTCATCCAAATACTGTATTGCTTGTAGCTTCCACATACTGCACCCCACAACATTACTTTTATGTTGGTTGTTATTTGGGCTGCTGAAGGCATGATTTAAAGCAGTTTTGGTGAATTAGAAACAAAAAAAGTTTTTTTGCAAAAAAGTATGGTGCTAGGTGTAGATAGCTTCATGTTTTCATCCAAATACTGTATTGCGTGTAGCTTCCACATACTGCATCCCAAAACATTACTTTTATGTTGGTTGTTATTTGGGCTGCTGAAGGCATGATTTAAAGCAGTTTTGGTGAATTAGAAACAAAAAAAGTTTTTTTGCAAAAAAGTATGGTGCTAGGTGTAGATAGCTTCATCATTTGAAAAGTAGATAGCTTCATGTTTTCATCCAATTACTGTATTGCTTGTAGCTTCCACATACTGCACCCCACAACATTACTTTTATGTTGGTTGTTATTTGGGCTGCTGAAGGCATGATTTAAAGCAGTTTTGGTGAATTAGAAACAAAAAAAGTTTTTTTGCAAAAAAGTATGGTGCTAGGTGTAGATAGCTTCATGTTTTCATCCAAATACTGTATTGCTTGTAGCTTCCACATACTGCACCCCACAACATTACTTTTATGTTGGTTGTTATTTGGGCAGCTAAAGGCATGATTTAAAGCAGTTTTGGTGAATTAGAAACAAAAAAAGTTTTTTTGCAAAAAAGTATGGTGCTAAGTGTTACTAGCTTCATGTTTTCATCCAAATACTGTATTGCTTGTAGCTTCCACATACTGCACCCCACAACATTACTTTAATGTTGGTTGTTATTTGGGCAGCTAAAGGCATGATTTAAAGCAGTTTTGGTGAATTAGAAACAAAAAAAGTTTTTTTGCAAAAAAGTATGGTGCTAAGTGTAACTAGCTTCATGTTTTCATCCAAATACTGTATTGCTTGTACCTTCCACATACTGCACCCCACAACATTACTTTTATGTTGGTTGTTATTTGGGCTGCTGAAGGCATGATTTAAAGCAGTTTTGGTGAATTAGAAACAAAAAAAGTTTTTTTGCTAAAAAGTATGGTGCTAAGTGTTACTAGCTTCATGTTTTCATCCAAATACTGTATTGCTTGTAGCTTCCACATACTGCACCCCACAACATTACTTTTATGTTGGTTGTTATTTGGGCTGCTGAAGGCATGATTTAAAGCAGTTTTGGTGAATTAGAAACAAAAAAAGTTTTTTTGCAAAAAAGTATGGTGCTAGGTGTAGATAGCTTCATCATTTGAAAAGTAGATAGCTTCATGTTTTCATCCAAATACTGTATTGCTTGTAGCTTCCACATACTGCATCCCACAACATTACTTTTATGTTGGTTGTTATTTGGGCTGCTGAAGGCATGATTTAAAGCAGTTTTAGTGAATAAGAAACAAATAAAGTTTTTTTGCAAAAAAGTATGGTGCTAGGTGTAGATAGCTTCATGTTTTCATCCAAAGTATTGCGTGTAGCTTCCACATACTGCACCCCACAACATTACTTTTATGTTGGTTGTTATTTGGGCTGCTGAAGGCATGATTTAAAGCAGTTTTTGTGAATTAGAAACAAAAAAAGTTTTTTTGCAAAAAAGTATGGTGCTAGGTGTAGATAGCTTCATCATTTGAAAAGTAGATAGCTTCATGTTTTCATCCAAATACTGTATTGCTTGTAGCTTCCACATACTGCACCCCACAACATTACTTTAATGTTGGTTGTTATTTTGGCTGCTAAAGGCATGATTTAAAGCAGTTTTGGTGAATTAGCAACAAAAAAAGTTTTTTTCCAAAAAAGTATGGTGCTAAGTGTAACTAGCTTCATGTTTTCATCCAAATACTGTATTGCGTGTAGCTTCCACATACTGCATCCCAAAACATTACTTTTATGTTGGTTGTTATTTGGGCTGCTGAAGGCATGATTTAAAGCAGTTTTGGTGAATTAGAAACAAAAAAAGTTTTTTTGCAAAAAAGTATGGTGCTAAGTGTAACTAGCTTCATGTTTTCATCCAAATACTGTATTGCTTGTAGCTTCCACATACTGCACCCCACAACATTACTTTTATGTTGGTTGTTATTTGGGCTGCTGAAGGCATGATTTAAAGCAGTTTTGGTGAATTAGAAACAAAAAAAGTTTTTTTGCAAAAAAGTATGGTGCTAAGTGTAACTAGCTTCATGTTTTCATCCAAATACTGTATTGTTTGTAGCTTCCACATACTGCACCCCACAACATTACTTTTATGTTGGTTGTTATTTGGGCTGCTGAAGGCATGATTTAAAGCAGTTTTGGTGAATTAGAAACAAAAAAAGTTTTTTTGCAAAATAGTATGGTGCTAGGTGTAGATAGCTTCATCATTTGAAAAGTAGATAGCTTCATGTTTTCATCCAAATACTGTATTGCTTGTAGCTTCCACATACTGCATCCCACAACATTACTTTTATGTTGGTTGTTATTTGGGCTGCTGAAGGCATGATTTAAAGCAGTTTTGGTGAATTAGAAACAAAAAAAGTTTTTTTGCAAAAGAGTATGGTGCTAGGTGTAACTAGCTTCATGTTTTCATCCAAATACTGTATTGCTTGTAGCTTCCACATACTGCACCCCACAACATTACTTTTATGTTGGTTGTTATTTGGGCTGCTGAAGGCATGATTTAAAGCAGTTTTGGTGAATTAGAAACAAAAAAAGTTTTTTTGCAAAAAAGTATGGTGCTAGGTGTAGATAGCTTCATGTTTTCATCCAAATACTGTATTGCTTGTAGCTTCCACATACTGCATCCCACAACATTACTTTTATGTTGGTTGTTATTTGGGCTGCTGAAGGCATGATTTAAAGCAGTTTTGGTGAATAAGAAACAAATAAAGTTTTTTTGCAAAAAAGTATGGTGCTAGGTGTAGATAGCTTCATGTTTTCATCCAAATACTGTATTGCGTGTAGCTTCCACATACTGCACCCCACAACATTACTTTTATGTTGGTTGTTATTTGGGCTGCTGAAGGCATGATTTAAAGCAGTTTTGGTGAATTAGAAACAAAAAAAGTTTTTTTTGCAAAAAAGTATGGTGCTAAGTGTAACTAGCTTCATGTTTTCATCCAAATACTGTATTGCTTGTAGCTTCCACATACTGCACCCCACAACATTGCTTTAAATCATGCCTTTAGCAGCCCAAATAACAACCAACATTAAAGTAGTTTTGGTGAATTAGAAACAAAAAAACTTTTTTTGCAAAAAAGTATGGTGCTAAGTGTAACTAGCTTCATGTTTTCATCCAAATACTGTATTGCTTGTAGCTTCCACATACTGCACCCCACAACATTACTTTTATGTTGGTTGTTATTTGGGCTGCTGAAGGCATGATTTAAAGCAGTTTTGGTGCATTAGAAACAAAAAAAAGTTTTTTTGCAAAAAAGTATGGTGCTAAGTGTAACTAGCTTCATGTTTTCATCCAAATACTGTATTGCTTGTAGCTTCCACATACTGCACCCCACAACATTACTTTTATGTTGGTTGTTATTTGGGCTGCTGAAGGCATGATTTAAAGCAGTTTTGGTGAATTAGAAACAAAAAAAGTTTTTTTGCAAAAAAGTATGGTGCTAGGTGTAGATAGCTTCATGTTTTCATCCAAATACTGTATTGCTTGTAGCTTCCACATACTGCACCCCACAACATTACTTTTATGTTGGTTGTTATTTGGGCAGCTAAAGGCATGATTTAACCCCTTCGCGACCTTTGCCGGTTCAGGACCGTCATGACAAGAAGGTCACTAAATGACCTTTGACGGTCCTGAACCGTCAAAAAGTTAAATAAGCTTAGAAAGTGATCAAGGATCACTTTCTTCGCTTAAACGGCCTTGCTGCAATGCCTCGACGTCGAGGCATTCAGCAAGGCCGAGATCGGCATCGGGGGCCATGTCTGGCCCCTCCCCGGGGCGTCAACAGCCGCCATACATTGTATGGCGGCGGACGCCCGTTTTGAAAGCGTTTAGGAGGCGATCAACGATCGCCTCCTAAACTTAAATGGTGTCGCTGGAATGCCTCGATCAGGAGGCATCCAGCGACACCAAACACTTACCTTTAGGTGGGCTGTGACCGCTCCGGAGAGCGGTCACAGCCGCCGCTGCCGGTGATCTTCGCCATCAAGTAAGATGGCGGCGGCCGGGAAATAAAACAAGAGAGACGAAAAAGTTCGCTAGAGGGTCTCCAGACCCTCTAGAGAACTGGCTCCACTTGCTGGTTGAATACAGGTACTGCATTCAACCATGCAAGTCAATGGAGCCCAGCTTTCTAATCACTATGTGATTAGTAAAATATTAAAAAAATAAAAATAAAAATGGAAAAAAAAAAAAAAAAAATGTGCTAACATTTAAAAATAATTATGCAGTGATGTCACTAGATGAACCATCCAGTACCAGCAAAATGTGTAAAAAAAAATATAAAAAAAGTATTAAAAAAATAAAAAAAAATAAAAAAATAAAGTTTATTATTTTGAGCAAGTGCTAAAATTTCTCAAAAATCTCAAAGAGTTAAAATAAAAGCACTTCAAATACCCAAGGGGTGTCTAATATATAAAAAAAATGGCTGATGGGGTAAATTGGAGTGGCCTAGCTCACAGATAGGGCATAGGTACAGACTGACCAAAATGGAGAAAAAAAGCGCACTTCCCAAATGTGGCATTTTAAATCTGAAACAACCCGACAAACCCATGCATGTTGGGTATCACTGCACTCAGGAGATGTTCCTGAACACATATTGGGGGGTTGTTTGACAGTGACATATACCAGAACCTGTATATCTATAACTAAAGTACAATTTGTGTGAAAAAAATTACTATTACAAAGTTTGACAAAGTGTAGTTCTATAATTGGTGCATGGAAAGGGTTAAAATAACAGCATTCGGAATACCCTGGGGTGTCTAGTTTTCCATAATATATGGTTTGAATGGGTTAAATTTAGTTAACCGGCTTCAAAGATATTCCAAAGAGGAGATGGAGGCAGAATGACCAAATGACCACCTGAATTACGCATGCCCCAAAAGTAGCCTTTTACCAGCCAAACAATCTGACAAACCCATGCATGTGGGGTATCGCTGTACTCAGGAGATGTTCCTGAACACACATTGGGGTGTTGTTAGACAGTGGCATATACCAGAACCTGTATATCTATAACTAAAGTACAATTTGTGTGGAAAAAAAATTAAAAAAAATTACTATTACAAAGTTTGACAAAGTGTAGTTGTATAATTGGTGCATGGAAAGGGTTAAAATTACAGCATTTGGAATACCCTGGGGTGTCTAGTTTTCAAAAATATATGGTTTGAATGGGTTAAATTGAGTTAACCAGCTTCAAAGATGTTCCAAAGAGGAGATGGAGGCAGACTGACCAGATTTGTTAAAAAAGATTTGGAAATCATAAAACGCTGCTTGTACTTATTGCCCTATAACGTACAAAAAACAGCAAAAAAACATAAAAACATTGGGTATCTCTAAACTCAGGACAAGTAGTAGAATCTATTTAGCTAGTTTTTTTACTTGCTTTTTTAGGTGAGTAAAATATTTTTCAAATAAAAGTCATAAAATGTCTTTTTTTTCAATTTTTCACCATGTTTTTTTTATTTTTTTTATAGTAAATAAGATGATACGATCAAAATAATGGTATCTGAAGAAAGCCCATCTTGTCCTGAAAAAAACAATATATAACTTATGTGGGTACACTAAATGGGTGAGGAGAAAATTACACCTGAACACAACCACCACAAAAGTGTCAAAACAGCCTCGGTCCCACAGGGTAGAAAACGAAAAATGAGCCCGGTCCTTAAGGGGTTAAAGCAGTTTTGGTGAATTAGAAACAAAAAAAGTTTTTTTGCAAAAAAGTATGGTGCTAAGTGTTGCTAGCTTCATGTTTTCATCCAAATACTGTATTGCTTGTAGCTTCCACATACTGCACCCCACAACATTACTTTAATGTTGGTTGTTATTTGGGCAGCTAAAGGCATGATTTAAAGCAGTTTTGGTGAATTAGAAACAAAAAAAGTTTTTTTGCAAAAAAGTATGGTGCTAAGTGTAACTAGCTTCATGTTTTCATCCAAATACTGTATTGCTTGTACCTTCCACATACTGCACCCCACAACATTACTTTTATGTTGGTTGTTATTTGGGCTGCTGAAGGCATGATTTAAAGCAGTTTTGGTGAATTAGAAACAAAAAAAGTTTTTTTGCTAAAAAGTATGGTGCTAAGTGTTACTAGCTTCATGTTTTCATCCAAATACTGTATTGCTTGTAGCTTCCACATACTGCACCCCACAACATTACTTTTATGTTGGTTGTTATTTGGGCTGCTGAAGGCATGATTTAAAGCAGTTTTGGTGAATTAGAAACAAAAAAAGTTTTTTTGCAAAAAAGTATGGTGCTAGGTGTAGATAGCTTCATCATTTGAAAAGTAGATAGCTTCATGTTTTCATCCAAATACTGTATTGCTTGTAGCTTCCACATACTGCATCCCACAACATTACTTTTATGTTGGTTGTTATTTGGGCTGCTGAAGGCATGATTTAAAGCAGTTTTAGTGAATAAGAAACAAATAAAGTTTTTTTGCAAAAAAGTATGGTGCTAGGTGTAGATAGCTTCATGTTTTCATCCAAAGTATTGCGTGTAGCTTCCACATACTGCACCCCACAACATTACTTTTATGTTGGTTGTTATTTGGGCTGCTGAAGGCATGATTTAAAGCAGTTTTTGTGAATTAGAAACAAAAAAAGTTTTTTTGCAAAAAAGTATGGTGCTAGGTGTAGATAGCTTCATCATTTGAAAAGTAGATAGCTTCATGTTTTCATCCAAATACTGTATTGCTTGTAGCTTCCACATACTGCACCCCACAACATTACTTTAATGTTGGTTGTTATTTTGGCTGCTAAAGGCATGATTTAAAGCAGTTTTGGTGAATTAGCAACAAAAAAAGTTTTTTTCCAAAAAAGTATGGTGCTAAGTGTAACTAGCTTCATGTTTTCATCCAAATACTGTATTGCGTGTAGCTTCCACATACTGCATCCCAAAACATTACTTTTATGTTGGTTGTTATTTGGGCTGCTGAAGGCATGATTTAAAGCAGTTTTGGTGAATTAGAAACAAAAAAAGTTTTTTTGCAAAAAAGTATGGTGCTAAGTGTAACTAGCTTCATGTTTTCATCCAAATACTGTATTGCTTGTAGCTTCCACATACTGCACCCCACAACATTACTTTTATGTTGGTTGTTATTTGGGCTGCTGAAGGCATGATTTAAAGCAGTTTTGGTGAATTAGAAACAAAAAAAGTTTTTTTGCAAAAAAGTATGGTGCTAAGTGTAACTAGCTTCATGTTTTCATCCAAATACTGTATTGTTTGTAGCTTCCACATACTGCACCCCACAACATTACTTTTATGTTGGTTGTTATTTGGGCTGCTGAAGGCATGATTTAAAGCAGTTTTGGTGAATTAGAAACAAAAAAAGTTTTTTTGCAAAATAGTATGGTGCTAGGTGTAGATAGCTTCATCATTTGAAAAGTAGATAGCTTCATGTTTTCATCCAAATACTGTATTGCTTGTAGCTTCCACATACTGCATCCCACAACATTACTTTTATGTTGGTTGTTATTTGGGCTGCTGAAGGCATGATTTAAAGCAGTTTTGGTGAATTAGAAACAAAAAAAGTTTTTTTGCAAAAGAGTATGGTGCTAGGTGTAACTAGCTTCATGTTTTCATCCAAATACTGTATTGCTTGTAGCTTCCACATACTGCACCCCACAACATTACTTTTATGTTGGTTGTTATTTGGGCTGCTGAAGGCATGATTTAAAGCAGTTTTGGTGAATTAGAAACAAAAAAAGTTTTTTTGCAAAAAAGTATGGTGCTAGGTGTAGATAGCTTCATGTTTTCATCCAAATACTGTATTGCTTGTAGCTTCCACATACTGCATCCCACAACATTACTTTTATGTTGGTTGTTATTTGGGCTGCTGAAGGCATGATTTAAAGCAGTTTTGGTGAATAAGAAACAAATAAAGTTTTTTTGCAAAAAAGTATGGTGCTAGGTGTAGATAGCTTCATGTTTTCATCCAAATACTGTATTGCGTGTAGCTTCCACATACTGCACCCCACAACATTACTTTTATGTTGGTTGTTATTTGGGCTGCTGAAGGCATGATTTAAAGCAGTTTTGGTGAATTAGAAACAAAAAAAGTTTTTTTTGCAAAAAAGTATGGTGCTAAGTGTAACTAGCTTCATGTTTTCATCCAAATACTGTATTGCTTGTAGCTTCCACATACTGCACCCCACAACATTGCTTTAAATCATGCCTTTAGCAGCCCAAATAACAACCAACATTAAAGTAGTTTTGGTGAATTAGAAACAAAAAAACTTTTTTTGCAAAAAAGTATGGTGCTAAGTGTAACTAGCTTCATGTTTTCATCCAAATACTGTATTGCTTGTAGCTTCCACATACTGCACCCCACAACATTACTTTTATGTTGGTTGTTATTTGGGCTGCTGAAGGCATGATTTAAAGCAGTTTTGGTGCATTAGAAACAAAAAAAAGTTTTTTTGCAAAAAAGTATGGTGCTAAGTGTAACTAGCTTCATGTTTTCATCCAAATACTGTATTGCTTGTAGCTTCCACATACTGCACCCCACAACATTACTTTTATGTTGGTTGTTATTTGGGCTGCTGAAGGCATGATTTAAAGCAGTTTTGGTGAATTAGAAACAAAAAAAGTTTTTTTGCAAAAAAGTATGGTGCTAGGTGTAGATAGCTTCATGTTTTCATCCAAATACTGTATTGCTTGTAGCTTGTACATACTGCATCCCACAACATTACTTTTATGTTGGTTGTTATTTGGGCTGCTGAAGGCATGATTTAAAGCAGTTTTGGTGAATAAGAAACAAAAAAAGTTTTTTTGCAAAAAAGTATGGTGCTAGGTGTAGATAGCTTCATCATTTGAAAAGTAGATAGCTTCATGTTTTCATCCAAATACTGTATTGCTTGTAGCTTCCACATACTGCACCCCACAACATTACTTTTATGTTGGTTGTTATTTGGGCTGCTAAAGGCATGATTTAAAGCAGTTTTGGTGAATTAGAAACCAAAAAAGTTTTTTTGCAAAAAAGTATGGTGCTAAGTGTAACTAGCTTCATGTTTTCATCGAAATACTGTATTGCTTGTAGCTTCCACATACTGCACCCCACAACATTACTTTTATGTTGGTTGTTATTTGGGCTGCTGAAGGCATGATTTAAAGCAGTTTTGGTGAATTAGAAACAAAAAAAAGTTTTTTTGCAAAAAAGTATGGTGCTAAGTGTAACTAGCTTCATGTTTTCATCCAAATACTGTATTGCGTGTAGCTTCCACATACTGCATCCCACAACATTAATTTTATGTTGGTTGTTATTTGGGCTGCTGAAGGCATGATTTAAAGCAGTTTTGGTGAATTAGAAACAAAAAAAGTTTTTTTGCAAAAAAGTATGGTGCTAAGTGTAACTAGCTTCATGTTTTCATCCAAATACTGTATTGCTTGTAGCTTCCACATACTGCACCCCACAACATTACTTTTATGTTGGTTGTTATTTGGGCTGCTGAAGGCATGATTTAAAGCAGTTTTGGTAAATTAGAAACAAAAAAAGTTTTTTTGCAAAAAAGTATGGTGCTAAGTGTAACTAGCTTCATGTTTTCATCCAAATACTGTATTGCTTGTAGCTTCCACATACTGCACCCCACAACATTACTTTTATGTTGGTTGTTATTTGGGCTGCTGAAGGCATGATTTAAAGCAGTTTTGGTGAATTAGAAACAAAAAAAGTTTTTTTGCAAAAAAGTATGGTGCTAGGTGTAGATAGCTTCATCATTTGAAAAGTAGATAGCTTCATGTTTTCATCCAAATACTGTATTGCTTGTAGCTTCCACATACTGCATCCCACAACATTACTTTTATGTTGGTTGTTATTTGGGCTGCTGAAGGCATGATTTAAAGCAGTTTTGGTGAATAAGAAACAAATAAAGTTTTTTTGCAAAAAAGTATGGTGCTAGGTGTAGATAGCTTCATGTTTTCATCCAAAGTATTGCGTGTAGCTTCCACATACTGCACCCCACAACATTACTTTTATGTTGGTTGTTATTTGGGCTGCTAAAGGCATGATTTAAAGCAGTTTTGGTGAATTAGAAACAAAAAAAGTTTTTTTTGCAAAAAAGTATGGTGCTAAGTGTAACTAGCTTCATGTTTTCATCCAAATACTGTATTGCTTGTAGCTTCCACATACTGCACCCCACAACATTACTTTTATGTTGGTTGTTATTTGGGCTGCTGAAGGCATGATTTAAAGCAGTTTTGGTGAATTAGAAACAAAAAAAGTTTTTTTGCAAAAAATTATGGTGCTAGGTGTAGATAGCTTCATGTTTTCATCCAAATACTGTATTGCTTGTAGCTTCCACATACTGCATCCCACAACATTACTTTTATGTTGGTTGTTATTTGGGCAGCTGAAGGCATGATTTAAAGCAGTTTTGGTGAATTAGAAACAAAAAAAGTTTTTTTGCAAAAAAGTATGGTGCTAGGTGTAGATAGCTTCATCATTTGAAAAGTAGATAGCTTCATGTTTTCATCCAAATACTGTATTGCTTGTAGCTTCCACATACTGCACTCCACAACATTACTTTAATGTTGGTTGTTATTTGGGCAGCTGAAGGCATGATTTAAAGCAGTTTTGGTGAATTAGAAACAAAAAAAGTTTTTTGGCAAAAAAGTATGGTGCTATGTGTAGATAGCTTCATGTTTTCAGCCAAATACTGTATTGCGTGTAGCTTCCACATACTGCACCCCACAACATTACTTTTATGTTGGTTGTTATTTGGGCTGCTGAAGGCATGATTTAAAGCAGTTTTGGTGAATTAGAAACAAAAAAAGTTTTTTTGCAAAAAAGTATGGTGCTAGGTGTAGATAGCTTCATCATTTGAAAAGTAGATAGCTTCATGTTTTCATCCAAATACTGTATTGCTTGTAGCTTCCACATACTGCATCCCACAACATTACTTTTATGTTGGTTGTTATTTGGGCTGCTGAAGGCATGATTTAAAGCAGTTTTAGTGAATAAGAAACAAATAAAGTTTTTTTGCAAAAAAGTATGGTGCTAGGTGGAGATAGCTTCATGTTTTCATCCAAAGTATTGCGTGTAGCTTCCACATACTGCACCCCACAACATTACTTTTATGTTGGTTGTTATTTGGGCTGCTGAAGGCATGATTTAAAGCAGTTTTGGTGAATTAGAAACAAAAAAAGTTTTTTTGCAAAAAAGTATAGTGCTAGGTGTAGATAGCTTCATCATTTGAAAAGTAGATAGCTTCATGTTTTCATCCAAATACTGTATTGCTTGTAGCTTCCACATACTGCACCCCACAACATTACTTTAATGTTGGTTGTTATTTGGGCTGCTGAAGGCATGATTTAAAGCAGTTTTGGTGAATTAGAAACAAAAAAAGTTTTTTTGCAAAAAACTATGGTGCTAAGTGTAGATAGCTTAATGTTTTCATCCAAATACTGTATTGCGTGTAGCTTCCACATACTGCATCCCAAAACATTACTTTTATGTTGGTTGTTATTTGGGCTGCTGAAGGCATGATTTAAAGCAGTTTTGGTGAATTAGAAACAAAAAAAGTTTTTTTGCAAAAAAGTATGGTGCTAAGTGTTACTAGCTTCATGTTTTCATCCAAATACTGTATTGCTTGTAGCTTCCACATACTGCATCCCAAAACATTACTTTTATGTTGGTTGTTATTTGGGCTGCTGAAGGCATGATTTAAAGCAGTTTTGGTGAATTAGAAACAAAAAAAGTTTTTTTGCAAAAAAGTATGGTGCTAAGTGTAACTAGCTTCATGTTTTCATCCAAATACTGTATTGCTTGTAGCTTCCACATACTGCACCCCACAACATTACTTTTATGTTGGTTGTTATTTGGGCTGCTGAAGGCATGATTTAAAGCAGTTTTGGTGAATTAGAAACAAAAAAAGTTTTTTTGCAAAAAAGTATGGTGCTAGGTGTAGATAGCTTCATCATTTGAAAAGTAGATAGCTTCATGTTTTCATCCAAATACTGTATTGCTTGTAGCTTCCACATACTGCACCCCACAACATTACTTTAATGTTGGTTGTTATTTGGGCAGCTAAAGGCATGATTTAAAGCAGTTTTGGTGAATTAGAAACAAAAAAAGATTTTTTGCAAAAAAGTATGGTGCTAGGTGTGGATAGCTTCATCATTTGAAAAGTAGATAGCTTCATGTTTTCATGCAAATACTGTATTGCTTGTAGCTTCCACATACTGCACCCCACAACATTACTTTAATGTTGGTTGTTATTTTGGCTGCTAAAGGCATGATTTAAAGCAGTTTTGGTGAATTAGCAACAAAAAAAGTTTTTTTGCAAAAAAGTATGGTGCTAAGTGTAACTAGCTTCATGTTTTCATCGAAATACTGTATTGCTTGTAGCTTCCACATACTGCACCCCACAACATTACTTTTATGTTGGTTGTTATTTGGGCTGCTGAATGCATGATTTAAAGCAGTTTTGGTGAATTAGAAACAAAAAAAGTTTTTTTGCAAAAAAGTATGGTGCTAGGTGTAGATAGCTTCATGTTTTCATCCAAATACTGTATTGCGTGTAGCTTCCACATACTGCATCCCAAAACATTACTTTTATGTTGGTTGTTATTTGGGCTGCTGAAGGCATGATTTAAAGCAGTTTTGGTGAATTAGAAACAAAAAAAGTTTTTTTGCAAAAAAGTATGGTGCTAGGTGTAGATAGCTTCATCATTTGAAAAGTAGATAGCTTCATGTTTTCATCCAATTACTGTATTGCTTGTAGCTTCCACATACTGCACCCCACAACATTACTTTTATGTTGGTTGTTATTTGGGCTGCTGAAGGCATGATTTAAAGCAGTTTTGGTGAATAAGAAACAAATAAAGTTTTTTTGCAAAAAAGTATGGTGCTAGGTGTAGATAGCTTCATGTTTTCATCCAAAGTATTGCGTGTAGCTTCCACATACTGCACCCCACAACATTACTTTTATGTTGGTTGTTATTTGGGCTGCTAAAGGCATGATTTAAAGCAGTTTTGGTGAATTAGAAACAAAAAAAGTTTTTTTTGCAAAAAAGTATGGTGCTAAGTGTAACTAGCTTCATGTTTTCATCCAAATACTGTATTGCTTGTAGCTTCCACATACTGCACCCCACAACATTACTTTTATGTTGGTTGTTATTTGGGCTGCTGAAGGCATGATTTAAAGCAGTTTTGGTGAATTAGAAACAAAAAAAGTTTTTTTGCAAAAAAGTATGGTGCTAGGTGTAGATAGCTTCATGTTTTCATCCAAATACTGTATTGCTTGTAGCTTCCACATACTGCATCCCACAACATTACTTTTATGTTGGTTGTTATTTGGGCTGCTGAAGGCATGATTTAAAGCAGTTTTGGTGAATTAGAAACAAAAAAAGTTTTTTTGCAAAAAAGTATGGTGCTAGGTGTAGATAGCTTCATCATTTGAAAAGTAGATAGCTTCATGTTTTCATCCAAATACTGTATTGCTTGTAGCTTCCACATACTGCACTCCACAACATTACTTTAATGTTGGTTGTTATTTGGGCAGCTGAAGGCATGATTTAAAGCAGTTTTGGTGAATAAGAAACAAAAAAAGTTTTTTGGCAAAAAAGTATGGTGCTATGTGTAGATAGCTTCATGTTTTCAGCCAAATACTGTATTGCGTGTAGCTTCCACATACTGCACCCCACAACATTACTTTTATGTTGGTTGTTATTTGGGCTGCTGAAGGCATGATTTAAAGCAGTTTTGGTGAATTAGAAACAAAAAAAGTATTTTTGCAAAAAAGTATGGTGCTAAGTGTTACTAGCTTCATGTTTTCATCCAAATACTGTATTGCTTGTAGCTTCCACATACTGCACCCCACAACATTACTTTTATGTTGGTTGTTATTTGGGCTGCTGAAGGCATGATTTAAAGCAGTTTTGGTGAATTAGAAACAAAAAAAGTTTTTTTGCAAAAAAGTATGGTGCTAGGTGTAGATAGCTTCATCATTTGAAAAGTAGATAGCTTCATGTTTTCATCCAAATACTGTATTGCTTGTAGCTTCCACATACTGCATCCCACAACATTACTTTTATGTTGGTTGTTATTTGGGCTGCTGAAGGCATGATTTAAAGCAGTTTTAGTGAATAAGAAACAAATAAAGTTTTTTTGCAAAAAAGTATGGTGCTAGGTGGAGATAGCTTCATGTTTTCATCCAAAGTATTGCGTGTAGCTTCCACATACTGCACCCCACAACATTACTTTTATGTTGGTTGTTATTTGGGCTGCTGAAGGCATGATTTAAAGCAGTTTTGGTGAATTAGAAACAAAAAAAGTTTTTTTGCAAAAAAGTATAGTGCTAGGTGTAGATAGCTTCATCATTTGAAAAGTAGATAGCTTCATGTTTTCATCCAAATACTGTATTGCTTGTAGCTTCCACATACTGCACCCCACAACATTACTTTAATGTTGGTTGTTATTTGGGCTGCTGAAGGCATGATTTAAAGCAGTTTTGGTGAATTAGAAACAAAAAAAGTTTTTTTGCAAAAAACTATGGTGCTAAGTGTAGATAGCTTAATGTTTTCATCCAAATACTGTATTGCGTGTAGCTTCCACATACTGCATCCCAAAACATTACTTTTATGTTGGTTGTTATTTGGGCTGCTGAAGGCATGATTTAAAGCAGTTTTGGTGAATTAGAAACAAAAAAAGTTTTTTTGCAAAAAAGTATGGTGCTAAGTGTTACTAGCTTCATGTTTTCATCCAAATACTGTATTGCTTGTAGCTTCCACATACTGCATCCCAAAACATTACTTTTATGTTGGTTGTTATTTGGGCTGCTGAAGGCATGATTTAAAGCAGTTTTGGTGAATTAGAAACAAAAAAAGTTTTTTTGCAAAAAAGTATGGTGCTAGGTGTAGATAGCTTCATGTTTTCATCCAAATACTGTATTGCTTGTAGCTTCCACATACTGCATCCCACAACATTACTTTTATGTTGGTTGTTATTTGGGCTGCTGAAGGCATGATTTAAAGCAGTTTTGGTGAATAAGAAACAAAAAAAGTTTTTTTGCAAAAAAGTATGGTGCTAGGTGTAGATAGCTTCATCATTTGAAAAGTAGATAGCTTCATGTTTTCATCCAAATACTGTATTGCTTGTAGCTTCCACATACTGCACCCCACAACATTACTTTAATGTTGGTTGTTATTTGGGCAGCTAAAGGCATGATTTAAAGCAGTTTTGGTGAATTAGAAACAAAAAAAGTTTTTTTGCAAAAAAGTATGGTGCTAATAAGTGTAACTAGCTTCATGTTTTCATCGAAATACTGTATTGCTTGTAGCTTCCACATACTGCACCCCACAACATTACTTTTCTGTTGGTTGTTATTTGGGCTGCTGAAGGCATGATTTAAAGCAGTTTTGGTGAATTAGAAACAAAAAAAAGTTTTTTTGCAAAAAAGTATGGTGCTAAGTGTAACTAGCTTCATGTTTTCATCCAAATACTGTATTGCTTGTAGCTTCCACATACTGCATCCCACAACATTAATTTTATGTTGGTTGTTATTTGGGCTGCTGAAGGCATGATTTAAAGCAGTTTTGGTGAATTAGAAACAAAAAAAGTTTTTTTGCAAAAAAGTATGGTGCTAAGTGTAACTAGCTTCATGTTTTCATCCAAATACTGTATTGCTTGTAGCTTCCACATACTGCACCCCACAACATTACTTTAATGTTGGTTGTTATTTGGGCAGCTAAAGGCATGATTTAAAGCAGTTTTGGTGAATTAGAAACAAAAAAAGATTTTTTGCAAAAAAGTATGGTGCTAGGTGTGGATAGCTTCATCATTTGAAAAGTAGATAGCTTCATGTTTTCATGCAAATACTGTATTGCTTGTAGCTTCCACATACTGCACCCCACAACATTACTTTAATGTTGGTTGTTATTTTGGCTGCTAAAGGCATGATTTAAAGCAGTTTTGGTGAATTAGCAACAAAAAAAGTTTTTTTGCAAAAAAGTATGGTGCTAAGTGTAACTAGCTTCATGTTTTCATCGAAATACTGTATTGCTTGTAGCTTCCACATACTGCACCCCACAACATTACTTTTATGTTGGTTGTTATTTGGGCTGCTGAATGCATGATTTAAAGCAGTTTTGGTGAATTAGAAACAAAAAAAGTTTTTTTGCAAAAAAGTATGGTGCTAGGTGTAGATAGCTTCATGTTTTCATCCAAATACTGTATTGCGTGTAGCTTCCACATACTGCATCCCAAAACATTACTTTTATGTTGGTTGTTATTTGGGCTGCTGAAGGCATGATTTAAAGCAGTTTTGGTGAATTAGAAACAAAAAAAGTTTTTTTGCAAAAAAGTATGGTGCTAGGTGTAGATAGCTTCATCATTTGAAAAGTAGATAGCTTCATGTTTTCATCCAATTACTGTATTGCTTGTAGCTTCCACATACTGCACCCCACAACATTACTTTTATGTTGGTTGTTATTTGGGCTGCTGAAGGCATGATTTAAAGCAGTTTTGGTGAATTAGAAACAAAAAAAGTTTTTTTGCAAAAAAGTATGGTGCTAGGTGTAGATAGCTTCATGTTTTCATCCAAATACTGTATTGCTTGTAGCTTCCACATACTGCATCCCACAACATTACTTTTATGTTGGTTGTTATTTGGGCTGCTGAAGGCATGATTTAAAGCAGTTTTGGTGAATTAGAAACAAAAAAAGTTTTTTTGCAAAAAAGTATGGTGCTAGGTGTAGATAGCTTCATCATTTGAAAAGTAGATAGCTTCATGTTTTCATCCAAATACTGTATTGCTTGTAGCTTCCACATACTGCACCCCACAACATTACTTTAATGTTGGTTGTTATTTGGGCTGCTGAAGGCATGATTTAAAGCAGTTTTGGTGAATTAGAAACAAAAAAAGTTTTTTTGCAAAAAAGTATGGTGCTAAGTGTAACTAGCTTCATGTTTTCATCCAAATACTGTATTGCTTGTAGCTTCCACATACTGCACCCCACAACATTACTTTTATGTTGGTTGTTATTTGGGCTGCTGAAGGCATGATTTAAAGCAGTTTTGGTGAATTAGAAACAAAAAAAGTTTTTTTGCAAAAAAGTATGGTGCTAAGTGTAACTAGCTTCATGTTTTCATCCAAATACTGTATTGCTTGTAGCTTCCACATACTGCACCCCACAACATTACTTTTATGTTGGTTGTTATTTGGGCTGCTGAAGGCATGATTTAAAGCAGTTTTGGTGAATTAGAAACAAAAAAAGTTTTTTTGCAAAAAAGTATGGTGCTAAGTGTAACTAGCTTCATGTTTTCATCCAAATACTGTATTGCTTGTAGCTTCCACATACTGCACCCCACAACATTACTTTTATGTTGGTTGTTATTTGGGCTGCTGAAGGCATGATTTAAAGCAGTTTTGGTGAATTAGAAACAAAAAAAGTTTTTTTGCAAAACAGTATGGTGCTAGGTGTAGATAGCTTCATGTTTTCATCCAAATACTGTATTGCTTGTAGCTTCCACATACTGCATCCCACAACATTACTTTTATGTTGGTTGTTATTTGGGCTGCTGAAGGCATGATTTAAAGTAGTTTTGGTGAATTAGAAACAAAAAAAGTTTTTTTGCAAAAAAGTATGGTGCTAGGTGTAGATAGCTTCATCATTTGAAAAGTAGATAGCTTCATGTTTTCATCCAAATACTGTATTGCTTGTAGCTTCCACATACTGCACCCCACAACATTACTTTTATGTTGGTTGTTATTTGGGCTGCTGAAGGCATGATTTAAAGCAGTTTTGGTGAATTAGAAACAAAAAAAGTTTTTTTGCAAAATAGTATGGTGCTAGGTGTAGATAGCTTCATGTTTTCATCCAAATACTGTATTGCGTGTAGCTTCCACATACTGCATCCCACAACATTACTTTTATGTTGGTTGTTATTTGGGCTGCTGAAGGCATGATTTAAAGCAGTTTTGGTGAATTAGAAACAAAAAAAGTTTTTTTGCAAAAGAGTATGGTGCTAGGTGTAACTAGCTTCATGTTTTCATCCAAATACTGTATTGCTTGTAGCTTCCACATACTGCACCCCACAACATTACTTTTATGTTGGTTGTTATTTGGGCTGCTGAAGGCATGATTTAAAGCAGTTTTGGTGAATTAGAAACAAAAAAAGTTTTTTTGCAAAAAAGTATGGTGCTAGGTGTAGATAGCTTCATCATTTGAAAAGTAGATAGCTTCATGTTTTCATCCAAATACTGTATTGCTTGTAGCTTCCACATACTGCACCCCACAACATTACTTTAATGTTGGTTGTTATTTGGGCAGCTAAAGGCATGATTGAAAGCAGTTTTGGTGAATTAGAAACAAAAAAAGTTTTTTTGCAAAAAAGTATGGTGCTAAGTGTAACAAGCTTCATGTTTTCATCCAAATACTGTATTGCTTGTAGCTTCCACATACTGCACCCCACAACATTACTTTTATGTTGGTTGTTATTTGGGCTGCTGAAGGCATGATTTAAAGCAGTTTTGGTGAATTAGAAACAAAAAAAGTTTTTTTGCAAAAAAGTATGGTGCTAAGTGTAACTAGCTTCATGTTTTCATCCAAATACTGTATTGCTTGTAGCTTCCACATACTGCACCCCACAACATTACTTTAATGTTGGTTGTTATTTGGGCTGCTAAAGGCATGATTTAAAGCAGTTTTGGTGAATTAGAAACAAAAAAAGTTTTTTTGCAAAAAAGTATGGTGCTAGGTGTAGATAGCTTCATGTTTTCATCCAAATACTGTATTGCGTGTAGCTTCCACATACTGCACCCCACAACATTACTTTTATGTTGGTTGTTATTTGGGCTGCTAAAGGCATGATTTAAAGCAGTTTTGGTGCATTAGAAACAAAAAAAAAGTTTTTTTGCAAAAAAGTATGGTGCTAAGTGTAACTAGCTTCATGTTTTCATCCAAATACTGTATTGCTTGTAGCTTCCACATACTGCACCCCACAACATTACTTTTATGTTGGTTGTTATTTGGGCTGCTGAAGGCATGATTTAAAGCAGTTTTGGTGAATTAGAAACAAAAAAAGTTTTTTTGCAAAAAAGTATGGTGCTAGGTGTAGATAGCTTCATGTTTTCATCCAAATACTGTATTGCTTGTAGCTTCCACATACTGCATCCCACAACATTACTTTTATGTTGGTTGTTATTTGGGCTGCTGAAGGCATGATTTAAAGCAGTTTTGGTGAATAAGAAACAAAAAAAGTTTTTTTGCAAAAAAGTATGGTGCTAGGTGTAGATAGCTTCATCATTTGAAAAGTAGATAGCTTCATGTTTTCATCCAAATACTGTATTGCTTGTAGCTTCCACATACTGCACCCCACAACATTACTTTAATGTTGGTTGTTATTTGGGCTGCTAAAGGCATGATTTAAAGCAGTTTTGGTGAATTAGAAACAAAAAAAGTTTTTTTGCAAAAAAGTATGGTGCTAAGTGTAACTAGCTTCATGTTTTCATCGAAATACTGTATTGCTTGTAGCTTCCACATACTGCACCCCACAACATTACTTTTATGTTGGTTGTTATTTGGGCTGCTGAAGGCATGATTTAAAGCAGTTTTGGTGAATTAGAAACAAAAAAAAGTTTTTTTGCAAAAAAGTATGGTGCTAAGTGTAACTAGCTTCATGTTTTCATCCAAATACTGTATTGCGTGTAGCTTCCACATACTGCATCCCACAACATTAATTTTATGTTGGTTGTTATTTGGGCTGCTGAAGGCATGATTTAAAGCAGTTTTGGTGAATAAGAAACAAATAAAGTTTTTTTGCAAAAAAGTATGGTGCTAGGTGTAGATAGCTTCATGTTTTCATCCAAAGTATTGCGTGTAGCTTCCACATACTGCACCCCACAACATTACTTTTATGTTGGTTGTTATTTGGGCTGCTAAAGGCATGATTTAAAGCAGTTTTGGTGAATTAGAAACAAAAAAAGTTTTTTTTGCAAAAAAGTATGGTGCTAAGTGTAACTAGCTTCATGTTTTCATCCAAATACTGTATTGCTTGTAGCTTCCACATACTGCACCCCACAACATTACTTTTATGTTGGTTGTTATTTGGGCTGCTGAAGGCATGATTTAAAGCAGTTTTGGTGAATTAGAAACAAAAAAAGTTTTTTTGCAAAAAAGTATGGTGCTAAGTGTAACTAGCTTCATGTTTTCATCCAAATACTGTATTGCTTGTAGCTTCCACATACTGCACCCCACAACATTACTTTTATGTTGGTTGTTATTTGGGCTGCTGAAGGCATGATTTAAAGCAGTTTTGGTGAATTAGAAACAAAAAAAGTTTTTTTGCAAAAAAGTATGGTGCTAAGTGTAACTAGCTTCATGTTTTCATCCAAATACTGTATTGCTTGTAGCTTCCACATACTGCACCCCACAACATTACTTTTATGTTGGTTGTTATTTGGGCTGCTGAAGGCATGATTTAAAGCAGTTTTGGTGAATTAGAAACAAAAAAAGTTTTTTTGCAAAAAAGTATGGTGCTAAGTGTAACTAGCTTCATGTTTTCATCCAAATACTGTATTGCTTGTAGCTTCCACATACTGCACCCCACAACATTACTTTTATGTTGGTTGTTATTTGGGCTGCTGAAGGCATGATTTAAAGCAGTTTTGGTGAATTAGAAACAAAAAAAGTTTTTTTGCAAAAAAGTATGGTGCTAAGTGTAACTAGCTTCATGTTTTCATCCAAATACTGTATTGCTTGTAGCTTCCACATACTGCACCCCACAACATTACTTTTATGTTGGTTGTTATTTGGGCTGCTGAAGGCATGATTTAAAGCAGTTTTGGTGAATTAGAAACAAAAAAAGTTTTTTTGCAAAATAGTATGGTGCTAGGTGTAGATAGCTTCATGTTTTCATCCAAATACTGTATTGCGTGTAGCTTCCACATACTGCATCCCACAACATTACTTTTATGTTGGTTGTTATTTGGGCTGCTGAAGGCATGATTTAAAGCAGTTTTGGTGAATTAGAAACAAAAAAAGTTTTTTTGCAAAAGAGTATGGTGCTAGGTGTAACTAGCTTCATGTTTTCATCCAAATACTGTATTGCTTGTAGCTTCCACATACTGCACCCCACAACATTACTTTTATGTTGGTTGTTATTTGGGCTGCTGAAGGCATGATTTAAAGCAGTTTTGGTGAATTAGAAACAAAAAAAGTTTTTTTGCAAAAAAGTATGGTGCTAGGTGTAGATAGCTTCATCATTTGAAAAGTAGATAGCTTCATGTTTTCATCCAAATACTGTATTGCTTGTAGCTTCCACATACTGCACCCCACAACATTACTTTAATGTTGGTTGTTATTTGGGCAGCTAAAGGCATGATTTAAAGCAGTTTTGGTGAATTAGAAACAAAAAAAGTTTTTTTGCAAAAAAGTATGGTGCTAAGTGTAACAAGCTTCATGTTTTCATCCAAATACTGTATTGCTTGTAGCTTCCACATACTGCACCCCACAACATTACTTTTATGTTGGTTGTTATTTGGGCTGCTGAAGGCATGATTTAAAGCAGTTTTGGTGAATTAGAAACAAAAAAAGTTTTTTTGCAAAAAAGTATGGTGCTAAGTGTAACTAGCTTCATGTTTTCATCCAAATACTGTATTGCTTGTAGCTTCCACATACTGCACCCCACAACATTACTTTAATGTTGGTTGTTATTTGGGCTGCTAAAGGCATGATTTAAAGCAGTTTTGGTGAATTAGAAACAAAAAAAGTTTTTTTGCAAAAAAGTATGGTGCTAGGTGTAGATAGCTTCATCATTTGAAAAGTAGATAGCTTCATGTTTTCATCCAAATACTGTATTGCTTGTAGCTTCCACATACTGCACCCCACAACATTACTTTAATGTTGGTTGTTATTTGGGCTGCTGAAGGCATGATTTAAAGCAGTTTTGGTGAATTAGAAACAAAAAAAGTTTTTTTGCAAAAAAGTATGGTGCTAGGTGTAGATAGCTTCATCATTTGAAAAGTAGATAGCTTCATGTTTTCATCCAAATACTGTATTGCTTGTAGCTTCCACATACTGCACCCCACAACATTACTTTTATGTTGGTTGTTATTTGGGCTGCTGAAGGCATGATTTAAAGCAGTTTTGGTGAATTAGAAACAAAAAAAGTTTTTTTGCAAAAAAGTATGGTGCTAGGTGTAGATAGCTTCATCATTTGAAAAGTAGATAGCTTCATGTTTTCATCCAAATACTGTATTGCTTGTAGCTTCCACATACTGCACCCCACAACATTACTTTAATGTTGGTTGTTATTTTGGCTGCTAAAGGCATGATTTAAAGCAGTTTTGGTGAATTAGCAACAAAAAAAGTTTTTTTGCAAAAAAGTATGGTGCTAAGTGTAACTAGCTTCATGTTTTCATCGAAATACTGTATTGCTTGTAGCTTCCACATACTGCACCCCACAACATTACTTTTATGTTGGTTGTTATTTGGGCTGCTGAATGCATGATTTAAAGCAGTTTTGGTGAATTAGAAACAAAAAAAGTTTTTTTGCAAAAAAGTATGGTGCTAGGTGTAGATAGCTTCATGTTTTCATCCAAATACTGTATTGCGTGTAGCTTCCACATACTGCATCCCAAAACATTACTTTTATGTTGGTTGTTATTTGGGCTGCTGAAGGCATGATTTAAAGCAGTTTTGGTGAATTAGAAACAAAAAAAGTTTTTTTGCAAAAAAGTATGGTGCTAGGTGTAGATAGCTTAATGTTTTCATCCAAATACTGTATTGCGTGTAGCTTCCACATACTGCATCCTAAAACATTACTTTTATGTTGGTTGTTATTTGGGCTGCTGAAGGCATGATTTAAAGCAGTTTTGGTGAATTAGAAACAAAAAAAGTTTTTTTGCAAAAAAGTATGGTGCTAAGTGTAACTAGCTTCATGTTTTCATCCAAATACTGTATTGCTTGTAGCTTCCACATACTGCACCCCACAACATTACTTTTATGTTGGTTGTTATTTGGGCTGCTGAAGGCATGATTTAAAGCAGTTTTGGTGAATTAGAAACAAAAAAAGTTTTTTTGCAAAAAAGTATGGTGCTAAGTGTAACTAGCTTCATGTTTTCATCCAAATACTGTATTGCTTGTAGCTTCCACATACTGCACCCCACAACATTACTTTTATGTTGGTTGTTATTTGGGCTGCTGAAGGCATGATTTAAAGCAGTTTTGGTGAATTAGAAACAAAAAAAGTTTTTTTGCAAAAAAGTATGGTGCTAGGTGTAGATAGCTTCATCATTTGAAAAGTAGATAGCTTCATGTTTTCATCCAAATACTGTATTGCTTGTAGCTTCCACATACTGCACCCCACAACATTACTTTAATGTTGGTTGTTATTTGGGCTGCTGAAGGCATGATTTAAAGCAGTTTTGGTGAATTAGAAACAAAAAAAGTTTTTTTGCAAAAAAGTATGGTGCTAGGTGTAGATAGCTTCATCATTTGAAAAGTAGATAGCTTCATGTTTTCATCCAAATACTGTATTGCTTGTAGCTTCCACATACTGCACCCCACAACATTACTTTAATGTTGGTTGTTATTTGGGCTGCTGAAGGCATGATTTAAAGCAGTTTTGGTGAATTAGAAACAAAAAAAGTTTTTTTGCAAAAAACTATGGTGCTAAGTGTAACTAGCTTCATGTTTTCATCCAAATACTGTATTGCGTGTAGCTTCCACATACTGCATCCCAAAACATTACTTTTATGTTGGTTGTTATTTGGGCTGCTGAAGGCATGATTTAAAGCAGTTTTGGTGAATTAGAAACAAAAAAAGTTTTTTTGCAAAAAAGTATGGTGCTAAGTGTAACTAGCTTCATGTTTTCATCCAAATACTGTATTGCTTGTAGCTTCCACATACTGCACCCCACAACATTACTTTTATGTTGGTTGTTATTTCGGCTGCTGAAGGCATGATTTAAAGCAGTTTTGGTGAATTAGAAACAAAAAAAGTTTTTTTGCAAAAAAGTATGGTGCTAAGTGTAACTAGCTTCATGTTTTCATCCAAATACTGTATTGCTTGTAGCTTCCACATACTGCACCCCACAACATTACTTTTATGTTGGTTGTTATTTGGGCTGCTGAAGGCATGATTTAAAGCAGTTTTGGTGAATTAGAAACAAAAAAAGATTTTTTGCAAAAAAGTATGGTGCTAGGTGTGGATAGCTTCATCATTTGAAAAGTAGATAGCTTCATGTTTTCATGCAAATACTGTATTGCTTGTAGCTTCCACATACTGCACCCCACAACATTACTTTAATGTTGGTTGTTATTTTGGCTGCTAAAGGCATGATTTAAAGCAGTTTTGGTGAATTAGCAACAAAAAAAGTTTTTTTGCAAAAAAGTATGGTGCTAAGTGTAACTAGCTTCATGTTTTCATCGAAATACTGTATTGCTTGTAGCTTCCACATACTGCACCCCACAACATTACTTTTATGTTGGTTGTTATTTGGGCTGCTGAATGCATGATTTAAAGCAGTTTTGGTGAATTAGAAACAAAAAAAGTTTTTTTGCAAAAAAGTATGGTGCTAGGTGTAGATAGCTTCATGTTTTCATCCAAATACTGTATTGCGTGTAGCTTCCACATACTGCATCCCAAAACATTACTTTTATGTTGGTTGTTATTTGGGCTGCTGAAGGCATGATTTAAAGCAGTTTTGGTGAATTAGAAACAAAAAAAGTTTTTTTGCAAAAAAGTATGGTGCTAGGTGTAGATAGCTTCATCATTTGAAAAGTAGATAGCTTCATGTTTTCATCCAATTACTGTATTGCTTGTAGCTTCCACATACTGCACCCCACAACATTACTTTTATGTTGGTTGTTATTTGGGCTGCTGAAGGCATGATTTAAAGCAGTTTTGGTGAATAAGAAACAAATAAAGTTTTTTTGCAAAAAAGTATGGTGCTAGGTGTAGATAGCTTCATGTTTTCATCCAAAGTATTGCGTGTAGCTTCCACATACTGCACCCCACAACATTACTTTTATGTTGGTTGTTATTTGGGCTGCTAAAGGCATGATTTAAAGCAGTTTTGGTGAATTAGAAACAAAAAAAGTTTTTTTTGCAAAAAAGTATGGTGCTAAGTGTAACTAGCTTCATGTTTTCATCCAAATACTGTATTGCTTGTAGCTTCCACATACTGCACCCCACAACATTACTTTTATGTTGGTTGTTATTTGGGCTGCTGAAGGCATGATTTAAAGCAGTTTTGGTGAATTAGAAACAAAAAAAGTTTTTTTGCAAAAAAGTATGGTGCTAGGTGTAGATAGCTTCATGTTTTCATCCAAATACTGTATTGCTTGTAGCTTCCACATACTGCATCCCACAACATTACTTTTATGTTGGTTGTTATTTGGGCTGCTGAAGGCATGATTTAAAGCAGTTTTGGTGAATTAGAAACAAAAAAAGTTTTTTTGCAAAAAAGTATGGTGCTAGGTGTAGATAGCTTCATCATTTGAAAAGTAGATAGCTTCATGTTTTCATCCAAATACTGTATTGCTTGTAGCTTCCACATACTGCACTCCACAACATTACTTTAATGTTGGTTGTTATTTGGGCAGCTGAAGGCATGATTTAAAGCAGTTTTGGTGAATAAGAAACAAAAAAAGTTTTTTGGCAAAAAAGTATGGTGCTATGTGTAGATAGCTTCATGTTTTCAGCCAAATACTGTATTGCGTGTAGCTTCCACATACTGCACCCCACAACATTACTTTTATGTTGGTTGTTATTTGGGCTGCTGAAGGCATGATTTAAAGCAGTTTTGGTGAATTAGAAACAAAAAAAGTATTTTTGCAAAAAAGTATGGTGCTAAGTGTTACTAGCTTCATGTTTTCATCCAAATACTGTATTGCTTGTAGCTTCCACATACTGCATCCCACAACATTACTTTTATGTTGGTTGTTATTTGGGCTGCTGAAGGCATGATTTAAAGCAGTTTTAGTGAATAAGAAACAAATAAAGTTTTTTTGCAAAAAAGTATGGTGCTAGGTGGAGATAGCTTCATGTTTTCATCCAAAGTATTGCGTGTAGCTTCCACATACTGCACCCCACAACATTACTTTTATGTTGGTTGTTATTTGGGCTGCTGAAGGCATGATTTAAAGCAGTTTTGGTGAATTAGAAACAAAAAAAGTTTTTTTGCAAAAAAGTATAGTGCTAGGTGTAGATAGCTTCATCATTTGAAAAGTAGATAGCTTCATGTTTTCATCCAAATACTGTATTGCTTGTAGCTTCCACATACTGCACCCCACAACATTACTTTAATGTTGGTTGTTATTTGGGCTGCTGAAGGCATGATTTAAAGCAGTTTTGGTGAATTAGAAACAAAAAAAGTTTTTTTGCAAAAAACTATGGTGCTAAGTGTAGATAGCTTAATGTTTTCATCCAAATACTGTATTGCGTGTAGCTTCCACATACTGCATCCCAAAACATTACTTTTATGTTGGTTGTTATTTGGGCTGCTGAAGGCATGATTTAAAGCAGTTTTGGTGAATTAGAAACAAAAAAAGTTTTTTTGCAAAAAAGTATGGTGCTAAGTGTTACTAGCTTCATGTTTTCATCCAAATACTGTATTGCTTGTAGCTTCCACATACTGCATCCCAAAACATTACTTTTATGTTGGTTGTTATTTGGGCTGCTGAAGGCATGATTTAAAGCAGTTTTGGTGAATTAGAAACAAAAAAAGTTTTTTTGCAAAAAAGTATGGTGCTAGGTGTAGATAGCTTCATGTTTTCATCCAAATACTGTATTGCTTGTAGCTTCCACATACTGCATCCCACAACATTACTTTTATGTTGGTTGTTATTTGGGCTGCTGAAGGCATGATTTAAAGCAGTTTTGGTGAATAAGAAACAAAAAAAGTTTTTTTGCAAAAAAGTATGGTGCTAGGTGTAGATAGCTTCATCATTTGAAAAGTAGATAGCTTCATGTTTTCATCCAAATACTGTATTGCTTGTAGCTTCCACATACTGCACCCCACAACATTACTTTAATGTTGGTTGTTATTTGGGCAGCTAAAGGCATGATTTAAAGCAGTTTTGGTGAATTAGAAACAAAAAAAGTTTTTTTGCAAAAAAGTATGGTGCTAATAAGTGTAACTAGCTTCATGTTTTCATCGAAATACTGTATTGCTTGTAGCTTCCACATACTGCACCCCACAACATTACTTTTATGTTGGTTGTTATTTGGGCTGCTGAAGGCATGATTTAAAGCAGTTTTGGTGAATTAGAAACAAAAAAAAGTTTTTTTGCAAAAAAGTATGGTGCTAAGTGTAACTAGCTTCATGTTTTCATCCAAATACTGTATTGCGTGTAGCTTCCACATACTGCATCCCACAACATTAATTTTATGTTGGTTGTTATTTGGGCTGCTGAAGGCATGATTTAAAGCAGTTTTGGTGAATTAGAAACAAAAAAAGTTTTTTTGCAAAAAAGTATGGTGCTAAGTGTAACTAGCTTCATGTTTTCATCCAAATACTGTATTGCTTGTAGCTTCCACATACTGCACCCCACAACATTACTTTAATGTTGGTTGTTATTTGGGCAGCTAAAGGCATGATTTAAAGCAGTTTTGGTGAATTAGAAACAAAAAAAGATTTTTTGCAAAAAAGTATGGTGCTAGGTGTGGATAGCTTCATCATTTGAAAAGTAGATAGCTTCATGTTTTCATGCAAATACTGTATTGCTTGTAGCTTCCACATACTGCACCCCACAACATTACTTTTATGTTGGTTGTTATTTGGGCTGCTGAAGGCATGATTTAAAGCAGTTTTGGTGAATTAGAAACAAAAAAAGTTTTTTTGCAAAAAAGTATGGTGCTAGGTGTAGATAGCTTCATCATTTGAAAAGTAGATAGCTTCATGTTTTCATCCAAATACTGTATTGCTTGTAGCTTCCACATACTGCACCCCACAACATTACTTTAATGTTGGTTGTTATTTGGGCAGCTAAAGGCATGATTTAAAGCAGTTTTGGTGAATTAGAAACAAAAAAAGTTTTTTTGCAAAAAAGTATGGTGCTAAGTGTAACAAGCTTCATGTTTTCATCCAAATACTGTATTGCTTGTAGCTTCCACATACTGCACCCCACAACATTACTTTTATGTTGGTTGTTATTTGGGCTGCTGAAGGCATGATTTAAAGCAGTTTTGGTGAATTAGAAACAAAAAAAGTTTTTTTGCAAAAAAGTATGGTGCTAAGTGTAACTAGCTTCATGTTTTCATCCAAATACTGTATTGCTTGTAGCTTCCACATACTGCACCCCACAACATTACTTTTATGTTGGTTGTTATTTGGGCTGCTGAAGGCATGATTTAAAGCAGTTTTGGTGAATTAGAAACAAAAAAAGTTTTTTTGCAAAAAAGTATGGTGCTAGGTGTAGATAGCTTCATGTTTTCATCCAAATACTGTATTGCTTGTAGCTTCCACATACTGCATCCCACAACATTACTTTTATGTTGGTTGTTATTTGGGCTGCTGAAGGCATGATTTAAAGCAGTTTTGGTGAATAAGAAACAAAAAAAGTTTTTTTGCAAAAAAGTATGGTGCTAGGTGTAGATAGCTTCATCATTTGAAAAGTAGATAGCTTCATGTTTTCATCCAAATACTGTATTGCTTGTAGCTTCCACATACTGCACCCCACAACATTACTTTAATGTTGGTTGTTATTTGGGCTGCTAAAGGCATGATTTAAAGCAGTTTTGGTGAATTAGAAACAAAAAAAGTTTTTTTGCAAAAAAGTATGGTGCTAAGTGTAACTAGCTTCATGTTTTCATCGAAATACTGTATTGCTTGTAGCTTCCACATACTGCACCCCACAACATTACTTTTATGTTGGTTGTTATTTGGGCTGCTGAAGGCATGATTTAAAGCAGTTTTGGTGAATTAGAAACAAAAAAAAGTTTTTTTGCAAAAAAGTATGGTGCTAAGTGTAACTAGCTTCATGTTTTCATCCAAATACTGTATTGCGTGTAGCTTCCACATACTGCATCCCACAACATTAATTTTATGTTGGTTGTTATTTGGGCTGCTGAAGGCATGATTTAAAGCAGTTTTGGTGAATAAGAAACAAATAAAGTTTTTTTGCAAAAAAGTATGGTGCTAGGTGTAGATAGCTTCATGTTTTCATCCAAAGTATTGCGTGTAGCTTCCACATACTGCACCCCACAACATTACTTTTATGTTGGTTGTTATTTGGGCTGCTAAAGGCATGATTTAAAGCAGTTTTGGTGAATTAGAAACAAAAAAAGTTTTTTTTGCAAAAAAGTATGGTGCTAAGTGTAACTAGCTTCATGTTTTCATCCAAATACTGTATTGCTTGTAGCTTCCACATACTGCACCCCACAACATTACTTTTATGTTGGTTGTTATTTGGGCTGCTGAAGGCATGATTTAAAGCAGTTTTGGTGAATTAGAAACAAAAAAAGTTTTTTTGCAAAAAAGTATGGTGCTAGGTGTAGATAGCTTCATCATTTGAAAAGTAGATAGCTTCATGTTTTCATCCAAATACTGTATTGCTTGTAGCTTCCACATACTGCACCCCACAACATTACTTTAATGTTGGTTGTTATTTGGGCTGCTGAAGGCATGATT
The DNA here is from genome assembly GCF_027358695.1 of Spea bombifrons. Taxonomy (NCBI): domain Eukaryota; kingdom Metazoa; phylum Chordata; class Amphibia; order Anura; family Pelobatidae; genus Spea; species Spea bombifrons. Next base: position 71,494,160 of record NC_071087.1, read on the forward strand.
TAAAGCAGTTTTGGTGAATTAGAAACAAAAAAAGTTTTTTTGCAAAAAAGTATGGTGCTAGGTGTAGATAGCTTCATCATTTGAAAAGTAGATAGCTTCATGTTTTCATCCAAATACTGTATTGCTTGTAGCTTCCACATACTGCACCCCACAACATTACTTTTATGTTGGTTGTTATTTGGGCTGCTGAAGGCATGATTTAAAGCAGTTTTGGTGAATTAGAAACAAAAAAAGTTTTTTTGCAAAAAAGTATGGTGCTAGGTGTAGATAGCTTCATCATTTGAAAAGTAGATAGCTTCATGTTTTCATCCAAATACTGTATTGCTTGTAGCTTCCACATACTGCACCCCACAACATTACTTTAATGTTGGTTGTTATTTTGGCTGCTAAAGGCATGATTTAAAGCAGTTTTGGTGAATTAGCAACAAAAAAAGTTTTTTTGCAAAAAAGTATGGTGCTAAGTGTAACTAGCTTCATGTTTTCATCCAAATACTGTATTGCTTGTAGCTTCCACATACTGCACCCCACAACATTACTTTTATGTTGGTTGTTATTTGGGCTGCTGAAGGCATGATTTAAAGCAGTTTTGGTGAATTAGAAACAAAAAAAGTTTTTTTGCAAAATAGTATGGTGCTAGGTGTAGATAGCTTCATGTTTTCATCCAAATACTGTATTGCGTGTAGCTTCCACATACTGCATCCCACAACATTACTTTTATGTTGGTTGTTATTTGGGCTGCTGAAGGCATGATTTAAAGCAGTTTTGGTGAATTAGAAACAAAAAAAGTTTTTTTGCAAAAGAGTATGGTGCTAGGTGTAACTAGCTTCATGTTTTCATCCAAATACTGTATTGCTTGTAGCTTCCACATACTGCACCCCACAACATTACTTTT